>NC_136730.1:15599568-16199568 GCF_936440315.1 Barbus barbus | reverse complement strand
ACTGAACCATGTCTGTGTTGCTTCATGAGATTTGACACCGGCTGAAGATTCTGCAAAAACATCTTCTTTTTAAACCATGCACGGAACAGCACTGTTCTATAGTCCAGAGGGTTTCAGCATCACTCAGGGTCTGTGTAAGAAAAAGGTATTTTATGAGGTATTTTAAATGTCAGTGGTTGGAAAACCCAATCCTATATTACCTTTTGAAGAGTTTATGAGCATTTTAATTAAATATATAAGTATTGTAGAGCAGACATGTGCATAGGATTTTTACTAAATAACCTAATAACGATCTTCAGTATTAATACATTAAGGTTCCAAAATCTTTTTAGTAGTAGTTAAATGGTCCACTGAATCATTATCTTGCATCTCCAAATCTAAAGATCAGAACAGTTATACCTAATAGTTAGTTCACACCAAAATACAAATTCTGAAATCATTACTCACGCTCAAGTCGTTCGAAACCTCTATGACTCTCTTCTGTGGAAGACAAAAGAAAATATACTGTGCAGTTGCGCTGTAAGAAATACATCTGTAAAATAACAGATACTGGCAGCTCATTTCTTGAACATTATACATTCATTTGAATTTGCTAAATTCAAAATACAGGTAAAACACCTTAAAAAAAAATACTGAAAATTCCTTCAAATGAAAACAGCACATTAATTACACTTAACACAGTGCCCTCTTTGTTTTTTTGATATTACAAATTAAATAGGCTCTAAACAACACTGGACCCCAATGACTTTATTTTAGTTTATGGGGGGACAAATCTTATGAAAAAAGCAAACACTGTAACACTGTTGTACACACACACACACACACACGTGTCTTGTATAATCACTCATAAAATGAACAAAAAGAGTGTATTATAGCTCTTTTTGTTTTGTTTTTTAAGATAGAAAGCATTTCAAAATGGTTTTATCAGAAAATTCTTGTGGTTTGGATAATGCATGAGTTGTAAAACCTAAGATGTTTGGTGAGAAGTAAGGTAGCTACATTCACAAGATTTTTCAAACATTTGATAGCCTTTAAAATAAAGACTAACGATCTGTGTTTTGTTCTGTAAGCACAAAGCGAGAGAATAATGGCAGAAGAGTGTTGTGAAAGCGGTCATTATAAATCAAGGATGTTCCACAAGGTCAAACATAAAACGTTTTTAACTTCGTTCACACTGCAGACTAAAGTGGCCCAAATCCGACTTTTTTGTCCAAATGTGACCCATATCTGATTTTCTTATGACAGTCGGAACAGCACAAATCCGATTTTTTCAAATCAGGCCCAGGCCACTTTCATATGTGGTCCTAAATCGGATACATATCCGATGTTTTGTAATGCGACTTCAGTCTGAACGGATGTCGCATTTCATGCGAGTTTTACTTCATTGAAATGCGACAGACGTCACAATTCTGCGCTGGAGGAGGCGGGAAGATTAAAATCACAATGACAGACAATATATAGACAATAATATCACTTTGTTATTTAGGCTCCGATTGCACATTAACTTAAAAATTGCTAAATCCATTTTTATTTCTGCAAACACAGTGCGCTGCATTTGACGTCACGTCTTCTCTGCGCATGCGGGTCACTTCAGGGCCGTATATGGTTCATGGCCTCTTACAGGAAGCAAGAACAGCCAAGGAAGCATTGCACTTTTACAGTAAAGTTATGTAATTAATACATGCCTCGTTTGCATACATGCAATTCACCCCTGTCCCATTTGGATCTACAAAGTGGGACGCTCTGTTCTCATTTGCTGACCTAAATATCACTTGTCACTCTATATTTCATCAGAGTTTTTATTAGTATTATCATTTATATTTCCTTTTAAGTTAACAAGGAACAGTTGATTGATTAAATGTTTAAATGGAAGAAAGCTACATGCTCTTAATTGCATCATGACTGAGGGCTTCGGCTTCTTTACTCTAGGATGATTTATGAATATGTTCTTTCCAATTAGTGTAAATCTACATATATGCAAATCTAAATGACAGAGTCCCAGATCCCCTGTCGAGACTTTCGAATTTGATCCGACTTTGATCAAACACCAATGGTGCAAGACTTCATCTAAGTTTTACATTGGGACAAATCAACTTGCCCTGTGTTTCTGATCTGACAAATGCAGATTCAAGGTTCAAACACAGCAATAACAGAAAATTTCTGGTCAAATTAGACAACTATTTCTTAATTGTGCTTTTTGAAACTGAAGTTAACTTTAAAGCAAAGGCTTTTAATACTGACCCTGGAAGACAATTTTCAATACAGCAACTCGGAGTCTTTGTTAATGGAGGGTAAATATGCACATGAACTTCCCATCCTATCCCATCTGAAAACCCCCTTAAGAAACGTGTAGCGCAGAGCTGGTGCAGAACACTAGAAGCTTTAGGTGAGCCTCATTAAATGGTTTCATCAATGATTCATTGGCAGGTTTCACAAACACAACAAGAAAATTAAGCCAAAGTGTTGTGTTTTTCTGCCTTGAGACAGTGCTTTGCTTTAATTTGATGTGAGAGGTGCAGCAAAAAGGCTTCCTGAAGTTAAAAGAACTGTTGGATCAACTGCAAAGCCCAAGGACATTTACCTCATTTATGTTTACAAAAAGCCCAATTCACTGTAGGTATTGTAAATGCTGGGCATTTAGGGAAAATGTCTCATTGCTTTGTTGCGCAAAGCACTTTTTACACATGCAGGAGTAATCGTTTGTCTGTTTTCTCTCTCATCTTGTTCGCTTGTTTGAATCAGAAAACCAAGACGTTAGTCTCGGTGAATATTAACATCTTTATTGTTGAGAACAAACAAAGACGGCTTGACATTTTAGAGCGCGGGTAAATCTTTGCTCTGCTGTACTACTGAAGCTGTGGCGAGACTCGGAGGTATTATCCGCCTACATTCTGTTCTAGTTTTATCTATTCTTCTGTTAGATATGCAGGAATGTGTATAAAAGAACACTGAATGATGTTGAGCCGACCTCCTCAATTATTCAGCATCTCTCTCCGAAAATATAGATAGTAAATCAATGGTGATAAAAGAGCATAAGATACCATTTTGGATTCAAAGTACCTTTTGTATTAGAATCTCAGCCTCCCTTAGGTGAATGCATAAGTCAGATGCAGGCGTTATGAGAATCCCTGCAGTGTTGGGAACGCCATGTCAAGACAACACGAAGTCTTAAAACACAGTAATTGTGTGCCTTTGAATTATTAGCGCCCGAAGAGACGTGGCTGGATCCAGAGAGGAGTGAATTTGTGATTTCATACAGTAGCTGGTTTGTTGGGTGCACGCAATGGATATTGCAGTTACGTCTAATGGGAAGAAAATGATTGAGTGAAGAGCAGGTGCATGGAAATCATTAATGGGCATATGCTACTCGCCTTGGATGTGTAATGTGGCAGCTTGTCCAATTCAATATGCTCCTAGGCATCCATACAGGTTTGGCTACAGCGTGACCCATTCCACAGTCTGGAGGGGCTTCAGGGACTGGAGAGAAACTGAAACTAGTTCAGAGACACCAGACAGGGATTCTTCATCCTCACACAAGTTCTCAGAACATCAATCCCTCCTCAATAAAATACTTTATATGTATCAGTTACATGTTACCATGTGTGCAAGAGAATGATTGAACACCTCAAGTTTGATATTTACCCACTACAATATGCATGATGATACCATTCCACAAAAGAAAAAAAAATGTTATTTAGCAAGGACATTAAATTGATGCAAAATCAGAGTACTGCAAAACCAGGCCTAATTTTGTGCAAACTTAACAGCATGGTTGCGTCTACACATGTTCATGGATTGTATTGTGCCTTTGACCTTACAGGGGCCATCTGTAGTGTTTCGCTGCTAAATGCTCTTGGCTTTCTTTGTGCACTGTTTTATCTCTGTTTATTCCACAGCTGAACAGCAGTTTTCTCTCTGCGACTGGAGCTTTGTCAGGCTCGATTCAAGAAAGCAAAGAACAGAGCTTTTTGTCAAGCTGTCAAACTCCAGGGTCAACATAGCTTTCATTCCTAAGACAAGGTCGGAATAGTTCAAAATCGCTCCGGCCGCTCATATTTCATTTTGAAACAGGTGGCCATTTACAGAATGGAATCATTGAGCCACTCCAAAACACATCATGTTTTGACAAATTTACGGAGACTCGTGGAGAAATGCTGCACACAGTTTAACACTAATTAATTCAGTCACTTCTAGACATTTAGTAAACAGTCGCCTCCAATTCACCAGAGAGCATTTGGAGTAGTCCTGTGGAGAGAACACCACCCAGATTCATGTCAATATTGACAAATAGTCTATACTCAACTGCATATTTGTAAATGATTCTTGGCATAGACTACAGCTCTTGCCATGGACATTATTGCTGAAAATCCCCACAATCCTCCTGAGAGTTATCACATTTGGTTGGGCGGTGAATAAAGAGCAATATTTTTTTTCCCCTTCAATCTCTTCAATCTATCTATCATTCATTCATTCATTCATTCAAACGAAGGACATTTATATTATTCAACTTTAAATACAGCATTCCTTCTGCATTTCCAAGGAACTTCTATTCTATGCTAAATAACCACGTATTCATCCAAGAACTGAATTACATCGCGGACACAATAGGACCTGCGACGCGCCACAACTTTGATATAGAATAACGCAGTAGACACTCAAATCAATTGGATTCAACAAAGGTTCAATGTTTTTCAAACACTCAATGTCGTAGAAGCCTTGGACGACAAAGCATCTAAATACAGTTGTAGGCGTACATACATTTGTGTCTTTAAACTTCTTTGAACGAGGGTGAAATATTTTGTGCCGCATTAGTGCCTGAGACATTCAGTGCATTTAACAGAACAGGACAGAATTTGCATAATGGGTTTTTTCTTATTCTCTTTGAAATCCAGAGTGCGGAATAACAAATGTATATGAAATAGCAGCCAAACATCAATAAATGGAAATGCCACAATTCTCTGTGGATGGTCTTGGGTGGATTTCTGCTGGAGGAGGAAAAACAGCCCGCTTATCGCAAAATAAGCAGAAATGCAGATGTGATCAAACTCATGCCCACCAGGCTCGCTAATGCGCGCGCGCACACACACACACAGTATAGCCCACCTCTCACTTCTTCTAATCAGATGCAGTGAGATGTGGCAGCTCCTGCTGTGGAGCTATGGGAGGAGCAGCATGTCTCACAGGTGCTTTCAAAGAACAAGATACAGCAGTGGAGAGACTGTAATTACTCTCCAATTACAGATAAAGATCTCATTTGAGGGCTGCAACACAAAGTATCCTAACAGCCGTGCAGACCCACTCACACAACGACTTAAAAAAGTCCAATCAAGAGCATCTTAGGAAATGTCCTTTGCAGGTACAATGATAATCACGATTATGTAAAGGATGCTTTTTAATTGCTGTGGTTTTTGTACTGACTCACTAACAGATAAACCAAATTGCCATTGAATCAGTCAGCAAAATGTGCAAAACAAAAAAGCACTCTTATATGTACTTTTTTGGTCAGCATTTAATATATATATATATATATATGTGTGTGTGTGTGTGTGTGTGTGTGTGAATACAGTATATAAATATCTTAAAATGCATAATCTATTAAATGTTGAATATATTAAATATATAATTAGTTTTTATTATATTAAATATAATAATGTAGAAAGATGTGTACAGGTACGGGTATTTAAGTATGCGTGTGTGTGCGCGTGTGTATAGACACATACATTAAATGCAGATCAAAAAAATGTAAAAAGCTGAGTGAAATTAAAATCCTTTATCTTTATAACGTCTTACAACTTAAAGAGGTCAAAACACTTAATGCACATTTGAAAGGAAATCCTTGAAGCAATGACAAGAGCACATTTCACATTTATGGGCAAAAACCTTTGTTCCATATAAAAAATAAGAGGTTGTTACGGAATATACGTGGAAAAGGAATTTCGAAATGAGGTTCTCTTCATGTCCTTATACTTTATTCTTTTATTCTTATTCTTTTAACTGAATATGTATGGAAGGAATAAAACACAAGGTGAGATCAGAAAATATTCACAAAATGTGTAATTTCGAATTACTTTGTGAGACTGAAGTTGACGACTGCTTCTAATGCGATGCAAATGTAAAACCTCCAAATCATTTCATAAATTCCTTATTTGACATCATTTTTCTTCTGAAGCTGAAAAACTTGAAATTCTTTTCTCTCTTTCCTTCATTCTTTTGAAAACACAAACACAATAAAAGACAAAAAGCTTGTTAATATCTTTAATATTTACAGTTTCTTTTTAAAAAGTATGTGGTATTTCCCTCCTCAACCCCCTCCCCACAAATCCTATCTGAAAATATTATTTCATGTTATTTTTTCCTTAACTTTGTCAACAAAAATAAAATGCATTTGGCAAGCTAACTGGAAACTGGCAGTGCTGCATACATAAAAATAATATTTCAAGTGATTTGGTGTAAGAATATCATCTGAATTGACAAAATACAATCGACATGACATTTTTGTACCCTTCATGTTCATAATGCGTTACACATGTATAATACTTTTTTAGCCATTACATTACCGTTGTTTTCAAACTGAACTCCATCCAAACATCTGTCTTGACTTGAGAAGTAAAACATGAGCTTTGAATGTTCTCTACAATACGGTGCATATTAAAAGTGCAGTAATGTATTACAGTATAAAATGGCTCTCTATATCTGGGTTATCATGGTTAGATTTTGTACAGCATATGCACAGCAGTTTCCACAGCAAGAAGTCCATATCAAATAATAGCTCTACAAAAAAGCATTTCAGAAGTGAGTTCCCATGTGAGTCCAAAAGTGCGCTAACATCATCTCTAAATGTGAGCGATGTGATTCGATAAGCTGAGTTTATGTTTGTCCACCACTAGTGGGGTTTGTGACAGCACCTCAATATCCAGACACAGCTTTGGCTGGAAAAGAGATAAAGAGCGAGAGATGTGAAATGTGAAGAAATTAAGCAAAACAATACAATACACTGAAGTAAAAGACCAACACATAAGAGTGTACAAAAGTAATACATTCTTCAGTGCTAAAACAGAAAAAAAGTTAATTAAAACCCATACGGTGCATAACCCATACCTACACTGCAAGATTTTAAAGACTATTTCTCATTTAATTTACTGTTACTTTCTTCTTTGTAATTACTTTTACAAGCAATTTACTAGCAAAATTGTTTCGACACCACTTTTTTTACCCAGTTACCCAGTGTAGTCTCTTCAACTCAACTGCCAAATTTTTTTTTATAACCCAAGAATTACCTTACTAAATAGTAGACAGGTAAACACTCTCCACCCTCCTCTCTGTGCAGCATGTTACATAGAGAAAATGCTGAGTTAAACACACTTTAACACATGCATGTGCATGACACATGCAGCTTGCAGCTCACTTTCATACAAATGCTGCTGAAACAGCAGAATAACACAGCCAGCTCAGGCATTCAGTGATTAAATGGATTGGCTAATAAACATGTAAAATGAAAAATTATGCACTGACTCAAATCTTTCATATAGTATAATATAATCACGTCACTGTCCAACAGAGTACGGTACAAAAAAAATCTTTAAAATATATATATTTTTTTTTTTACCTCAGTGGGTCAAACTAAATATTGCTTTCTATTTTCTATTCAATTAAATTTTTGTGATATTTGGGGCATGTCTGAATATAGTTTAAAACACTAATGATTTTGTTATTTTAAAGCAAGAATGTTTTATTTTTTTCAATTTGTATTGTTTTATATTATTATTCCTATTTATACAGTAATGTACTGTCACTCAGTAGGAGATCTGTAATTCAGTTTACTTATACAATATAGTCACAATATAGTATTTTTTTTTTTTTTCCGGGACATCAAAATAATATGTAGTCTAAAACCATAACCAGGATCAAGACTTCTAAGGTAAAACTGGCTAACTCTTCATGCTGGGTTTATTTACATGTTAGATAATGGTTTATAATATAAAATTCATGACAAACAAACAAAAAAAATTTGCTTTTAAGACCGAATGGGACACAAAAGTGTAATGTATTTGTGGACAGTGCCTCATAAACTGCATATAATAGCTCATAATTAGCATGTATCAAATGGGAAATCATGGCAGTTCACTGATTTGGGGCATGCTGATAAGCAGAACACACAATGCAGGTGGAGGTCATGCTCTTTTTCATGAACTGCACTAAAATAGCTTTGGAGAAAGACGAAGGGTCATGCTTTTCCTTTCTTTCCCCCACAAAACCCTCGCAGTCATTCTGCTGTTTATTTCAGTGAGTCACAGACATCAAAACTCTAAAGCTCTTTGCAGATTACAGATGGCAAAGCAAGTGGTGTTTGGCAACACAACAGCATGTGCTGCCTTAGCGATGCCCTGAGTCTTTGTTAATTACAAACAATTCACAAAAGACAGCATTTGTTTATGGCTTTTTAGGCTTATTGGCACACAAAAAGCCAATTTGCACACAATTCACACACCTCTCCATCTCCAGATGTGGAGGCAGTTGTTAGAGGGGGGCCAATCTACACTACTCATGAAGTTACTAAATACTACAGCACAAGCCCTGATGAAGCACAATCATGCAGCATGCAGACAGAAAAGGTGCCAAAACACACAGGGAACAATTAGCAAAAGCACATTTGCGTGCTAAATGGTTAGCACTAGCAGTTAGTTCTTACTTTGTTTTTCTCTGATTAGACAAAGGTGTAGTGAAATCCATTGCTCAGGGGAGGGGGAGCAGACTGAGCCATAGAGACGGCAACAGGAGCAGGGGGAGGAAGAGGAGGAGGTGGTGGAGGTTGAGGGAGTGAGGTGGGACTGTTAACCGGTGGTGAGGCTGAAGCAGAAACAGGAACAGAGAAGTGTAGTGACACACAGGGAGCTAGTGGCACAGTTAATTGCAACTACACACCACAAAGTGCTATTTGTGAGTACATAACTACAAGAGCGACATCAAGGTAGTCAAACTTAATCAGGAATCAGTAATAACAATTAAAAAAATTAATAAATTGTATTTATATTTACCACTTTATATTAGGTGGCCTTAACTACAATAAGTACTTAATGTACTTATTGTGTTTGTATTGTATTGTGAAACACTTTTGCTGCTATTGAGGTGGTATACGGGTAAGGTTAGGGACAGGTTTGGTATGGGTAGGTTTAAGGATGGGTTAACGTGTAAGGGATGGGTCAGCAGTGTAACTATAAAAGTAATTACAGATATATATAACGGTGTGTCAAGGCAGGAAGGCGCTGGAGACATCAGGAGGCTTCATAAGAAGTAACATTTAATAGTAAACTCAGGATAGAGGAAAACACACGCTCTAAATGTAACTGAGATCGGACAAAGACTGCAATGAAACTGAATGCTTATAAAGAACAGGAAACAAAGGAGTAAACAAGATGATTAATAAACACAGGTGAACTAAATGATGATTAGACAAATGAACTCATGAGAACCAGAACAAAACCAAATAAGGGCAAACAGAAAACTAGAAGGGCAAACAAGTAACATATCGCCAAACAACAGAAGTTCTACCGGGGAGGAGGGGGGGGCGGGTGCCCTGGAGGCTGGAGCAGGGCCAGAGCAGGACGGAGACAAGGGAAGTCTCCAGGGCGGATCAGGAGAATCCGGGAGCCATGGTGGATCTGGGGACTCGGGTAGCCATGGCAGGACAGGAGACTCGGGAGGCCAAGGCGGATCAGGGGACTCGGGAGGCCAAGGCGGATCCGGGGACGCGGGAGACCATGGCGGATCCGGGAGTCCGTGGCCTTGTAGGGCTCTGTAGGGCGCTCGGAAGGCGCAGACTCTTGGGGGCGCTCTGGAAGCGCGGACACTTGGGGGTGCTCTGGAAGCACGGAACTGGACGGGACCAGCAGAGACATAGGAGACGAAGGAGAGCTGGACGGGACCAGCAGAGACATAGGAGGCGACGGAGAGCTGGACGGGACCAGCGGAGACATAAGAGGGCTCTTGCTAGGAGCTGGCACTGGAGGGCGCTTGCGAGGAGCAGGCACTGGAGGGTGTTTGCGAGGAGCAGGCATTGGAGGGCACTTGCGAGGAGCAGGCACTGGAGGGCAGTTGTGAGGAGTGAAGCTGGCCGACTTGGGGAACTCAGGATATGGAGGGCTGGACGGGACCAGCAGAGGCGAAGGAGATGGAGAAAGGCTGGACGGAACCAGCGGAGGTGAGGGAGATTCTGGGGTTAGGATGGGCGCAGCAAACTCCAACGGTGGCGCCATATCCAGTAGCGTTGGACCAAGTGTCGGTGGGCTTGCCATACTCTCTATAGGTGGGCTTGCCATACTTTCTGTCGGAGGGCTTGCCATACTCTCTATAGGCGGGCTTGCCATACTTTCTGCAAGAAGGGCTTGCCATACTCTCTACAGGCGGGCTTGCGTTGGCCACAGGCGGCAGTCTTGCGTTGGTCGCGGACGGCGGTGGGCTTGTGGCGGCCGCGAACGGCGGTGGACATGAGGGAGCCATGGATGGGATTCCGGCTCAGGATCGGAGACTCTCCAGACACCAGATGACCGCCTCCTTCCAATTAAGGTTGGAGGTGTCTGGGAGCTCCATTTGATGGTAGTAAGAGATCCCGAGCCGGAACAGTGTATTGAGAACTTCATCGTTGAGGGAGCTGGTGAGGGCGAGCGGCACGAATGCCCTCGCGTAAGTGAATGGGTCGTGGCTCGCACGAGCCACGGCAAAGAACTCGGCTCGTTCATTCATGTTTTCTTGGTCCGATCTTCTGTAACTGTGTGTCAAGGCAGGAAGGCGCTGGAGACATCAGGAGGTTTCATAAGAAGTAACATTTAATAGTAAACTCAGGATAGAGGAAAACACACGCTCTAAATGTAACTGAGATCAGATAAAGACTGCAATGAAACTGAATGCTTATAAAGAAAAGGAAACAAAGGAGTAAACGAGATGATTAATAAACACAGGTGAACTAAATTATGATTGGACAAATGAGAACCGGAACAAAATCAAATAAGGGCAAACAGGAAACTAGAAGGGCAAACACGTAACAATATAATTACATGCAGGGATTTTTTTTAAATATAAGTAAATGTAAAAACATGTATGTACACAATAAGTTAATTGTACCAAATTTAAATGTAAGTACATAGTAGTTAAGGCCACCTAATATAAAGAAGGATGCCATTCCAAACCTGAATGACTTCCATTCTTCAATGTAACACAAAGAAGGGCCTTTTAAACATTTTTTATTTTCAAACAGGAAGGAAAAGCACCATAAAAGTATCATAAAAGCGATATTCATGATTTGTTATATCTGAAGCATAAGATAGCTGTATATGAGGAATAAACCAGTAGCAATACAACAACTTTTGACTTGGACACTCTTTTAAAAATTAAATTAATACTGTTCTTCTGAATTTTATTAATCAAAGAATTATAGAAAAAGAAACAAAACCATGATTAATAATAATAAGAAATATTTAATGAGCACATGGAGGCCTTAAGAAATACCATCACAGAAATATATTACATTTTAAATATATAATAAAATAGCAAACAGTTACTTTAAATTGTAATAATATTTCACAATATTCGTTTGTACTGTTTTCCTAATCAAATAAGTGGAGTCTTATTGTCTTATTGAGAATAATAGACTAAAAACTTTTAAAAAGATGCCAAAGCTTAACAAGCCCAATCTTTCGAACAGTGATTTATTTTCAGTGAATCAGAAAATCCAGTTCACAAAACTGGTCTGATATGATTCAAGTTCAGCTCACTGACTCAATGACCCAGTTGCAGTGGTTAGCAGCTCACTGAATGACTTTGGTCTGCTCTTCGTATGACTTCAGAAAATTAGGAATATAGCACACAAGTCACATAGACCACCTTGATGGTGTTTTTGCATACTTTTTGAAGACTGAAATCCTCAGTGCCCATAGGCAAAATGTTAGAAAATAAAGTCATAAGGGTTTGGAACGATATGAGGGTGAGTAGTAAATTTTCACTTTTGGGCAACTATTCCTTTAACAAAGGTGGTCTACCAGCTTTAACCAGGATGTCCTTGGTTCCTCCAGCTGGTAGTCCACCTAAACCAGTTTGGACTGGCTGGTATCAATTTTAGCTACATCTGGCTTTATCTACCATTTGTATTCATACAACAGACAAGACAAAAACAAACAGAGGGTTAGTGGAATCAAGCAGTGTCTCAAGCCAGCGCGTGCTACCCACATGAACACCACAATTCGATGTGTTAAATAAATTTGCTAACATGCCACAGCTCTGACTATTTTAGTTGATTTCTGTCTGCGTTCATAAACTCAAAATAAATGCTCAAAGTGGTGCTGTGGGCGATCAAAACCCTGACCTGCCTTCACAGATGAGATCCCTCACATGAGGTATTCTAACATATTCTCCAATGGAAACACTGTGATAATTGTTGACTATGCCACACCGCCAGCCTCACACATTATGATCCATCACGTCAGGACGAATTGACTGTAAATCTGTGTGAATAAGAGAGACACGCTGCACCCTGTCTGAAGGTTAGACCTGGCAGAGTGAGTGAGGCCTCTGTAAGAAGTAAAGATGAAACGATGGTGTGCTTTTATGCCAGTTCAGAAATATGTTCAAAGTGCTGCCACAGGATGCAGAGTGAACAAGCCCCAGTACATATTCAACTGGGTCATTGATCGGCTCTGAAAAAAATGGCCTCATCAAGAGATTCCTCCCAGCCTAAAAGATCCGGCATGTCTCCCAATTAGCAAGCATCTTTACTCGTCAGATCTGTGCTAATAAGGAATAATGTTCAGTTATTAACGTTGCGGCTGATAGGCTTGGCTTTGCTCTTTCTTCTTCCTCATCACGCCTCCAATGCCGATATTTTGAAACAGGGTGGACCGTTTCTCCCTATGTTCACAGTTAATCAGTAGTTGTCAGTGTGATGATTTAGGAACTTTTATTGACACTGTCAGATTTGCATTACAAATAACAATTTCTGAAGTGTTTTCTTCACATTTACCTTGATCTTTTCAGAGTATCTGAACTTGCCAAGGTGTACTGCAGAGCTTATCTGAAATTAATCTATTCAAATAGAGCTCTGGCAGCCATACAGGTGTGAACGGTTGATTGTATGTTATTATGGGACTCTCTTTCAGCGTCCTTAGCCTTAACATGCATTGTGCACACTGAACTCCCTGTCCTTGCTCTTGCCATTTAACATGACTTTTTACAATAAGTTACAGCGATTTGACTGTTTTGTAAAACACCGTATACGCTTCCACAGAAAATGGAGTGTATTAACAAGATAATTTCAGGAATCAGTAATAACAATCAGTAAGAATTTAAGGAATCAGTTCAGGTTGGTAGTAATGCTGTTGGTTAGTTTACCTGCCACTTGTTTGCTCTTGAGCGAGGCCTCTGATGCTAAGGCATAGGACATGGTGATGATTCTCTCTTGCTCCTGTAGAGCCGAGTCTATGTCCGGCAGCACCGGCTTGTCTACTGCTGCTGGAGGAGGTATATTCTGGACACTTATATGCACACAAGAAATAGGTACATTTGAGTAAACTCTCAGAGAAAATGTAACAAATGTTCTCAGCATTTTGGGATCAGTAAGTGTTTTTTTAAAGAAATAAATTAATACTTTATATTTATTTAGTAATGGTTCATTAAATTGAAAACTATTTCCAACATAAGAAATAATTCTTGAGCACCAAATCAGTATATCAGAATGACTTTTGAAGGATAATGTGACACTGAAGACTGCTTGGCCATCACAAAAATAAATTACATTTTAAACGCTTTTTAAATATCAAATATTGTTATAATATTTCACAATATCGTTTTTACAGTATTTTTGATCAAATTATGATACTTACAAACCCCAAACTTCTGAATGGTTGTATATATAATGGCAAGAAAACATCTATAAAGATGACTATAAGAGCAGCTGTGTTAAATGAGACTGATGTGCCAGTACCTAGACTTAGCCAGGATGCTCTTGATTCGTTCCACTTTACGATGTCTGGCCTCCATTTCCTGAGGGCTGAGGGGCTCCTCTGGATCCATGTCCACATAGCGCTCAGGGATGGCCACCTTTTGTGGCTTTGCCAGCTATACAGGCATTGAGACCAAACACACACCATCAATCACTTAATTCTGAAATCTAACGTCCAGTCATTTAAGTTTAATATTTTCTTTATTTTGATAATTTTTTGTTCTCTTGAAATAAAAAGCCTACAGTTTGTATAAAATGAAATGAAATTAACTCAGGATAGTTCAACCAAAAATGAAAAATCTGTCTTAATTTACTCTCTTTCATGTGATTTTAGGCAGTGTTTTAAGTACTGTCACACTCAACATTAACATTTATTGCATCTTTTCTCTATAAAGCAAAAGCACTTGGTGACTGAGGCTTTTGTTCCACACAACAAGGAAATTATGTCAGAATCTTCTTTTTTTTTTGGGTGAACCATCCATTAGTATCCATTAGAACTATCCAGCAGTAGGGTTACCTCTTTGCTGAGATCCAGCTGGTAGTCCAGAGGTTCCAGATCTAGTTCTCTCATGGGTGTGCTGCTCAGGGTGAGCCATTCGTCTGAGTGAGACCGCTGTCTCTCTTTGTGCTCGACTGGTCTCTCTTCACCCTGCACGGACCGCTCCAGAAGCTGCAAATCAAAGTCCTGCTCTCTCCTCCACTGAAGGCACACAAACACACACAGCCCTGAGACGGCCAATCTAGACCTCACATACATCCAACTCAGGACGTGAAAATGTAATATTTTGGTTCTGAAATGGTCTTCACCTGAGTTACAGGACAGGTAAAGAGTAGAATAACATTTCCAGTTACACTGGGACAGATGTGACAGATTTTGTGGCAGAATATTACAGCCAAAATGACCTCTGTGCTCCACACATCAACTTACATCCGACATTCATTCTTTACATGAAATACATTTTTTAAAGAGGACAGCCCTGCACATAAACAACACACAAAACTGGGTTAAACTGCAACCTTGAGCGTAATGGTATATTGTCCCAGTGCGCTCCTGTACCTCTGTACCATGTACAAGTGATTGGACTGATTGTGCGTGAAGTGCCTCATGTTCAAGCTCTCAAACCGTAGCGCACAGCACTCCTGCAAACCAAGAAAGACGAAATAAAATGCTCCATCTGTGACTTCATTTACATGCTTCATTCCCAGGCTTTATTGTGCTTACTGAAAAGAAAATAAACCAGTGTTTCGTGAAATAAACTGTGGTTTCACATTCACAGGAGAGAGAAAAAGAACAATTGCCTTCTTTTACTTTTTAACTAGCAAAGTGTTTATTTTCTTATGCGCAAAAAGCTACATAAAAGACAAAGAAAGCAGAGCTGTGCAATTGATTTTCTTTTTGCAAATTACGCTACAATCCACTGTTATATTATTATGAACATACAAGTGATTAAAGAAAAACATGCAATTCTAAACATATAAGTCATTCATACATTACCCAGGCCATTCATTGTGTACACATTCAATACATTTTGGTAAAATTATAAAAGCATTTATTTTAAAAAAGCCAGACAAGCTAAACAAAGTTATAAAATCATGTTTTGTAGAATGACAGTTAAATTGGTAAATTAAAAAAAAAAAAAAAACATAAAATGATCATGTCATTTATTCTGTGCACTCAAATCAGACCCAAATTGCAGGGGGAAAAATATTCTGTAGGGTTTGAAAGACTTGTTATTAGAAAGCTGAATAGTGAAACTGGGCGGAATTAGTGTAAAACAAAAGAATAAATGAGTGAGGTAAGCACAATAGAGTCTGGTTTCACACTTCAGTTATGCTATAATTATTGCAGTTGAGTGATGAACAGCTAAAAGGTTTGAGAGCTTGCGCTTGAAATTTAGTTTAGTTTATGAGCCCACTAATACAGCAGACCCCGTTTCCCATAACTTAGTGCATTAGGTTATTGTTATAGAGATGTTAAAAGAGCATTTTAATGTTAGTGTTGGCTTTTGCCTATTCGAAGACCCACCAAGTAAAAGCACACTACTTTGATTCACTATCCCAGATGAACATGGGAGCCATGTCCAAAGGTTAAAATTAAACACTCAAGTCATTGAAACATTTTGAAACTACATGAAGTGTGAGAATCAGTAGCATATCAACTTTCCTTATTAATCCTCTAAACACATTAGTCCATGTCTTTCATTGGCAAATAGCATAATTCCCATCTGTTGTTATTCTGTAATCCATCCATGTGGCCCAACAAGATATAATAAAAACTCTCACATCTCCTTCTGTAACACCTCCAACATACTTACCTGCGGCACACACTACTTCACTAAAATGCTGATCATATTAACGCCAAATCTTACAGTTTTTCATTAAAACAGTGTAAATAGCTGAATGTGCATTTATGTCAAGGCGATAGTTCTCTCTGGAGGATAATGTGTCATTATGCTCTAACGTACTGATCCCAGGTCTGCAGACACGGGTCTGGATGTGGAGGAGGAGGAGGCACGAGATGAAGATGCCTGCCGCTCGCCCTGGCTGAGCGTCCTCTTGCGCTCCCGTACGAGAGCCTTTTGGTGACGCTTCATCCTCTCCAGCTGCTCTTCGGCGCTCATGCGGCCGCGCTGCTGCACAGGCTCCCCAGAGTACAGCCGCTCCAAGGCACTCTTTGGTCTCTCCTAGGAGACACCAGTGGACGTGTTAATAATGCTGAAACAAACCGCACCAAAGAACAGTGTGGAGAGAGAAAAATCTAAGAGAGAAATGTGAACAATTTGCAAAAGGGAGAAGGAGAAGAAAAAAGAAAAGACTCAACCATCTAGGACCCAACCAAAATTCACTAGATGTCTGTCTATGTCTTTACTATATTCTTGCTGTTCACTTACAGTTTTTGCATGTAGTACTGCATTCCAATTAATCTCAATCAAACTGGAGGTGGGTTTGATTAGGTTAAAAATAACAAAAAATACAGCTAACTAACACAATAAAAACATAGTAAGATAATAAAAAACCTGATTTTTGAAACTTTAAAATCTGTTTTTGCAAATAAACTCTTCATATATTAATGTCTATTTTAATAAATGTGTGTTTGATAGCTAGCTATATATATATATATATATATATATATATATATATATATATATATATATATATATATATATATATATATATATATATATACACACACACACACACACACACACACACACACACATATATATACATACATATATATATATAGCTATCAAACAAACAGTTATTAAACTGTTTTTTTTTGCATGAAGTATGTTATTATTAATGAGTGTAAAACAGTCAGTCAGAAAGAGAGAGGCAGAAGGAAAAATTAAAGTATCAGGAATAGAGTTCATTTTGAAGCTCTGCTGTGCTCATTTCTGTTAACATTTTCTGCATGAATCCATCGGGGTGGGAGACGCACACTGTGTTCACAGTCTGCATGGCAACACTACCGCAGTAATTCATTCATAAAGTACAGTCTGGCCCAAGCCCACACTGGCTGCTTTTATTTCATGTGCTCAGCGGTTTGTACTCCTGCTGCATCTAATCAACCTGCTGTTTGTAAGCTCTGCCAAAGCTAACTTTGACAGACTCTTTATGTCCCCCTGCCTCTCAACAGACACTTTCAGGACTTGTTTGGCTTCCTACCTTCAAGCTTGTGGTGGTGAGTCCTCTTCTGATGGTCACAAACGATGAAATGTTTGATGACTGGTTCAGTCTTGAAGATGAGCTTGTCAAGCCTAACAGAAGTCGAACTGGATTAGACAAATCTTATAGATTTCTTAGGAAATCCTTTCTAAAATTCCGAGCTGGGAGTTCATACTTTCAAACAACATGGTTAATTGTAAACTTTTGCCCACTGAGCAGCCTGATGTCACGTTCACACTTGGTACACTTGCTTAATTGGGTGTTTCTTCAACTACAGTATGGTCACTTTTGGCCATGTGGACTCTCTTAAAGCACACATATTTATACTATATGTCTACTAACAATGCCCAGCAGTATGCAGACTACCATTTAAAAGTTTGGGGTCTGTAAGAAGTCTCCAACTCCATATTCACCAAGGCTGCATTTACTTGATCAAAAATACAGAAAAATTTTCTTAAGATTCCCTGAAGGATTTCAAGCTGGATTGTCAGCAGCCATTACTTTAGTATTCAGTGTCAAGTGATCCAGAAATCATTCGAATTTTCAGATTTTGGGAAAATAAATATTTCTGATTATTAATGTTGCAAATGGCTGTGCTGCTTAATTTTTTGTGGAAACTGCGATGCATATTTTTTAGGATTCTTCAACTAAATGAAAGTCCAAAAAAACAACATTTATTTGAAATTTTACTGAATTTATTTTTTACTGTCACTTTTGATCAACTGAATGTGTCCTTGCTGAATAAAAGTATTAATACCTTTAAAAAAAATCATACTGACCCCAAAATTTTGAACAGCAGTGCATCAAGTGAAAATTCTGTCATGAACATTTTCACCACAGCATCATTTCCATCTCAAATTATGCAATTATGCACAGTATTGTGTTAAACAGTATTCTGTGAAGAAAATGATAGTGGTGAAAATTCTATATTTGCACCATTTTTGGGTCCTTTGTAATGTTAAGGCTAAATTCACTGTATTATTTCAACATTCGCAAGAATTTGTCAAAATTTCTGCTCCCATTGGGAATGGCGGAAATTGGGAAGCGCCTCCACAAGCTACAACGTAAACATACAAAATAATTAGCAATTTACTAGCGGACTGTTTTCACGTCATCAATAAACTGTACTGTGGTTTACATGAACCAAACCTTGTATCCCACTTTTCAAACGAGTGTTGTACACTAGTGCGGACTTGAGTCTCTGTGACATGTACGGGTCTGTGTGTACCTCTATTCGGTAGAGTTTGGTAGCCACTATCACGGCTCAAGCCACCAACTGCCAGAAGTTCAGGCTCACTCAGGAACGCTCGTATCTCAACCTAGGGTCCCAGGGAAATAGAACTCAGAACTATATTGACATTTTACCATATACTCAGATGAAAACTTGCTGTATGACTGAGTGGCACAAACCTTATGGTCTTCATTAGGGTACTGCCCGATCTCACGATCACGCTTCCGCTCATCAGACTGTCGTTTCAGGCCCCGGACTGATGTGTGGCGGATGACGGAGGTCTCCTTGGGGAGAGGGGGCACAGCCGGGGGGTGTTCGTCTGGACTGTAGCGGTGAGGGAGAGGGGGTCTAGGTGGTGCGTCTTCTTCAGGCTGCAATGTGTAAACATGAAATGTCCATAAATGCAGATAAATGAACTGAAGGGGTATCTTGATTACTTTGTTTCAATCACTCACCCATTTTGGCTTGTGTGCTGTATGTGAGAGCTGCAAGGGCTGCTGGGTAGACTGCACTGGGCTGAGATGGGGGCTGGACTGAGCAGCTTTCAGTTCACCCATGGATGGGCTTGCAAAGAGAGAAGGCACTGCGGACAATGATGCTGAAGGCACGAGTTTCCTCTCTGGGTCAGGCAAATATTCCACCCGTTGATATCATATGGGCAAAAAAAACATATGTACAATTATCAGTTGCATCTGTATGCAGTAAGCAGAGTTGCATGTGGTGCTGTTTGACCTCAGTACCTCGGTCTGTGTTCCAGTGCATGGGGGTGATGGCAGGCAGGGGCCCGCTCTCACCTGGATTCCGAACAGAGTCAATGGTCACTTTGTAGTTGGCTTTGCTGGAGCTCAGGCCTGCAAGCACATCCTCGATCCGCCACAGCTCCTTCCTTAGCTGAGATTTCTCCTGCTGCAGTAGCACAGAATATAATCGCTTTTATTCATTTAGAATTAAATAAAACAGATTAAAACTGAAAAGAGAGACTGGAAAAGGAAGGAACAGAATACAAGTATGCATACTTCAGTATTTAAGTAAATGTAATGTATTTAGTCAAATAGGAAATAATTCTGTGATTATATAAAAAAACTCAATATATTATTAGATACACAAATATACACACAACTAAATTAAGTTAATCTTAGTATAAAAACTCTTACCATATATAATATTATTTATATAAAAATCAGAATATATATATGTAACATTATGCTTGAGAATACATAAATTTTTCTTTATTACACTCAATATAGAATATAAAAAATGAGTGTCTGTATTTCAGCATGTCAGAATACAATATAGTACATATTATATAATATAATAAAGAACAATTTTTTCAACAGAACCTAAAAGCTAAAAATTTGAGTAGAACAGAACAGAAGTACCTTCATACCACTGCGATAACTCTTAAAAAAAATATGACAACCCTAAGGCTTGTCTTTGATTTTCTAAGAGGCAAATTTAGAGCTCAAAGGGGCACTGAAGAAAGGATAGTATTTTCTCTTATTTGTATTTTCAGAACAAGCCATAATTTATTGACTGTGTCTGTGTGTGCTCTCACACAAACACTTGAGAAATCAATAATCTTAGACACTGTATGCCTTGTTCTTACGGCTCTATCACGCTGATCAAAAACTGACATTAGATCTTCACTCCGGCTCCGAGAGCTCCATATCTCTTTCATCACTTTGTTCTTTCTCATTCAATTACCGGACTGAGAGGTGCATGCTGAATAGAAAAGGAGGCAGACACGGTTTAACGTCTTCTGATACACTCTGCTGCTCAAACAGTATTGATACTTTAGTTTGGAAGCACGCATTAAAGAGATAAAAGCTGAAATACAATTTTGGGCTTGAGTAAAGAAAGACTGGGTCTTATTTTTCTACTTCTTTCTCTGGTTCTGACCTGAGAGAGAGCACTGTGGGTCATCTGGTCTTGAAGGGCTGAACGCAGTCTGTCCACATCTCTCTCCAATTGGCTGTACTCTGCCCAAGAGTTCTCCATCTCCTGTTTAACACAGAACAAGCCTCAATACGAGTGCAATGAGCTGATATTAGTGTTGCATTCACATTCATTTTTGGCTTAATGTGATGTTAGTATTTCATGGATGTTCTTGAGTCTTCTGCGAGTGTATTAACACAAGTATGTGTCCTCACCGTGGACACCTGTGAGATGTCCGCCCTAATGTGAACCACGTCCTCCCGTAACAGCTTCTGTTGATAGGCAATCTTCTCCGCATGGGCGGGCTGATCCTGGTACTGCTCCATCTGCTGATGGGAAACATCCAGAACTGACTCGAGCTTGTCCTAGATTTGGGTGAGAAACAGAAGAGGATACAGATAAAGAAGTTAGAAAAGAACTAGCACCAGAGACCAAGACATCAGTTTGGACACTAGTGCTGCACAACTGTTCTGAGGTATGATTGTCTTGTTCTGTGATTAGCTTATTCTGAAAACAGCATTCTGCCGAGGTCTAAATTTTGCTTTATGTAGTAACATCTACAGCCCGAATTCCGGAAATGTTGGAACATTTTTTTAAATTGTAATAAAATGAAAACTAAAAGAATTTCAAATCACATGAGCCAATATTTTATTCACAATGTAACATAGATAACATAACAAATGTTTAAACAGAGAAATATTTCAATTTTATGCACAAAATGAGCTCATTTCAAATTTGATGCCTGCTACAGGTCTCAAAATAGTTGGGACGGGGGCATGTTTACCATGGTGTAGCATCTCCTCTTCTTTTCAAAACAGTCTGAAGACGTCTGGGCATCAAGGTTATGAGTTTATGGAGTTTTGGTGTTGGAATTTGGTCCCATTCTTGGCTTATATAGGCTTCCAGCTGCTGAAGAGTTTGTGGTCGTCTTTGACGTATTTTTCGTTTAATGATGCACCAAATGTTCTCTATAGCTGAAAGATCAGGACTGCAGGCAGGCCAATTCAGCACCCGGACTCTTCTACTACAAAGCTATGCTGTTGTAATAGCTGCAGTATGTGGTTTTGCATTGTCCTGCTGAAATACACAAGGCCTTCCCTGAAATAGACATCATCGGGAGGTGAGCATATGTTGCTCTAAAACCTTTATATTCCTTTCAGCATTCATAGTGCCTTTCATAGTGCCTTCCAAAACATGCAAGCTGCCCATTACCGTATACACTTATGCACCCCCATACCATCAGAGATGCTGGCGTTTGAACTGAACACTGATAACACACTGGAATGTCTCTCTCCTCTTTAGCCCTGGAGGATACGGCGTCCGTGATTTCCAACAAGAATGTCAAATTTGGACTCATCTGACCATAGGACACCTTTCCACTTTGAAATGGTCCATTTTAAATGAGCCTTGGCCCACAGGACACGACGGCGCTTCTGGACCATGTTCACATATGGCTTATTTTTTGCATGACAGAGCTTTAGTTGGCTTCTGCAGATGGCACGGCGGATTGTGTTTACCGACAGTGGTTTCTGGAAGTATTCCTGAGCCCATTTAGTAATGTCAATGACAGAATCATGCCGATGAGTGATGCAGTGTCATCTGAGGGCCCGAAGACCACGGGCATCCAACAAAGGTCTTCAGCCTTGTCCCTAACACAGAGATTTCTCCAGTTTCTCTGAATATTTAGATGATGTCATGCACTGTAGATGATGAGACTGCAAAGTCTTTGCAATTTGACATTGAGGAACGTTGTTTTTAAAGTATTCCACAATCTTTTTATGCACTCTTTCACAGACTGGAGAACCTCTGCCCATCTTTACTTCTGAGAGACTCTGCCTCTCTAAGACATCCCTTTTATAGCTAATCATGTTACAGACCTGATGTCAATTAACTTAATTAGTTGCTAGATGTTCTCCCATCTGAATCTTTTCAGAATTTCTTGCTTTTTCAGCCCTTTGTTGCCCCCGTGCCAACTTTTTTGAGACCTGTACCAGGCATCAAATGTGAAATTTAGTGGATAAAAGTGTAAAATTTCTCTGTTTAAACATTTGTTATGTTCTCTATGTTCTATTGTGAATAAAATATTGGCTCATGTGATTTGAAAGTCTTTTAGTTTTCATTTTATTCAAATTTAAAAAATGTCCCAACATTTCCGGAATTCGGGTTGTACATTACGTATCTAAAACTGGTTATGTTCAAGTAAAGAATCTATTTATTATGGTCAAGTCAAGTCTGGCTATATTAGGTTACAACAGAATCATTTTAAAGGGTTAAATTAAGTAGAAATAGATCTTCAAACTAACAATTGCACAATACCACATTTCACTTTGAGTGCAATTTACTGACATGACAAACCACAACGATTCTACTATAATCAACAAGGTATAGACACAGAGTGAAACTTTTTTTATTGTGCAGTGTAGACATCTTTTGGATATTCAAAAGTTTGGGATCTGTAAGATTTTTTTATGTTTTTGAATGCTCACCAACAGTAAATCAGTAATATTGAAAAATAAGATTACAATTTACAATAACGTTTCTATTTTCATATATTTTTATTTTTGGCAAAACTGGAATTCAACAGCCATTATTTGAATGGAAACTGTGATGCATTTTTAACAGGATTCTTAAATGAATAAAAAAGAACAGCATAGAAAAGTATAGATTTTTAACATTATTTTGTAACATTAACATGAACTTTACAGTCACTTTGGATCAATTTAATACATCCTTGCTAAGTGAAAGGGTAACACTTTACTTAAAGCCTTTATGTACAATGCATTATAAAGGGATATTAAAGGGTATAATGAATTATAATTATTCATAATACATGTTGTAGTACATTATATATTGTCATTTAAAATGTATAGTGGAACAATGAATTTGTAAGTGTTATAATGTATTAACTGTGGTTACAATTATTCATGAGATTGTACAATGCATTATAAGGTACATTACAAGGCATAAAACTACATTTATAATGCATTACACATAAAAGCTTTAGTGTTACCAATAAAAGTATTAATTTCTTTTTTAAAATAATTAAAATATAAATCTTACTGGCTCAAAGCTTGTAAATGGTAGTGTATACAGCTTAATTGATATGAAATTACAATTATGATTTCTGCCATAATTTGATTAGCCCTGCTGAAAACTAAATGACTTTTTACCATTCAGCTGACACACAATTCAATATCCTCAAAGCCTGATTTAGAATGCAAAATTTAGATAAGAAAAAACAAAGCACCTTATCTTCTTTGAGTGTGCGTATCCTGGCCTCCAGTTCCTGTAGGATCTTGTCTTGCTCGCATAACCTACTAAGCTTTACCTGGAGAGACAATCACAAGCAGCAATAAAACATGGTCACCAAACAGAGGCCACGACTGAACTGAATCCATTAACACATACAAACATATCAAACAGAGGGCCGACGGAATACATTCTTCCGCTATTCCATATTCAACATTTCCCACTATTGAAGACATCCATTAGCATAAACTCCATGCACCCAAGACAATTCTGGTGTCATTATTTGCAGAAACAAACAGCATTTTCTCAGCGAAAAATGGGTTAGGGTACGTGTGCGCTTGCGGGAGAGACATAAGCTGCACAAGTGCCTTGTTTACGGTCTTCTTCACACTGCCTGTTTATTCTCCGCTGTTTATCGTTCCCTCCGATTAATTATTAAGCAGTTATTATTTTACAGCCATATATTGTTGTTTTAACAACATTAAATATTCATCACGCAGATAAATCCACCAACAAAATTCTTATAAATTGTTAAACTGAAACAATGTTAATGATGAAAAGCCAAGACTTCCAGATTATTTACCTCCAATCAAACGAAAAACAGTCAGGGCACTGGAAAACAAAAATCAAACTGAAAAATTTACAAGCCCAAAGTATAAAACTCCCATTGCATGTATTTTTCTCTTTAAATTGAGCATTGAATATAAAAAGCCCTCGTCAATAATTTCAATTTCTTCTTGACACTGAGAGAGAGCTTGCATCTCCCCACAGCGTGTACCACCGCCTCACTCCGATGCCTGTGTTTACTTGCACAAATTCAGGCTTGACTAACAGCTTTCTGTGCAAAGCAAACAGAGAGATCGAGTGGGGAGACAAGGCTCAGAAAGTGGGCTTTAATAAATAGAGAACAGAACTTACATCTATGTCACTTTCAGCTATTTTAACTGGCCGAGGTGGTCGATCTTTAAGCGAGTCACGTCCAGTTACCTGTTGACAAAATGCAAAAGCTCATACGCTTTCAAAGACATTAGCATCAACACCAAGACTAAGAAGCTGTAAGGTTGCATCGATCAAGCAACCATCAAGACTGCACAGCCTATTGACAAAGGGTTGTTGAAATCATATAAACAAACTGTGTTTTAGCAAACTCATAATATCTCGAGATGAACAAAACAACAACAAAAAACAAACCAACACTCTTTTTGGAAGCGCTGTGATGTGTTTACGTACAAACAGCAACTGGGGTATTTGGGGAGAGCCGCAATGATCCACCCAAAGCGTTGCTCTTGATTTGGCAAGGTATCAATACTTTTCATCAGTGGTGAACTTGACATAAACCGTGTGGGAATGAAGCCTACGACAAGCTGCAACCCACTGAAAGACTGTCATTTAGTGATAAACAAGGGTTAGCTAAAGGATACTTTATAAGTAAGAGCAGCTGTCTGTAAACGTTCACTCATTAACAAAAAACCTCAGACTCTAGGGTAATTCCTTGATGCCTAATGTCTTCATGGAAATAATTAGCACAGCCTTTACATAATGTTCACAATTACAGTGCAATCGCTACAATACATCAGAGCAGTATTGATATTTTACCTAAAGAACAACCTTGGGTGTCCTTGAAAAAAAATTAAGCTGTCAAAGTAGCACATGCACATAGGAATGACTCAGAGCAAAGCAAAGATAACGGTCCGGGGGTTTACATCACTACACCAGGTGAAGGCATGAAATGGTCACATTTTGTTATGCACACCATCCTTACATTCAGACCGAATGCACTGTGTACCGAATAGATGAGAGGTTCAATACTTTTCATCTGTTTGAAATGAAGATAAAAGGGTTTTTGTGAAATGTGAGTATAAATTTAGGCAATGTATACATTTGAATTCTGAATTAATAATTAAAGCAGGTAATGCGCTCCATATCAAACAGGATCGGAAAAGTCGGTGAACATAAAACGTTTGTGACAAAAGTGGAGAAACTCTACATAAGAGCTCTAAAGGCCGCTGATGTCATAAGAAAAACAGCTCAGAATCAAAATCTAAATCAAAATCTCCTCCTGTAAGCCATCACTACAGTCACTACATCCATGCATCCGTAAAGACTTTGATTGCTAAACTGTAGCATAAAATCAGATTTTTAGCTGCCAAAGCTTAAAATCACACATTGCTCTGTCAATATTGACTGATGTAAATTTATTTAATCTTCGATTTCAAAATTCACTCTACACATCCTTCAGGGTCAGAGAGCAGGGCAGCTGTTATAGAGAATAAGGAGAGGGGGAAAATCAGGAAGAATTTATGCCTTGAGGAGAGAGGGAGAAGATGAGAGGAGGAGGTATGTGAAGGCAGATCCACTAGAGCCCACCTTCAGGTCTAGATACTCCAGGTCCTTCTTCAGCTGGATGTAAGTGTCATCTGCCTTTAAATGGGAAATGAAGAAACAGGTCACATGACACATGGCTGAGAGTATAACGTGCAAGACTGAGACTGATTTTCATGCGCACTGTAAATCCAAATGCTGGTACATTATTACACATCGTGCAAGTGCATGTTATCATGATGGCTATTTAAAAATCCTGGTTATTTAAAAAAAAAAGCACTACTGTTCAAAAGTTTGTGGTATTTTTTACTTTAGAAATTTATATACTATTTTTAGCATACAATGTAACATCACTTAGCAAAGGTGTATTAAATTGATCCAAAGTAACAATAAAGATATTTATAATGTTACAAAAGTTTTTCTGTGTTGTTTTTTTTAACTTTCTCTTCACCACAGAATGCTGAAAATGTATTACGGTTTCCAAAAAACACGAAGCAACTGTTTTCAACGCTGATAATAAGAAATGTTTCTTGAGAAGCAAATCAGTATTTTAGAATGATTTCTGATGGATTATGTCACATTGAAGACATAATAGCAGTCACATAATAGCTGCTAAAAATTCAGCTTTACCATCACAGGAAATTACATTTTAAAATATAATAGAAAACCTTTATTTAAATTGTAATAACATTTCACAATATTACTGTTTGAACTGCATTTTTGACCAAATAAAAGCTTAGGTGAGCAAAAGAGATGGCTTTCAAAAACCTTTAAAGAAAATTTACTCATCTGAAACTTCTGAAAAGTAATGTACATAATACTTTATTTTTATTTGTTTGTACCTTTTTTTTTTTTTTTTTTTTTTAACAACAAGAAAAGTTACTGACAATTTAGTATCTGGAAGACCACTGAATGTCCCCAAGCTTCAGTCTGAAAATCTGATGCACTGTGGTGTAGGACAAAGTTCATTGGGAAAAAACAGTACAACAGTATTTTACAACAATGCTGTAAATGTTGTAGAATACTAGTTCATTTATTCATTTGAGACAAAACTACAGAATGTCACATTTTATTATTGGGTGATTCAACACATAGATGTTTTACCAGCTAAGAAGTTCAGCACTTTTAGAGTTTCGTTCCTCTATCTGATGTGAGCATAAGTATTGGAACAGTTGCCTCACAGGTCTTTCTAAGTGATCAGCTGTGTCCCGTTGCAGCGAATGTGTCGTATCAGTTATATCCATTACTTCTGTATTCTGAATCTTGCATTCGATGATGACACACACAAACCAGGATGAAGATGAGGGAGCTGACTTTGAGAGAAAAGCAAGCAATTTGGATGCTAAAAGAAAAGAGGAAGTCAATTAGAGCTACAGCAAAAATAAAGGGCATTGACAAATCAAGAGTTTGGAAACCACCAGCGACACCAGCAACCAACAACGACCTGGGGACGGATTCACGAAAATCTTCTTAATAAATAAGTTAAGAAATTTCTTAAGATAAATTACACGAAGTTCGTAAGAATGTTCTTAAGTGCAATTCTTGAAAAATCCTTAATAAGTTCTCAAATATATTCTTAAGAACATTGTCATTTTCTTCTTAAGAAGGAATGACAGTCTAAACTCACACTTTATTGTCTTTTTGCACTTCCTGCAGATTACCCTAATAATCATAGTAAGCACGCACACTCTTTTTGTCACGATTTTGATTGGCCCTCAGCTTTACATTTTTAATGCGGCATGTTTTTGAACAGCCTGTCTCAAGCCACAGTGATCTGTTTCATTCCGTTTTGTAGTGCTGTGTCTTACATCTCATCCGAGTGAACACTTCCGGTATGCGTGTCCGCGCTGCACAGTCATATGTGCTGCATACTGCCAAACATTATGTCGTATTTATATGCTAAAATAATAGCGTCCAATTAAAATTCCCTATCTTACTCGTTTTTGTAGAGTTGCTACTGAGTTTTGAAGTCAGCAAAAAGTAGTGTCACACATAGGCTAATCATGACTGATCATTGTTTACATTATCAGTCATCGCTGTCACTTCAGAAAACTCACGCACATAGCTATTAATAGTCATACTATGTATTAGGCTATATATAGCTAACGTTGTTGTAATGCTTAAATATAGCAATTAATTTGAAATAACCCATAAATTCATTAAATAATTCTTACTGTTTTGGATTTAAGACATTTCAAGTCTGGGGGTGTCCTAAATTTAAGAAGTTATTTACGATGATTTTTAAGAAGATTCTTTTCAAGAATTTGAATTCTTCTTCATTTTTGTCTTAAGAACAATCTTAAGAAAAAATATAAGAATATTCTTTAGAAGAATGTTTGGGAATACAAAATATTCTTAACTTTTTTCTTAAGTTAAAAAATAAGAAGAAAATGGCATTTAAGAAGAAATTCCTTTTTAAGAATGTTTTGTGAATCTGGCCCCAGATCGGCTGAGAAAACAATAGTAGTTGATGACAGACAAATCATAAAATCTGTGAAAATTAAACCTAAAAGACGTGTCTGTAAAATCACCAACAACTTCCAGAAAGCTGGGGTGATGCTCTGACAATGTACTGTCCTCAGGAGACTTTGACACAGAATTACAGATGCTACACAGCAAGATGCAAACCTCTGACCAGCACCAAAAATAGAAAGGCAGGATTAGAGTTTGCAAAAAAGCACAAACGTGAGCCAGAAGAGTTTTGGAACTGTGTTTATGGACCGATGAGACAAAGATGAACCTTTATCTAAGTGATGGGAAAGCAAAAATGTGGAGAAAAAAAAGGAACTGAAAATGATCCCAAGCATACAGCCTCATCTGTAAAGCACAGTGGAGGTGGTGGTGTCATAGCATGGGCATGCATGGCTGCCTCTGGAACAGGCTCTCTCAACTTTACTGATGACTTAATGTATGATGACAGTAACAGAATGAATTTGGAAGGGTACAAAACCATCTTGCCAACCAATTTTCAAGAAAATGCCACCAGATTCATTGGGAAGTGCTTCATATTGCATCAGGACAATGACCCAAAACACCCTGCCAGTTCAGTCAAGGAGTTTATGAGGGCAAAGAAATGGAAAGTCTTAGATTGCCCAAGTCAATCTCCAGATTTAAATCTGATTGAACATGAATTTCACCAGCTGAAGAGGAGAGTAAAGGCAGAAACTCCCCAAAACAAGCAACAATTAGAATTGGCTGCATTAAAGGCTGGGAAAAGTATTTCAAAGGATGAGACCAAGAGTCTGGTGATGATGTCTATGGGTCACAGACTCACTGCTGTGATTGTACGCAAGGGATCTGCAACTAAATAATAGCTTTTAATCTTTTATATATGCCTTATGTTCAACTGTCCCAATACTTATGCTCACATCAATGAGTGGGATGAACTCTAAAAGTGCTGTTCTTTTTATTTGGTAAAACATGTATGTGTTGTATAGATACACACACTGTATATGTACTATGTACTGTATACTGTATATATATTTAGTGGTTCAACGGATTATATTGTGGTTTTTGAGTCACAGACCAGATGATTTTTCGGATAAGCAAATATTTAATTTAATGAACTCTGTATTTCCACGCTGTCTAAAATACTTCTCTATGCTTGCTCTATGCTCTACAGCAATCTGTTTAACCCCTAATAAATATATGACAGACAACAGCAATCTTTCATTTACTAACTGAACATATAATTTACATGAAATTGTCAAATTGCTACTCCATAGCAATAGCATACATAGAAAATACAGAATAATTAGAACAATCATTAACATGCAATAAATAACAGTGTCATATCTGTACACATTTTTCCAAGAGTGTTATTGTGACCCGGTAGCAACTCTTCCACAGCCCGGTACTAGGTCACGACCTGGTGGCTGGGGAGCTCTGCTGTAACTTATGTACTGACAGATCTAGAGAGTAGAATGAATAACAGCTTATGTCTGTTCGATCAAATGTTTACACTAATTGTTGTGTAGTTTTCGGACATTTCATATCCAAAACTACATATAAACAAGTAACCCAGTGATGTTTTTAATACGTTTTCGTTTCATGGAAACATACAATCATGTGAATGCAGGCAAGTCAACAAGCAACATGCTGTTATCTGAGGAGCAATCTGACGATCCAAAATACAAGAGAGGAAGAATCTTCAAAAAAATCCCAAAAATGCAAAATGTGGAAGAAAATATCTTCAAAAACACAAAACAGACTGTTACATCAAATTGAGCAGCCCAAGCTGTAACATTCTATTGCAGACTCCATGCTAAAGGAGAGCTAACACCAAACCAACGCAATCATAACTACAACCAACAGCGTACGATAGTAAGATGAGCACGGTATGGGAGTTAGGGAAAGGAGGGCATGATATGCTCAGATGGGAGGGGGGCTCAGGGTGGGTTGAGGGGGAAATGTGACCCTCTAACCTGCAAACTGGGGCCTGAGAGGCCGTTGTGCTGGTTCTGCAGGTGTGTGAATGTGTCGCTGTGCACGCTGGCCATCTTGGCCCGGTGTCTCCTGAGCTGGATGAGCAGCAGGGTCAACTCCTCCAGCTGCAGGACAGCGGGGAGATGGGAGAGAAAGCACTTCAGGAGGTGACCACCAGGACGGCGCCAAGATGTTGTGAAATTTGGCCAATAGTAGTGGACTAAGGCGAACTGCAACTGCCAATCTTTAATGATACAGCTCAACTCACTGTCTCAAAACTAGAAAGCAAAAAGCTCCTTGTGGCCAAAATGTCATCTACCAAGCACATCCCCTATATTTCCTAGATAGTTTGTCTGAAAAAGTCTGTTCTCTTGTAAGTCTTACCGTTTTTCCATGCAGACTTGGTGCACTGACTGTGTGTGTGATGTATCCCATCGTTGGCATGGATCTTCTCTCTATTTGTGAGGTCTGTAATGACACAAAAATACAAAATATGGTGACATTTACAATGAAAATTAAGATCATCAGTTTTATCACTATTGTTCTCAAATTATCTATTTTAGTTTATGGATACTGTACATTTTTAAAGTCAAGTAAAAGTCAGTTTCAAAGTTTAGCACAAAACTAGGGCTCAGCAGAGCACATTTTACTCATTCATCTGTTTATTTTAGCTAAGAAACTGTGTGCTTGATTTCAAATGTGCCACAGGGCTTTGAGGGTTTGACAGTTTTGCTTAACATACAAGATTCTTCATCTAGGCCCATCATAGCACCTCAAAAGGACACAAACAACAAGAGATTTAATTAACTACACATAAATTATCTTTAACCTGCTTTCTTAAAATAACATTTGTTTGATACCAGCAAAGTAGCACTGTAGACGCCAATGCAAATCCCTCGGCACTGCATTTTTGCTGTATAATAGGTTTTTTATTTAAATACAAGATCAGAAGAAAGAGACCACTGCTGAGGAGGTTCACTGGGCGCTTTTCTTGCCCTTTGGCAAATCTTATAAGCTAAACACAGTCTAGTTATCATCCATAGAGATATGCTCCACGACAGCAGCTATGAAAACACACTCTATGAAACACACAAACATTCAACATACATATATATATATATATATATATATATATACACACACACACACATGTATATATATATATATATATATATATATATATATATATATATATATATATATATATATATATATATATATATATATATATATATATATGTGTATATATATATATATATATATGTGTGTGTGTGTGTATATATATATATATATATATATATATACACACAAACACAAATATAATACAATTTCAAAACTAAATAAATAAATAGATGAATAAAAAACTCTGGAACAATTTAAACTTGAAGGCAACAAGTGATTAAAATGCAGAAATCCTTTGGTCACAAGCTACAGCACCTAAAATAGATACTTTCCCCTTCTCCTACTACTGTTCAAAAGTTTGGGGTAAGTCTCTTATGTTCCACTTTTATTTATAAAAAAATACAGTAAAAACAATAATATTATGAAATAACATTACAACTTAAAATAATTATTTTATAATTTAATATATATATATATATATATATATATATATATATATATATATATATATATATATATATATATATATATATATATATATTTTTTTTTTTTTTTTTTTATTATAATTAATTTTTTTTATGATGATAAAGCTGAATTTTCAGCAGCTTTTACTGCAGCTTTCAGTGTCACACGATCCTCCTGAAATATTTCTCACTATTGTCAGTGCTTAATATTTTTGTGGAAACTGCCATACTTTTTTTTTTTACAAGATTCTCTAATTCTTTCTATTTAAGCATTCTCAAATAATGCCAATCATCACACTAAAATTATCCTAAAATACTAATTTCTCAATTAATTATAAATTGTTATGCTGATAATATAATATGTAATGAAACAATTACAGCATTTTCACTAGCATTTCAGATTTTTAGATTCTGCTGTATATATTTTGTGGCATCACTGCACATTGACTGAAGATCTGTTTTTTCTTTCTATCTGGTTTTTGACAGCTTCTGTGAATCTTTCTGTTGGAGGCATGTAATTAGTGAGTTCACACGAGTCCTGACGTATGCAGAGCAGAAATGATAGTGACAGTATGTTAATTTGTAAGAGGCACAGAGGCTTCTGTGACTGCTGCTGCGTGTGAATGTGGCACTGGGAGCGGCGCTCTCATGTGGGGGGTGTAGATGGCAGATGCTACTATTTGTCACACAAGCATCTTCAGCGACACACATAAACAAAAACGCTCTCTTTTAACACACCCTCTGCACCTGGGAATCAAGGCCTGAGTGAAGACTGTGTGAATGCTGTCACAAAGTCCAAATCAAAGCTTGAGTAAATGGGAACTTGGTTTTCCCATAGCCCTTAACGCCTTTGGTGGTCAACACTTCTGTGGTCTGAACAAAGAGAAGAACTCACCACAACTAATTTGAAATTGTGAGATTATGTGAACTGTTCCACGTTCCCTACCTTTGAAATCTGGGAACATATTTCTCTGGGAGAACCCAAACTGGGAGTGTCCACGGTGGCGAAGTCATCCAGCGGGCGCACCGTCACCCTGTCGGCGGGCGTGTGGGGCCTGCGTGGGGACAATGACTTGGAGGAGTGGCCGGGTGGGGGTATGTCACATGGTGATGGTGGCACAGATATGGATCGTGGCATTTCCAGAGTAACTCTGAAGGCAGACGTGTCCATGTAGTCCGGGCCGGTGTAGATTGGTACAGTGGGGCTTCCATGGCGGAACTGTTGGCGTTGCTGCCACTCGTACAGCTGCCACACCATGCCCTCTTTAGTGGCCAACCGCTCATCAGTGGACATACGAAAGTGACTAAGACGGTCGTGGGCGTACTTATAGTCACTAGGCAGGTTGCGGGACACTGGTGGGGAACTGCCTCCTGAGTGGTGGCGAGTGGTCTTTGGCAACGACTGGTACGTATCCATCATGACGGACTTAGGCTGGAGAGGTGGTGTCCGTCTGGGTAGTGTGTACTCAGCAGTGGGATGGCTGCAATTTGGTAAAAAAAAAAAAAGAAGTTATTTTACAGTTAATATTCTGTCCTTCCCACTGGCAGTTAGCATTCATATACTATACACAGTATTTATATAAAAACATTTTTTTTTAAAATATTCTTTTAAAATGGTTTTATTCTGGCCTGTGCTGTAAATTTATTATTATTATTATTAATCACCAACAACAATAGTAACTCATATATTAACCATTGCACAAATAATAATAATGCTAATAATAATTAAAATAAACTAATAAAAAGGGAAATATGTATATATATATATATATATATATATATATATATATATATATATATATATATATATATATATATACACACAGTGGTGTGAAAAAGTGTTGGCCCCCTTCCTGATTTTAAATTTGTCTTGCACATTTGTCACACTTTAATGCTTCAGATCAAACAAATTTAAATATTAATCAAAGATAACACAAGTAAACACAACATGCAGTTTTTAAATTATTTTTTTTATGAAGGGAAAACAAAATCCAAACCCACATGGCCCTGTGTGAAAAACTGCTTGCCCCCTCCCCCTCGTTAAAACATAACTGTGGTTTATCACACCTGAGTTCAGTTTCTCTAGCCACACCCAGGCCTGATTACTGCCAGACCTGTTCGCAATCAAGAAATCACTTAAATAGGACCTGCCTGACAAAGTGAAGTAGACCAAAAGATCCTCAAAAGCTACACATCATGTTGAGATCCAAAGAAATTCAGGAACAAATGAGAAAGAAAGTAATTGAGATCTATCAGTCTGGAAAAGGTTATAAAGCCATTTCTAAAGCTTTGGGACTCCAGCGAACCACAGTGAGAGCCATTATCCACAAATGGCGAAAACATGAAACAGTGGTGAACCTTTCCAGGAGTGGCCGGCCGACCAAAATTACCCCAAGAGAGCAGCGACGACTCATCCAGGAGGTCACAAAAGACCCCCTATTTTGCTGCTTCAGGACCTGGAAGACTTGCTGTGATAAATGGAACCATGAATTCAGCTGTCTACCAAAAAATCCTGAAGGACAATGTCCGGTCATCTGTTCGTGACCTCAAGCTGAAGCGAACTTGGGTTCTGCAGCAGGACAATGATCCAAAACACACCAGCAAATCCACCTCTGAATGGCTGAAGAAAAACAAAATGAAGACTTTGGAGTGGCCTAGTCAAAGTCCTGACCTGAATCCTATTGAGATGCTGTGACATGACATTAAAAAGGCAGTTCATGCTCAAAAACCCTCCAATGTGGCTGAATTACAACAATTCTGCCAAAATTCCTCCACAGCGCTGTAACAGACTCATTGCAAGTTACCGCAAACGCTTGATTGCAGTTGTTGCTGCTAAGGGTGGCCCAACCAGTTATTAGGTTTAGGGGGCAAGCACTTTTTCACACAGGGCCATGTGGGTTTGGATTTTGTTTTCCCTTCATAATAAAAAAAACTTAATTCAAAAACTGCCTGTTGTGTTCACTTGTGTTATCTTTGCTTAATATTTAAATTTGTGTGATGATCTGAAACATTAAAGTGTGACAAACATGCAAAAAAAAAAAAAAATCAGGAAGGGGGCCAACACTTTTTCACACCACTGTGTGTATATATATATAACTTAAAGGTAAGGTATTGTTTTACACGGGTGTTTTTTTTTTTGCTAAAATGTAGATATGTCCCATGGGCTTTTATTTTAAGTGAAATAGTGTAAATGTGATTACTGGATGGTTTTTCCAAAAAAAGGGGAAAAAAACTAATAACCAGAATGCTGTTGCTACAACACAAAACATTCCCTTTAATATTTAGTGTGTTTACATCATAACCACTAGTGGGAGCTCCTTCATAAGACGATTCTATATGTGAACTGAATCCTACAATGGCTCGAGTTCCCAATGTTACATCATTTAATTAGAGTATTACATATAACCCTGTATGCTTTTCTAACATTTTTTCCCTTATCACAGCACAAACACACAAAACTGACCTTTTGGGGTCTCCTTTCTGCACCTTCACCCAGTGCTCGACCTGAGCCAGTGCAGTTTTTCTTTGCACTTTTTTTTCTGTGTCTGTACGGGGTATGAGACCCCTCTTATACACCACATTCCCGTTCTGATCAGGAGGTATGCCCGAGGGGGGCAGCCCGTTCCTGTGGGCAGGCACCGTGGAAGGTGGGCGAGAATGGGCACCTGATTGGGAAATCCCTTCCATCTCCAACTCTCCAGAGGAGATTTTAACAGGATCCTCGAACACTTCCTTGCTGTAAACGTAGCACTCCTCCCCATCTCGCTCTGGCCTCAGCTCTGCCACCTCCACATGCGCTGTCTGCTGGAGGCCCTCGGCCTGGGAGGAGCTTTTGATGCTGCTGCTGAAATGGTTGGTCTGAGGGACTGCTTGCTGCTCAGGTTTGAAGCTTCTTTCGGCTTCTCTGTGGAGGGAAATAGAGTTATTTAATAGTAGAAAACAAACAGTTTATATTTGATCTTTAACAAGAGATATAACTTAAGACTTATTTCTGATGATGTACCAGTATTAGGAAGCAAAAAGGACAAAAATGAGTTTACACTTTTGCATTAATTATAATTGAATCTACAACTCATTGTGCAGACAACTGACCTTGAACCGACTATCTAGCTATCTAAATCTATCCTAATTGCAACATGACATTTCAAAAAAGTATGACATTCTCTTCTGTAGAACATCAAAAGAAGAATTTAGCATAACATCTGAGCTTCTTTCTACTACACAATGAAAGTGGAGGGTACCAGGAGCTGTCAAGCTCCAAAAATATGCCATAAAAACATCATAAAAGTAGCTCATGTGACTAATGTACTACTGTATATACTGTATTATACATACTACTATTCAAAACATTGAGGTTTGTAAGAGTTTTATTTTTGAAATAATTATATTATGCTCACCAAAACTATTTATTTAATTAAAAATACATTAAAAACAATAATATTGTAAAGCATAGTTACAATTTAAAATAACTTCTAATATATTTAAATAAAATATTATTATATAACTTTTAATATATTTTGAAATATAATTTATTTCTGTGATGGCAAAACTGAATGCATTACTCCAGTCTTCAGTGTCACAAGATCCTTCAGAAATCATTCTAATATGCTGATTTGCTCAAGAAATATTTCTTATTATTGCTGAAAGAATTTATGCTTAATATTTTTGTGGAAACCAAACTCTTTTTGTGCCCAAATGAAGACAGATTTAGTTTCAAAATGTTTTTTTTGGTTTTTTTTGGACTAATCATTTATTCCTTGTGATAGGCTGCATAACCTTATAATTTTAGTATATTTTAGTCTAATTTGACCAGATACGGCATAATTAATCAATAATTCATTAATATATACCTATAACGTATCAACTCATTTAATTTAATCAGTTCATTTCAGCTATTTAGATATTTATTTTCTTTATTAGATCAGCCCAAAAAGTTCATATTTAAAACACATTTATGATTTATTTATAAATGAACTGGCATAAAAAAACTAAAAAAAAAAAAAAACTAAAGGAAACCCGAAAAGCATCAAAACATTAAAAATTGACAAAGGTAAAGTCATATTCTGCAATACTGTCAATCTATCCCTAGATGGCACTGTTATATTACATTCAAAATCTCCCTCAGACAAATCAAGGGCCTACAGCAGAACCTCAAAACAGTACAGCAGCACTAACACTGACATTTCACCCCTCACCGTGATCAGACAGGTGGTCTGGCATCAGATTGGCAAGTATAGCAACACTGCCAACAATTCACATATTTGTGTAAAATCATTTGCCTACAAAATCCAACAAATACAGCCACTACACTAGCCTTACCAACCATAAATGACATTATAAACCACCTTCAGGGTTATTAACCACCTACTCTCCTTTTTATGTATACCATAAAAGCCCAGCTATAAGGAAAGCCCTAGGGACAAACCCTCTCTGCAATCATGGAAGTGAAGAGCATGGGGGCAGCACACTAACATCACGCCCCAGTCCGAGTGCTGTGTTCTGGGCTGGTGGCCCACAGTCAGCTGGCTGCAGCGTGCCGCAGTGATACTCCTCCTCAGAGCTACAGTGTCAAAGTGTATACAACTATGGCACTGTGCCTCTGCACCAGCACAACAGCAGCAGATGAGTGAGGACGCCGCATGCTGTTTTTGCTGTACCCCTGATCTATATACATCACATCAGACATGAGCTTAAAGGAATAGTTCACCCAAAAATTACAATTTGCTGAAAATTTACTTACCTCCAGACTATCCAAAATGTAGATGAATTTGTTACTTCATCAGAAGAGATTTCGAGAAATTTAGCCTTTGATTACTTACTCACCAATGTATTCTTTGCAGTGAATGGGTGCCATCAGAATGAGAGTTCAAAGAGCTGATAAAAACATCACAATAACAAGTCATGTGGATTACTTGTGGACTACTGTGATGTTTTTTCAGCTGTTTGGAACCCATTCACTGCAGAGGATCCATTGCTGAGCAAGTGATGTAATGATACATTTCTCCAAATCCATTCTGATGAAGAAACAAAATCATCCACATCTTGGAAGGCCTGAGGGTAAGTACATTTTCATTTTTAGGTGAACTATTCCTTTAAATAACTAGTCCATAGCATACAGCTACAGTTTATTAATCCAAACAGCATTTCCAGTGACTTGAATGCCTATCTTAAAAAGAATCCAAATACTTTCGAGGACAGCAAATTGTCCCCAAAGTGAATTTTTTAAAAGTTAAGTAGTAACAATTTCAAATACACAACCAAGTCAGCACAAAGAGCAAAGCTGCAATCATACTGAGCCTAGAAAATTACTTTAGACCCCAAAATACTGCAAACCAGGCAATTTTAGGTTTGTGTATGCTCTGAATTCACCCAAGAGGACAATTTGTGATGCTCTTTGGGTCTGTTATAAGATTAATATCTTTGTGCTTTGTGAATTCGCAGCTCAGAGCTCACCAAACTTAAATTTGGATACACAGAGAAAGGCAACTTTTTTTTTCCCCTTGCATGTGCTTGTGTTGCTGGCCTCCCGAGTTGAATAAAAATGAATGGCGCTCAAAGTCAAGAATGACTGTAGCTTTAACCCTGATAGATGGAAGACATCAGTGGACAGCCTTAACTAGATCAATTAACTTAACAGTAGTGCAGAAACCATTAAGACCACTTCACTTCTATTGTGCATGAAATTCTCATAGCTGGAAATATCAATCATCACTTTACATACAGACCAAGGCAAAAGAACATAATATCAAAGAATAAGGAACAGTAATGACAGTGATATGTGATAAGTGACAGTAATGAGTGTTAAATAGAGGAAATTCAAGAGTGAGGAGAAAGCAGTAAGGAGAAGATTTAATACTATACCGGGTTATTTTCTCAAAATGTCTAGAACTGTAAGCCAGTTCTAAAGAAAACATTAAGCTGCATTGACATTTTTTTAAATGTGGCATTTTCTGAGAAGAAATATGCAAGGAAACTTCTAAGGACATGTGTAGGGGATCTGTATAGACAAAATCCATAGCTATTTGACTGGACCATGAGGGAGTAAAAAATATTACACAGCGATATTATTGGGTAATATTATTTTTCTCCAACCATGCAGCCTTGGCCATGTCAGCAGAAAAGATAAGTTGTTTCAGAGGTCCTTTTCATTATATTTCTATGAATCCAGCACAAACAGGAAGATTAAGAATTTTTTTTTTTTTCAATTCATTGGTGTGTATTATTTATTTATATTTTTGTATTTTGATGTAATTTTATGTTCTATGTCATTTTTATGCATTTATTGTCTGCTTTTCCTTGTTTTGTTATGTCTGACAAATAAAATCACTGTTTGAAAAATAAATAAATTAGTGCTATCAATTAAAGTAAATTAACTAATTAATTGCACATTTTTCTGAAATTAATCGTGATTAATCCCACCCAACATTAAAGTTTTTAAATATACTTTTATATTGCAATAATTTCACATTCAATCTTCAAATTAATGTAGAAACAAAATAAAGGTGGTATATTTTTTTAAATGGCATCTTTTCTTTATGACTGAAGGCGAGTATCACTGATACCAATACTACTGATGTGTCTAGGAAAATTTTCTTTTTTCCTAATATTTAACTATTGACTATAGCCATTGAACATTACAGTATAATTGAGAGCTATCAATTTGAACATTTATTAGACTTTAAAAAAATAACAACTTCTAATTTAAGTTAACTTAAAACAATCTTTCCTTGAACCCATTATAATAAATGTCATACCTGTGCCCTTCAGCAAGTAGGAAATATACAGACATTGAGTAAAGATATCAAACACTAAATTCTAAATTAAATGTAGATGAATCCTTATAGCTACAAAAGTTATTGATATCCTCTTTTTCTTTTGTTCTCTGATTAATAGACATCACAGAAGCTTATTAGGTAGGTTATTTAGCTGCTATTACTTTAAGAGCTGCCGCTGCTCAATGTGATGCATATCTGACATGCATGCTCGTAGTTTCATGCGTGCTTTAATATGAAATGATACAGGCTACAGTATAACAGCTGACAGGACAGGAAAATTCATTTTTACTGACATATGGCCTGACAACATCTCATCTGATCGCAGTTCGCTGAAGCTGCCTCATCATCTGTACCGTTTCCACGCTCGATTGACTAGCGCCTGCCGCTGAGGAGAAGTTGGAGTGTGTGCGAAAAGTCTCCTGTTTGATGTGGTCGTAAAGACGTTCTGCGTCTAAATAAACACAATTCTTGTCAAGAAAAAAGAGACAGAAGCAGCAGCTGTGAGTAAGGTGGCCAACACTAGCTGCGTTAACCGTGTTAAATATTTTTTAACGCCACTAAACTGGAAAAATTAATCGCCTGCGTTAACGTGCTAATTTTGGCAGAACTAAAATAAATAAATTAATAAAGTAAGGGTTATCCTGTTGTATTTAATGGAATACACTGCCCAGGTCTCTGAGATACTGATCTTGTTTCTAGACACCAGCCCTGAGAAAAGATTTGCATCAGCAGGAGGTGACTGACCTCTTCACGCCATGGCTTTGCATCAGCGCAGCTTGGTTCATGGCCCGGATCCAGCCATTCATGTCCTCTTGTGTGTCGGCACTGAAGAAATAGGTCCTCATGCCACAGTGCTCGGCCTGCGAGCCAATCAGAGAATTCTTATTGTAAATGTAGGAGCGCATTCCCGTGTGGCAGGCCTAAGGGAGAGACAGAGACAGAGGGGACCATCAGCTCTGACCATAGAGGTTGCATATGAGGCACCAGACCAGCTGTGACAGCATCACTGTAGCAAGCTCAGGAGTCATGCTCAACTGGTCTGTTTATTTTGTTCATCAGAGCTGAGGAAATGGACTTTAAGAGAATTACCAACCAATGATAACTGCTTTATCATTGTTACAAATACTACCATGCACTTCAGTTAAATGATCTGCACTAGTGATCTGTACTGTGCAAGCATTTGAGACTTTTGTTGAAAAATAATACATTAATGATTGTTGTACTGCTGTCAGATTATGCTTCAGAATATGGAAGCCCGTTATGCCTTAGAGTATAAAAGCTGATAACTGTGAGAAAGTTTAAATAAACTTTGTGAGACAGAGAGTCACATTTGTGAGATATACATACAGTTAAAAAAAATTTGGGTCGGTCCGTTTTTATAATGCTTATAAAAAAAAGTCTCCTACTCGCCAAGGCTGCTTTTATTTGGAAAGCAGGAAAACAGTAAATTAAATATTATAATGTAATAATTAAAAACATTTTAAAATAAGCATTTATATTTTAATATATGTGATTCTTTGGATTCTTTGACTAATAAAAAAGTTCTAAAGAACAGTAGTTATTTAAGAATTGAAATCTTTTTTTTATTATTTTAACGAATGTCTTTACTGTCAATTTTGATCAATTGAATGCATCTTTGCTGAATAAAAGTATTAATGTATTTCATAAATGAGGGGAAAAAATGTGGGAAATAAAATTTGGAGGTATAAAGTCACAGTTGGAAGAAATAAATTGGTGGACATTAATGTGGACATTAAGTTACTATTTTACGTACATCAGTAACCTTTTACTTTTTTAACCCTGAGGTAGAAACAGGCTTCCATAGAATAAAAACCCATCAATGTCAAGAAATCAACATTGAAGATCTGAACTCCAACCTTCAGTACACAGCAAACAAATGATACATCAATAAACTGAGCCGTTCCTGCAGAGAGGAGAGAGATGATTGAAATTCTGTTCTACTTATTTCACATATTCCAGGAGTAACATATAATTTACTTCAGCAGATGGTTTACACACAAGTGTCTCTGTACTTGCCCTCCCCCTCTTCATTTGGTTATCGAATTTACACATAAGTGTTCAAATACTTTTGGGTCAATTGTACATGCCAAACACACCACACAAATGTTAAAAATACACAATATTAAAGATGCACACAAATACTTACATAAACAAAGCTGTTAATTCTCTTACTATGTTTAATGCCATGGTTAACAGCCCCCCAGCTAAACTAGCTCCATGCACCTTCTGTTCACTAAATCTGCTACTGCCAAAATGCAACTGTTGGTCTAATCTCTCTGATGGAGGTACGGCCACCACTCACACATCTAAACGCTTACAAACAGAGTCCAGCTCAGCGCTTTTGCCAGTCCCACCCAGACCCATTCAGACGAGTGGCAGACTGTCCTTTCCACCTCTACAACAACAATACACACACACACACACACACAGAGCTTACATCTGGGAACATTGACTCATTCTGTAGAAAGTCAATGCAGCAGCCTTTGGACTACATCGAAGGGGTCTCTTAATTCACAACTCGACAGCTGCATCTCTGCTCACGGCACATCTCTTCTGCCTCTCCAGGAGTCTATTATCCCGCCTGTCACACACTAATGGCTAAAGCAGCCCCTCCAATATCCGATATCGGCTCCTGAAGTCTTCATATTATCCTACTGTTTTCTCATCGACTTTGTTGCAGTTCTTTGCCTGATAGCACACTTGCGTCGACCAGGGAAGTCTATATGATGTGTGCTTTGTCATCTCAAAAACATATCAGCAACCCTGAACACTCAAAACGATTGACAGACTGTCTAAACAATAATGTCCTACAGCCCTAGGGTTTACAGACCCTAGGGCTGTCAGAGAGAGACCTGTCATATCTCAGGATACTTGTTTCGGTGATCTGTAAGGACGTAGAGATATTTTTTGTATGTTATTCTATTTAAAAAATGCTTTTAATTGAATTTAATAAAATCTCTTACTCATATACACACATCTACACATACAAATATGAATAAACTAAATAAATTCACAATAGCAGAAGGGAAAAAGAAGGCACAAATCTTGTAACCATTAATAACATTTTATCATGACAAACAATGAGAAATGGAAGACAAAAACCTGGGCAAGAGAAAAGTGATTTCTAATATTATAATATATCAGAGTTATAATATATCAAGTAACAGCTGCTGAAGGAAAGCATGTCTGCTGATATATATTCTTCTGACATTCCGGTCTTTAAGAAGTTAATGACCTCAGATTACCCATCTAGTCCTGGCCTTTCATTCAGCGTTATCCCTCTAAGAGGGATATGCAGTAATTAATCAGAGGAATTTTCTCAATCACTCAACCCCTTCAGAGGTTAAAGGAATATTCTGGGTTATTTACTACTTAATATCTATGCACAGAATCTGTGGCACAAAAAGCAATGTTCCTAAGATTGTGAAAAATCACCAAAAACAGAACTGTAGTTTAACTCTTATGAAGGCAGGGGTGCCAAAACATAAAATATACAACTGTTGCAAAAGAACAGCCATAAAAAAGTTGATGTGTTTGCATTTAAGTTATGTCCAATATAAAAATATTTTTTGCCCGAGGGAATCAAAGTTATATCTTTGCAACAAATGTTGTCTACAGATTAGAAGTTGTAAATGACCTGGAATATTCCTCAGAAAGAAATTATATTTACATTAAACATTCAAGAAGACACTGCATACATTCATTCATATGTTTAATTCCAAAACCTCTCCTTTGGCTTTAATGTCTGTGAGAAAGTCATACATATTCCAGAATAACAATTCAGATGTGTTATACATTAAACGTTTGGGGTCATTCATTTTATTTAAAGAAATTAATACTTTTATTCAGCAAGGATGCAATAAATTGACCAAATGTGACAGTAAATGTTACAATGCTGTTCTTTTGAACCTAATATCACAGTTTCCGTAATAAAATATATAGCAGCACAACTGTTTTCAAAACTGGTGATAATAAGAAATGCTTCTTGAAAACCAAATACGCATATTAGAATAATTTCTGCAGGAGTAATAGCCGCTGAGAATTCAGCTTTGTTGTCACAACAATAGATTACATTTTATAATATTTTAAAATATATTTAAAATGCAATATTTCACTATATTACTGATTTTACTTTATTTTTGATACAACAACATTAAATCGACCCCAAACCTTTGAACGGTAGTGTATATACAAAAAATGTAAATATAATTACATCCACACATTTAACCACAGACGCACTTCATATTATAGTTACACTACTGAAAATTGAAAAGTGACTGAATAGCATATGAGAGTGTAGAAATATGTGGATGATAACCAACACTGGAAATGCTGATGCATGTGATGAAGTGAGAAGAGGAATTGAGCAATGCCAGTCTGCAACAGTCCTTATCTTTACTATGAGATTCACACATTCATAAGGACATATCAGCATATCCAATATTCACACCAGGGAGATGAATATGAAGATAGGATTGTCGAGCTGGCATTGCCTGTTCCTGAGGAAGCAGAATGAGTTGCAGAATGCATGCTGAAACATCAATGCACATGGGCTATGTGCATTTTTCATCTGCCTAGGAAAATGCCATACACGGGATGATGATGGAGTGGAGATCTGCTGATAGTAATGAATGGAAATGAAAGTACCTATTCATGCAAGAGGCTGACTCAGGAGACGGCCCTTCCACCAGATGCACCCGGTTCAGCTCCCATAATGCACCAGGTCACAACAGGAAGCAATAGGCCAATAGGAATGAGAGAATAAAAGTGAGTTGTGCAAAAACAGAGGGAGGTGAATCACGGCCTATGTGAAAAATGTTAACCAAAACTAGAAGATGTGTTGAAATGTCCCTGGTTGTGAAATACCAGTCAGATAAGCAGGGTGAGTGGAAACGCAATTAACATTAGAGGCAGCAAAGCTAAGCAGAAATACACCACTGGGAGAGCAAAAGTACAACACTCCAGAGAACAGGACAAGATGAGTAATGAACATCATAACATTTAACTGCTGTAGTCGAATAAATGAATCAATTAAAGCTAAGAATCATGAGTTCTTCTATGCTCAAATTCAAATACATGTCATATCATTTCCTATATGAAAAATAAGACCTTTCATGACTACATATTCTTAGATCTGTCAAAAATCAGACAGTTGATTCTCTGAAAAGAACATTTTTAAGAATCATTCATTCGGTATTCAGGCTGCACTGTATGTTTTTGATTGACTAAAAAACTGCTCATACTCAAAGATGCAGTCACATTTACCATTGGTCTGTGAATTTTTGAGTACAAAATCCAGGCATTTCAATAGAAATTCACACAGTCTAGAATTCTGCACGAGGGGGAAAGTTTTCCCCATGCAGATTTGATCAACAGATCATATTTAAATACAGAAATGAACCTTACTACAGACAGTTCTAAAGATATCTTAATATTACAGAAAATAAACATGCAAGACTCTTCTTCACATGTACAGTATGCAGACAAACTAATGAATTGCTGACTAAGAGAAGACGTTAGAGCAGAAAACATTAGACCAACAGCATAGCTTGGGGTCTAATTCAGATGAAAATAAAGCAGCCAGATGTTCAAATAGCTGCTGGCTAGTTTCACTGATGGAGATCTCCTAACTAACAACCTGCTAATTAACACCCAGAGCACCAATGAGAGAACAGGGCCTCTCACCTTGCTCTGGTTCATTACAGACTGTAGGGCAAGTAAGAGGGAGGATATTAGAAATAGAGTAGATGTATAATTAATCTGCCTGCTGGCACAACAGTCAAACAAATTCCAGCAATGGGGAATACAGGCAGAGTAATGGAGTTTGAACGATGCACTGCGTACCCATAAGGAAGAATGACTGAGCGGAGGAAATGAATGAGCTGCAGTGATGGGATCAAACATTCCTGGAGTATTGTTCTTCAGAAGAGGCTTTGCTTCAGGAGGAGACCGAGGTAGATTAAGCAAAAATGCAAAGCTTGACACAAATGTCAAAGTTAGAGGTTAGCTATCAGTGAAAAAAAATGCAGTTTTTTCCACCTCTGTGGTACAAGAGTTTAAGCCAGACTTGATTTTCCAGAGCATTAGGTATAAAATAAATGGTTTTAAGCCTTCTGGGATATTCTGTTCTTAAACATTATTTCACTGTCCGCCAGACCGAGGTAAACAGTGGAAGGAAGTTTGTGAGGCTCAATGGAAGCTTGCCATCAACAGGCCTCACTCAGAGAAGGGTTTAGATAACGATGTTCCCATGTCCGTTCTGTGAAAGAGAACAGGGCTGTGGAAAACTTGTTGAACTTGTTGAATTGAGTTGGGTGGAAGCTCAGTGTAAATTCAAGTGAGCAAACAGCAGCTTCAGTGATGCCAGTATTGTGATAAGACATCGAGGGGAACAGTACTAGTCAAAAAGAGATGGGCTATTCCAAATTTAAAGAATAAGTCATGAGAGGCTGCAAGATACAGTGTTTTACTACATTTAAACCATGCTGGTAGATAATACAAAGCTCAAAAAGCTTAAAAAATTAGTGGTATCAGCACTATGAGTAAAAAAAATACAATATTCAATTCAATATTGTTTTATATTGAATATTGTATCTATTTCAATAATATAGTAAGTAATACAATATAGTAATGTAATAATATAGTATTAATACAGTTTATCAACTACACTGTTTATGGCTGCTAAGCATTTTAAAAGTTAAAATGTCAGACACTTCTAACTTGGATCGTTCTGAGGGTCTTTGTCTCCATTTGACAAGAATATATTAGGTAACTGAGTACAGGAACATGATGCTATTAGTTAAAACAATCAGACTTTTAGTTGAGTTCCTTATGAGTTTGTGAGCACCCTGAGCAGAGAAAGCTTACTTAGTGATCTATGTGATCAGAAGAGGGCAGAGAGGGGAGCCAAACAACTGCCACATTAATCAATCATCCCTAACTGCTGCCCACACAACACCACTGATAATATGCCACATGACATAGACTTCCTGAAGGCGTAGCCAATGAAGCCAGTGAAGGTGAGCCTACACACAGGAACAGAGTAGCATTAGATTGTAGATTATCATGATGCTCTTACCTTGAAGGCGTACTTGCGGTTGATGTGGTCCTCAGGTCCCACGGGGGAAATGACATAGCTGGGCAGAGGAATACTACCCAGAACCGTCTCTTCTCGACTGTCTGTGAGCAAAGTACAGATATTAGGTGAAAATGTTTGAAAATGGTTAGATTACAATTGAAAAAAGGTAATTGGTTTGTTGGCAATACTCTTAAACAGACATACAGTGCCGCCCACTGATATTGGCACCCTTGGTAAATATGATTAATTTAGGTTGTTGAGTTTCGCAAAATGGAAAGTAGCTGTAAGAAAATAGCTAAAGCATTGAAAATCCCCATTTCAAACCATCAGGGCAATAACTAAGAAGTTCCAATCAACTAAAGATGTTACAAATCTGCCTGGAAGAGGACGTGTGTCTATATTGTCTTTATGCATGGTGAGGAGGAGCTTTTGTGTATCTAAAGATACTCCAAAGATCACAGCTGGAGAATTACAGAGAGAAGTTGAATCTTGCGGTCAGAAAGCCTAAAAAAAATGAAAAAAAATAAAACAGCCCCTACATCACCACATGTTGTTCAAATGGGTTTCAAGAAAAATTCTCCTCGCTCATCCAAAAACAAACTCCAGCATATTCAGTTGTCAGATATGACTGGAACTTCAAACGGCACTGGCTTCTGTGGTCAGATGAAACAGAAAATAACTTTCTGGCAGCAAACCCACCAGATGGGTTCGGTGCAAACAGGGACAAAAAGTACCCCATGCCCATGGTTAAATATACTGCTGGATCTTCAATGTTGTGGGCCTGTTTTTCTGCTGGAGGTCCTGGACATCTTGTTCAGACACATGGCATCATGGATTCTATCAAATACCAACAGATAAAAAAATCGAAACTGACTCCCTCTGTAAGAAATCTTATAATGGACCATGTTTGGATCTTCCATCAAGACAGGGCTCCAGACAAAAAAATTGAGTAAGGAGCCATTGGCTCCTATAAAAGAAAAACTTAGGCGCCAAATTATTTTTTTAGGTGCCACAGAATAAAAGTGGTTTATTTTATTATTATCATTTTATTTTTCCCCCCTATTTTAACATTTCAATCATTTTGTCATGTGTTTATGTCTTATCTTTTCTAGGCTTTATCAGCATTTTAATCCATCTTGTAGATGATCAGGTCGACCGGGGGACTAAGGTTCACTTAAAGTGTGAATTAAATGTCTTTTACAACTTGAAATATACAGTCACAAAGAATTGTTCGTTACACAGAATCTGTACCAATATCATGGACCATAAGCATCACTTGGCAACTGAGTGCAGTGCATCCTATAAATGTTGTCACGTCTTTCACACATTCAGTCTGTTTTTCTTCATTAGTAAAATGCAATTTTATAGGAGGAGTTGAATCATGTACAACAGAATAAGTAAAAATATTAATATGCAACAGCGCATAAATATAGCAAAACGCTCCTCTTTATAGTTATTTTTCTAGCTGACTGATGAGTTTATGGACACTGAGTGGTTATTCTGAGGTAAATGTATTACAATGCAATGTTTACAATCTTTATACATTTCCTCAGTTTGAAACAATGAGCTTTTACATAAAACATTTCAGTAAGTTGTACTATAGGCTTTCTTATTGCCTACCTTTTGATCATGTTCATTTCATACTATAGTAGTAAATCGAAATATATAATGGGTTCACTTGCTGCTTTAACTGAGGTGCTAACGCGATCCGGACGCATGCACGGACCGTGTGGACGCGGGTACTGGTGTTTATATTACCGAAAGTGTGCGCTTGTGGTCCGCATTAAAGAGCACCCAAACCGCATAATTTGAATTTCGTAGCATTTTAAAGCTGATACTTTGTTTTATTAAAAAGTCAGACAGCACAAAGCTTTTTGCGATTACTGGATGGCAAGTGCGCTTCAAATAACAGGAAGTCCATGCATTAACAGAACACAGCATATAGACTAAGATCTCGATAAGAAGATCGACCGGACAAGTGTAAATGCATCTGGTTGTTGAAACCACATATGGTAATTTTACTCCTCCCATAATATTAAAATAATAGATGTGTGAGAGCGTTTTATAGGCTATATGGCATGTTATAGTCAGATATGACAGCGCAATGCAACAAGCATCACCGTGGACGAGTAGCGGAGTATTTCTTCAGCAAGCGACGCGCAAACTGAATGAACCTGAAAGTAAGTCGCAGACGCTCAACACACAATCTTCTTCATTAAAAGTAGCGAGACTAGTCTATCTTTCCAGTGCTGATGTAGCGAGACTAGCCTATCTTTCCAGTGCTGATGCCGCGCGCTCTCTTGTTGCGGTCTCTGATATTGAAATTAGCTGATAATTAATAAAATTATCCATTGCTTTCATTGACATGAACTCCGTTATATTTGCATATGAAGCGGGAATTGAAGAACGGATTTATATCCGTTTTGCGAAGACACATTTATGTGGCCAAGTGTAAATGGGGAAACGTTTTAACAAATCATATAGATATCCGATCAGAGAAAATGCATGAAGTGACCAGGTGTAAACAGGCCCTTTCAGGTCTCTCTCACTGCGTTCAGCAGACTGTGCGGCAGAGACGAGGACTGTTTGAAACTCTTTTCCAGTAAAACTTTGATGCGCATCGTCTTATGTAAGTTTAATACGTGAACATAACAAAAGATGTGAGCGCAAAACAATCGGGAAAAAAGTCCTTTCATGCAAATTATATATAGTCGCCAGTGGCGACCTCAGCAAAAACTTCACTCGCAAATTAATATTTTTGGTCGCAAATGCGACCATTTTAGTCACAGTTTGGAGCCCTGCAAGACAATGATCCAAAACAAACATCAAAATCAACACAAAAATGTGTCACTGAGCACAAAATGAAGCTTCTACCATGGCTGTCTCAGTTCCCTGACCTGAATCCTATAGAAAATGAGTGGGGTGAACTGAAGAATAGAAGCACCAACATGGAGCTAGTATTCTGAAGGATCTGGAGAGATTGTGGATGAAGGAATGGTCTCTGATCTCTTATCAGGTGTTCTCCAAACTCATCAGACATTATAGGAGAAAACTCAGAGCTGTTATCTTGGGAAAAGGACGTTGCAATAATTGGGTGCCAATAACTTTGGCTAACGTGAACTAGAGAAAAACATTTATTTAATAAATTTCCCCCACTTTCTGTTTTTTTTATTTCAATGAAAGGTTAGAATTTTGTAAACTTTTTGAATGAAAGATCAAAAGGATAAACAATGCAGGTTTATTTTCACAGCCACCTTTGCTCATATTTACCAAGGGTGCCAATATCAGTGGGCGGCACTTTAGATGAGAGAAAATAAGCAAGTTCAAAACAGTTCTATACTTAATGTGAACTGTGTTAAAATCATATCGTTATTCAATATGATATGTGCAAGCAATAGGGATAAAGATAGTAAATTAAAAACCTTCTATTACGTATTAAAGTGCCCCCATTATGCCATTTTTAAGGTTGCTAATATTGTTTTATGAGTCTCCTAAAACAGGTGTACATGCATCCAAGGTCAAAAAACTGTTCAGTTCTCTCAAAAAACAGCTTTAATTTTACCTCATTTCTAAATGATTCCTAAACGACTCGTGTGAAGCAGTTAGAAGAATCAGTCTCTCTAAACCCCTCCTTTCCGTGAGCACTCGCTGCTGTGATTGGTCAGATGGTGCAGTCCTTTGTGATTGGTCTACCGCATACAGTGCAAATGATAGCCATGTGTGGACATTATGCAAATGTGTTACTTTGTGACGTACAGCCGTAACAGAATAACATTCAAATTCCTAACAACTCGTTTAGGCAATTGCGAGCAGACTCTTTTTTTTTTGATAGACAATAACTTTATATATCGTGCACTTTCGGCTTCACAACTTTGCAGAACGTTTATGTTCGCATACTGCTACATGACACACTGCATGAAAGGTAATATTCAAAAAGGCATAATAGGGGCACTTTAAATTATAGGTACTCTCATAATAATGTATTAAAGAAATTGAATGTTTTACTTCTAAAACATGATTATTGTGCAATAAAATTAGAGACTGTTTTAGATGATTGCAGCTAATTAAAGCTGAGTATTATAACTCACCTTTATAGTAAAACAAGCAGTAATCAGACAACACAAACCATTTCCTCTTCCACAGTCTCATGCCTGAGCTGTCCTGATGGTGGAAGAACAATAATCAGCCCACAAAATAATTTTCAGAAAATTAGAAAGAAAAACAAACTGTCAGTTCATTATCCAAAATTACTAACCAATGTAAATATTAGTATTAGCATTTAATTGAAGGTCTCTTTATTTAGACTGAATATCTATTTAATATGCTATGTTGAATAACATGTTTAGTAAATCAGCTTATTGCCTGTGGGGGGCTTAGTTCATCATAAGGCCTAATTAAAAACTAATCTAACATCTGAACACCATTCAGGTAAGATCAATTCAACATTTATTGGCCAGGTATGCATAACATACAAAGAATTTACTGCTGGTATAAGATCAAAATCAGATTCTGTAATCACTCGCATCAGGGTTTCACTTTTGAGGGCCGCACCTGTTTGTAGAGCCATCCTCTTACCACCACTGGGACATTAGGGTTCCTTTTGATGGAATGGTCACGCTTGCCAAAGCAATGCACCTTCCCACTGGGTTTCAAATTCTGTGGTATTTAAAAGAAAAAAGAAAACCACTTGCTTCATTTGATTTGATTAAAAATGCTGCATACACAGGCATCAGTAAGGTAAAGTGGCATCCAAAAGCATTTGGATGCTTGACTTTGTTATTTTTAAGTGTGGCCAAAGTGTCAAAAAACATTCTGGGGTCAATTTATGTTCAAGGAAAACACTTTTACTGCAAATTGCTTACAATAACAGGGTTTGTTGCATTTATTAATCTTGATTTGTACAAAGCTCGATTCAACTGATCATTTGTCAACCCAAATGTGCACACTTGCGTGTTACTTGAGTAAAATGAGATTTTTTTTTTTTTTTTTTTAAAGTGAGACAATGACTGATGTCCACCAGGAGCCTGGTTTATTCCCAGGAAAGTGTGTGTGTGTGCATGTGCGTGTGCGGTCCTGGTAAATCCTACATTATGGGGACAAAATGTCTTAAAGATAGCAATATCCAAAATCCTCGTGGGGACATTTTTTGGTCCTCGTGAGGAAACAAGCTTATAAATCAAACAAAATGAAATTAAAAAAAAAAATTTAAATGCTAAAAGTTTCCTGTGAGGGGTAGGTTTAGGTTGGTGGAGGGAAAAAGAAAACATAGTTTGTACAGAATAAAAACCATGGAATGTCCCCATAAAGCATGGAAACACAACGTGTGTATGTGTGTGTGTGTGTGTGTGTGTGCGCATTCAATTTATAAATTTATATAATGACACAGGTATGACACAGGTATTACAAGGTGAAGGTGACTTTTCAGGACATTGACCCATGTCCCCACTTTTCAAAACGCTTATAAATCATATACAGAGTGAGTTTTTGGGGGAAAGTAGAAATGCACAGTCTCCTGTGAGGGCTAAGTTTAGGTGTAGGGCAATAGCACATACAGTTTGTACAGTATAAAAACCATTATGCCTATGGGATGTCCCCACTTTTCACAAAAACGTGTGTGTGTGTGTGTGTGTGTGTGTGTGTGTGTGTGTGTGTGTGCGTGCGCACAGAGATGAGGGCCTCTGGGATGATCAATTGGTTTGTGAAAGCTCATATGATGCTGACTCAGTCCTGTCATTGACAGGCCAGCATCAGAGTCTTTACCACATAGTGACAAAGCCAATGTGTGTCAGGCCAGGCCATTAAAACTTCATTGTGTCAAAATCACTCTCTAATAGGGAGAAATATCTCTGCATTCCCATTACCAGTGCAACTTGATAAATGTATGTATGCATGCAAAATGAGTTATGATAAACAGCATACATGTTATCTAAAAATATGTAAAAAAAAAAAAAAAAAAAAAAGTATGTTTTAAATTTTTTTTAAATTATATAAATAAAATTGTGTGCACATACATTTTATGTAGATCGATATAAACACTCACTTTTATATAGATATTACTTTAAATTATTTATTATATTTAGAATACAATTTTATTAATTACATTTTTTAAATGTATTAAAAATTTCAAATGAACACCCAGCCTGAAATGTAAGAGCTTTTCAGTTCTTCGATCTCTAGTACAGCCCATATTCTGTAACACCTGGAAAAACTCTATAAATGGCAGTGTATATTAATGCACTAGACCGAGACAAAGTATTAGCGGCACCAGTAAAACAGTTCTGCTGCATTTACACCTAGAGTGTAACTGTGCCACACACACTCAGATTTAATTAGCAGGAAGTAGTGAGAGGTGTTCTGTGCATTTCTCAATCGCCTGCAGATGTTCTATGCAGTATTACCTCATGACCTCTGCACAACGCAGCTGTCCTGCACAGGAGATTAAGTCCAGCTTCTCTGGTGCTAGAAAAATCAGTAACCTGGCTTGGGTCATTTATCAGAATTGGAGGAATATAGCAAAAATAGATGAGGCTAATTTACTCTCCCCATTACCTATAAAAACATTATCAGTTTTCAATGATTTAAAATGAGATACACACACACATTAGTAATGGTGAGGCTCGCTAGATAATTAGCCAGCTTGGCACTTTCAGGAACCGGAAGTGCTCTGTGTAAATGTTTGCCCTTATTGACGATCAGGACTATGACAGACTACATTAAAACAGTCACAGATCAGCACTAAATGAGGCTGAGCTTCTCACCCTGGATCCTGAGGTGGTGTCCGCAGGGGATGAGGACACAGCGACAGAGGACTCGCTAACCATACTGGGAGGTCTCGGCTCTGGTGGTGGCTTGGACATGCGTAAATTTGCCCTGCAAGAGTCAGAAATAAAAGACATGATCTTCACCAGGTATAAGGTGTGGTTACTAATACATGGTGAATTCATCAGTGAAAAAGGTACATTTTTGTAATTTAATAGCCAACAAAGCAAAGCAGAGACTTGGGACACAAAGTGTTCAAAAGAGGAAGAGACTCAAGTAACACATTGACAAACACATTCCCTGAGGGCAGACTACTCAGAGACCAGAACAGGAGGAGTAGTCAACAGACAATATCATAACTCAGCATAAGCAACTCTAGTGAGAGTATTAGTCTCAGGTGACCTGAATATGGTAACAGTGACAACAACATATTAAGAAACATATCCTAAAAGACACATTTAGCACCTGTCAATCAAGTGAAGTCTACATCTACAGTGGGGATCGAAAGTTTGGGCACCCCTTGCAGAATCTGTGAAAATGTGGATCATTTTAACAAAATAAGAGAGATCATATACAATGCATGTTATTTTTTATTTAGTGCTGTCCTGAGTAAGATGTTTTCCATAAAAGATGTTTACATATAGTCCACAAGACAAAAAAATAGCTGAAATTATTAAAATAACCCCATTCAAAAGTTTGGGAACCCTTGGTTCTTAATACTGTGTGTGATTACCTGGATGATCTACAACTGTTTTTTTGTTTTGTGATGGTTCTTCATGAGTCCCTTGTTTGTTCTGAACAGTTAAACTGAGCACTGTTCTTCAGAAAAATCCTCCATGTCCTGCAGATTCTTCAGTTTTCCAGCATCTTTTGCATATTTTGCATACTTTTGCATATCTTTTGCCTTTCCAGCAGTGACTGTATGATATTGAGATCCACATTTTCACACTGAGGATGATTGAGGGACTCAAACACAACTATTAAAAAAGGTTCAAACATTCACTGATGCTCCAGAAGGAAACACGATGCATTAACAGCCGGGGGTGAAAACGTTTTGAATTTGAAGCTCAAGGTAAATTGTACTTAATTTGTCTTCCAGGAAACATGCAAGTATCTTCTGTCGCATCAGAAGGGCAGTACTAAATGGAAAAATATGATATTTCAACAAAATAAGAAAAATTTGGACATCTTCATCCTGTTCAAATGTTTCCAACCAATATTCAAGAAAATGCCACCAGATTCATTGGGAAGTGCTCCATATTGCATCAGGACAATGACCCAAAACACCCTGCCAGTTCAGTCAAGGAGTTTATAAGGGCAAAGAAATGGAAAGTCTTAGATTGCCCAAGTCAATCTCCAGATTTAAATCCGACTGAACATGAATTTCACCAGCTGGAGAGGAGAGTAAAGGCAGAAACTCCCCAAAACAACACCAAGAGTCTGGTGATGTCTATGGGTCACAGACTTCCTGCTGTGATTGTGCGCAAGGGAACTGCAACTAAATAATTGCGATAAGGTCGCAAAACTCTGGACTTTTGGTAGTACCTAGGATAGCAAAGTCCACTAAAGGAGGTAGATCTTTTTCACATTTGGCTCCCAAACTCTGGAATAGCCTTCCTGATAACGTTCGGGGTTCAGACACACTCTCTATGTTTAAATCTAGATTAAAGACACATCTCTTTAGCCAAGCATTCACATAATGCATTTTATAATCTTGTACTGTAGTATATCTGATCAAATGTACATTATTATTATTCTTTAGCTTGGGATGGAACAGCAGCTACGCTAATTATGTTTCTATTTGTCTCTGTTTCTGCCACGGGATTAACATCCCGTGGTAATTAGGAATGACAGAAGCTTCAGTCTGGATCCAACCCCTAAATGATCTGAGATGACCGAACACCTGAGAAAAGATAATGCCAACCCCTCAGAGGATGCCAACGCTCAGACAACATACAGAATTACCAAATGACCACTGGAACTAGTTGAGACCTTACAATCTGACTTTGCTGCAGTTAAATTGAACTGCTGGTTTGTTGGCCAGAGGCCAATGTTTGATATTGATATTGTGATATGTTTGATATTGATATTGTGATATGTTTGATATTGTGCAGTTGCTTTGACACAATTTACATTGTTAAAAGCGCTATATAAATAAAGGTGACTTAATAGCTTTTAATCTTTTATATCTGCCTTATGTTCAACTGTCCCAATACTTATGCTCACATCAATGAGTGGGATGAACTCTAAAAGTGCTGTTCTTTTTATTTGGTAAAACATGTATGTGTTGAAACGGCCAATAATAAAATGTGACATTCTGTAGTTTTGTCTCATATTCATCTTTTAATCATATTTGCAAATGTCTTGACTCCACAGCCAACAGAGCAATTTTGTCTTTACTGTTCCAATAATTATAGAGGGCACTGTATCTATCTATCATTTTATTTATCAGTCTATGAATGTATTTGCATATCTACATATTTTTATATATTTATCAAATATGTACCATCAATAGCTAGCTATACAGTAGGGATGTAACGAGTTATACAGTACAAATAAATCACGATAAATCATGATAAAATTCTCCACGGTTTTAAGTTTTAAGTAACTGTCTCACGTGCGCAGAGTAGTTTCGTTTCGAGTGAAAATTCAGATTTTTTATTTTATTGCATGTTTGTCACACTTTAATGTTTCAGATCAAACAAATTTAAATATTAATCAAAGATAACAAGTAAACACAACATGTGACCCCCCGTTAAAACATAACTGTGGTTTATCACACCTGAGTTCAGTTTCTCTAGCCACACCCAGGCCTGATTACTGCCAGACCTGTTCGCTATCAAGAAATCACTTAAATAGGACCTGCCTGACAGGACTGAGTGAAGTAGACCAAAAGATCCTCAAAAGCTACACATCATGTTGAGATCCAAAGAAATTCAGGAACAAATGAGAAAGAAAGTAATTGAGATCTATCAGTCTGGAAAAGGTTATAAAGCCATTTCTAAAGCTTTGGGACTCCAGCGAACCACAGTGAGAGCCATTACCCACAAATGGCGAAAACATGGAACAGTGGTGAACCTTTCCAGGAGTAGCCGGCCGACCAAAATTACCCCAAGAACGCAGACGACGACTCATCCAAGAGGTTACAAAAGACCCCACAACAACATCTAAAGAACTGCAGGCCTCACTTGCCTCAGTTAAGGTCAGTGTTCATGACTCCACCATAAGAAAGAGACTGGACAAAAATGGCCTGCATGGCAGAGTTCCAAGACGAAAACCGCTGCTGAGCAAAAAGAACATAAAGGCTCGTCTCAGTTTTGCCAGAAAACATCTTGATGATCCCCAAGACTTTTGGGAAAATACTCTGTGGACTGACGAGATAAAAGTTTAACTTTTTGGAAGGTGTGTGTCCCATTACATCTGGCGTAAAAGTAACACAGCATTTCATAAAAAGAATATCATACCAACAGTAAAATATGGTGGTGGTAGTGTGATGGTCTGGGGCTTTTGCTGCTTCAGGACCTGGAAGACTTGCTGTGATAAATGGAACCATGAATTCAGCTGTCTACCAAAAAATCCTGAAGGACAATGTCTGGCCATCTGTTCGTGACCTCAAGCTGAAGCGAACTTGGGTTCTGCAGCAGGAGTGACTTTGGAGCAAAAGACTTTGGAGTGGCCTAGTCAAAGTCCTGACCTGAATCCTATTGAGATGCTGTGCAATGAACTTAAAAAGACGGTTCATGCTCGAAAACCCTCCAATGTGGCTGAATTACAACAATTCTGCCAAGATGAGTGGGCCAAAATTCCTGCGCTGTAACACTTTTTCACACCACTGTATATTATATGAATTAATTAGGAATTTTGGGTTTTCATGAGCTGTATGCCAAAATCATCAATATTAAAACAATAAAAGGCTTGAACTACTTCAGTTGTGTTGTAATGAATCTAAAATATATGAAAGTCTAATGTTTATCAGTACATTACAGAAAATAATGAACTTTATCACAATATGCTAATTTTTTGAGAAGGACCTGTATATTAATGTACCTCTGAAGGTTCTGACTGTCTTCAGAAACGATTCGATGGCATTTTGTTTTCGTCTTCGCTCCATGTACCAATACCTAAAGGAAGTGTTCTTAATTGCAATACTGCTTTGTCCATGGAGCTCACGGGAATCCGCTGTATTTCAGCTTTTCCATATAAAGCACCACCTGCTGTCAGTGAGTGGATTTACAGAGACATATTTAAATTCAGTCTGTGCGCACTGCAGTCTCTGTCTGGCCAAAAACGGACCAAATTTGCATGCCCTGCAGTAAATTTTGACCGGTTGATGAAAAACAAGCTTATGTGGATTCTACAATTATCATTCTACAATTATCATTTTGACTTAACCCTTTTCTTTATTTAAAGGCTGAAATGTGAGGTTTACTTTTATATGAAACTTTTTCAAAGCTTTATTTGAACATTTACATTATTTATTTGAACATGCTATTAAGTGAAGTGACATACTGCCAAGTATGGTGACCCATACTCGGAATTCGTGCTCTGCATTTAACCCATCCAATGTGCACACACACAGCAGTGAACACACACACACACCGTGAACACACACCCGGAGCAGTGGGCAGCCATTTATGCTGCGGCGCCCGGGGAGCAGTTGGGGGTTCAGTGCCTTGCTCAAGGGCACCTCAGTCATGGTATTGAGGGTGGAGAGAGCGCTGGACATTCACTGCCCCCCACCTACAATCCCTGCCAGCATGAGACGCGAACCCGCAACCTTTGGATTACAAGTCCGACTCTCTAACCATTAGGCCACGACTTCCCAATCGCATATACATACAATGTTTTTGACTGTCTTCTCAGTGTTTCTTACTTTTAGACAAGTCGACTAGTCGTTTACAAAATTTTCATTTGAAATTAACCATACCACATATCCCTACTACATACCCACCTAACCTACCTACATATATCTACCTATCCATCCATCCTCCAACCACCTAACTACTTACTTATCGATTTACCTTCCTACATTCACTATCCACCTGCCTACCAATCTACCTAGTCACAACGGGATTAATATGAATTGTAACAGTGCCTCATTTGGAAGGTAGAGAAACCCCAAATTTAGCTCATCTTGTTGTGAGCACCCTGTGAATGAGGAGAGCGGAGGAATGCGCTGCAGCTGAAGAATGCAGGGCATCTGCAGAAGTCACATTACAAGTCACGGTCACTACACTCAGTCTGACTCTGCATGAGTCTAATGGTTCCACTGGAATTACCATAAAGAGAGTCTAAACACTCATATCGAAAGTAATGTTCCTTAAATATGTGTTTAATAATAAATGATTTACCAAATGTTTGTGAAATGCCAGAGCCACAATCTCTGTGATACAAATGCCTTAATGCTAGGCTGCTTCCTGGAAGTATTTAGCTCCATTTTTCTTCCTAATAAGGAGAACTGCATAAAAAGCTGCATTGAGATTCAGGTAATGCTAATGTAACATTTTGGGTCAATCAGCAGAGAGAAGAGTAGAACGCCAGAGATGAAGGAGAAGGGGGGGGGGGGGGGGGAATAGAGGACAGAAGAAAGGTGAAACAAACTGTCAGAGCTGCTTCTGCAGGCAACAAATAAAAAACTTCTTCCAAGCCCTGTCAAAGAGAAGTGTCAGATTCAAAGACTGCAGGGAAAGGTATAACCTAGGGCGAATGCCACCAGAGCACTGCACCACTCAACCAAACATCTGTCACATTTCTAAATCTCCTTCAAGTAAATGACAAGGCATTTTGGACTGGTACCCGAGGAGTTATAATTCATTGGATAGACAGTTGCCTTTTCCTGTAAACATGCCAAATTAATTTGTTATTGGGTAAATAGTTTACTCTGAAAACAAAATTCAGACCTAAAGTCAGAGCCAGACAGCACAGCCACACAGTGCCTACAGTCTGTCTGATGCATATTACACACAAAATTGCCAAGCGCTGGCTGAAATAGCCTACAGCAATGAGATTGGCTGGCTCAACACATCTTCCAGAAATAAGGCTGTATAGGGTTTTTTATCAGTGTGACTGGAAACAAAGCTGTTTACAAGGTACCAGACTGCTCACATTTCATTTATTTTCCCTTATTCTACCTTGTAAGCTCCAGCTCTGGTTTCAGGTTTGTATACCACTAACACCTCATCTGTGTTACAGAGCAATACCTGGTGGCATCAAATCTCCTAATCTCTGCAAGATAAAAGTTTAATTAGAGGCGCTCACTAGCAAGAACCACAGGGGTCTTTATTACTTTCCAGAGGCACTACAAATAATTTTCTGCTTTTTTAAAAACAGTTCCTAAATGGCATGTAAAAACAAAACACATCACATTTGGTATCTTACATGCAAATCAGACCGTCTCTTCCTGTTTAAGTGGATGAATTAATAGCAAAAGTGCACCAGACAGTCAAAAGTCTGGCTATGTGAGACTAAGGCCTACAGTAAGTGAAATGAAAACAGCACCACTGGTACTCAAGCATATAATTGTAATGTCTATAAAATGTAGTAGACTCTCAGAAGCCTTCAGAGTAGTAACAAAAATCTCTCTTACAAACAGCTCTGACTCTCAGGGACACTCTTTTAGAGAATCATCTGAAACTCACACCATCACTGACATCACACAGAAGGTGTGGATACGACACATATGGTGAACTCTGATGTATGAGTGGGTTGAATCTAGAACACGCTGAGAGAGCAGATAAGTGAAAAACCTACTGCTCTTAAATCATCGGCTTCATACATCAAATAACACACTCGGGACATAAGGGTATAACTGACCCAATGTGAAGGGAGAAACTTTGGGAAAAGCTGTAATAGCGTAATAGAGCTGTTGCAGAATATGATTTATTCGACTTGGACAAAAAAATCATGAATTTATTAGCATTTATTAAATTATTAGGTATAAGCACAGGTAAGGCTACCTTCTAGGCATTTCTTCCAGATGCACTTCTGCCAGTGCCGGTTGGGCAGCTGCAGGGTCATCAGCCGGGAGCCACCCGTCCTTGATGTTTAGCTCCTTTAATCCCGGAACATTTCTAGGTGGTGGAGGCCCCTGCAGCTGCCCTAGGACTGTCTCTCCCCCATAATTATATATTATGTAGATTTTGTTTTATAATCCACAAACATAACATTCAGTTATAACTTGATAAAATATAATAAAACTAAACCAAAAATAATGTATAACAAATTTATATGGCATCACATTTGACAGTTTTTTTTTTTTACCACAAATCTACAAATACAAGTGCTGATAATACAAAATAAACCAGTGAGAAACAAAAATGCATGACGCAACTGAACAAGGTCATCAATCCAAAAAATAAAAATAAAAAATTTATTATGCTGCTAAAACTCAAAGCAAGCAGATTTCCAAGCCACATGTCAGGCTGACTCCACGCTTTTCATGGGTGCTGGAGCTTACAGTAAAACACAATAACCCTGTCCAGAAACTGACACATGCACACACACAGACAGCCCCTCAACAAGATCATAAACAGCTTTTTTTTCCTGTGGAATGTGAGGAGTTCCTGTAGTGTGACAGAGTCAGGAGGTGTTTGTGGCCCGTGTACAACATCAAAACAGCAGGAAGCTACAGCAGCATTGTCATGGGAAGAGCTGCAGACTGAAACAACGCTGCTTCTTTCTCCCCCTCATTTTTCACCTCACAAACTGGCTTCCATCCAAAATTGTTTGAAGTATGTTTGCACCTTGGGACTTACTAGTGTTTTAACTAGGCTTGATATTATTTACCTACACTGTCTTTTGAATGGATGGGTACAGAGGGCCTTTATTTTATTCTGGAGAGATGAGAAAGATCCAGGCTGAAGCTCAGCAAGATCTTAAGTCTAAAGAAAAAAAAGCCCACATTCTGTTCCCAAATGCCCAGAGCTCTACAGAAGGGGAGCCTCAGACCTAATAACCTGGTTAAGCTGCATAATACATAGCATACAGTGATGTATAATGAGCTCTACTTACTTTACATGATGATACAGCAGTTCTCAAACTGCTACCAAAAAAAACAACATGAGTGATGGATTCAGATACAGTAGTACTTTGTTGGGTACCATGTACTCAATGATTACCATATTCAGAAACCATGGTATTTAAATGGTAATTTTTGTTAGTGATGACTGTATACTAAAAAAAATTATTACTGGCTGACTTTACAATATCCTGCTTTTTGCATAACTTCCAGCCAAATATATAAATAAAAGGACATGGATCATTAATTTGTTTCGATTATTGTACAATGTGACAAAGAGAGATGAAAGTTTAGAAACACCTAAACAAAAATATATTCCTGCAAAATACCACAACTGACCTATCATTATTATTAATATTTATTTCCAACTTAATATATATAAAAAGTATTCTCCAATATTCTCCCATTTCTCAATGGTAGTGTAAAACAGCACCCTTTTTACCATGTCAAAATCAGCTCTGCTTTCAGCAACCCGTTTTAGTCCATGTTCCTTTATATGCTAATGAGCTCTGCTCACCCTGCCCCTCTCTTCTGTGGGGTGACGCGCAGTTCTCGTGAGACTGGACTACTTTAGCCGCGGAACTTGCTAACTAGCACGTTATTAGGAAAGGGCGATTTGCAAAGATTCATAAAAGAACCTTATACTCACTTCTTCTGTAGGTGAGGCTGAATGCACGAATGATTCGCGAGTACATAAACGCATTTAGGTAGATCGGGGGCACATTCCCTTTAAAAACAAAGGTAATCCACTAAATGATGACTGCTATATTCATTATTACATCCAACAACAGAGTACCTCAATCGCTTAGGATAACTGCTAAGACACATTTCAGTTCAAACAACTTCTAAAAGTGTATGTTGTATCCAATGACCCCTTTAATTTAATCTAATTTAATTATACCAGTACCATAGTTATTATATATATGTGTGTATAGGGTTTTTTGTTGTTGTTGTTCATTAATAGACATTACATAATATTATTTAGGTTCATTTAAAGACGAAAATTTTAGATATTTTTCAAACGTGAAATTAACTTGTACATGAACTAAGAATCTGAGTACATGAACTAAGTACATGAACTAAGAATCTGAGTACATGAACTAAGTACATGAACTAAGAATCTGTTAAACATTATATAATGTACTAATGTTTATTAATTATGTTAATAAAAGTCACCAATAAGTGTTGTATGCAGTTTGGTCATTAGAGAAATTAATAATTCATACAAAAAGACAAAAAGTCAGCCTTTGTGGCCGACAATGCACCATGCCCTAGTGTTTGTTGAGATGTGCACTGTGCTCAGATTAGCCATTCAGATCAATATTACTGCACTACCAGGGGATCAGAACACTTCTATCACTGCATACATTTCCACTGAAATATCGCAGAACACATTTTAGCCCTTCACTGAGAAGGGGTGGGAGTATACAGTGCTATTAAGGGCACTCAGATCAGCTGAAATATCAGCATACTACATATTTAAGTAGGGTGTGTCTGTGGCTGTAAACCATAGTGAGTACATATTCTCCAGAATTCGGGATCTACAACTTAATACACAGCCATGAAAACCTGCAGCAACATACTGGTTGTGATGAATAATTTTGATATGTCTCTGCTGACGTCATGACATATTTCAGGAGGCTTTTCCCAATCACAGCTGTTAGGGTGAGGTTAGTTTCCATAGCTAGATTACTAGAGGAAAAGGCAACGGTTGCTGGGGAGAGAAGAGTGAATGAGGCCGAACTTGTGCTTAAAATAGCACTTATGAGCAGCCAGGAGTGGTAAGTATTCCAGTTATGTCCTGTAACTTCACTATCTCTCTCTTCTACAAACCACAGGCATTCGAGAGCCAACAAAACATTAAGAGTCTCGCCGGCTTATCGACACAGCTGCAAGTGACAAACTTCCTCTCTCGCTTAACACGTTTGGCCATGATCTTTGCCTATTGGGCACTCAAACAAGAGGTCTGTAAGCTGGTAAACTAATAACTAGATCCCTCTGTTACACAAAGCACAAGTGACTCTCCTGATGATGGTTAATTTGAGCCTGAACCTGGCACAGGGCCTCCACGCACTGTGCCCCTAATGAGAAGCAATCAATCAACCCCGGCAGCAACATTTACTTACCTGTCATCTGCATGAGCAATGGTCTTCATGGCCGTGTGTGATATTCCTATGAGAGCCCAACATTCTGAATCCATGAGCCCACCTCTATATGGAGAACATTGAGTGATAACAGAGAAATCGAGGTAGGTGGCTGAACTTCGTAATAGTTTTCACCAGGGTTTGTTTCAGCAGGCAGCAGAACATTCAAAATAAACAGCAAGCCCTCGGCTTGTTCTTTCCTCTGGCTTTAGTGAGTAACAGAATGAGATCTGTCTCAGCGGGGCATGTAAATCTGAGATCTCTTAACCCTCACAGCACTGATGAGGTAGAAATCCCAGCTCAGCTTACTGGCATATAGGAAGACAGAAATTAATGGAAAGGAAGAGGAGAGGAACAGGTGCTGTGGTACGCATTTTAATGGAATAGTAAAGAAAATGAACAATTCTTAATATTATAGTAGTTTAACTTTGATTTACTGTATATTTATGGTTGATCATGACTAATCATCCATAACAGCAAGACTCCAATTCCACTAAATGATTCAGGGTGCTTATTGATTCCATTAACATTCCCCTGGTTCTCTGTTTATTCTAAGTTGAACATGAAAGTATCAAAGAGTTGATTGATTCATTCAAACCAGTAATTAAGGCTGCATTTGAAATTGTATACTCTCTGAGTAGGTTCTTCTTTGGAATAAGTACTTCAGAACAGTTAAAAAGTTCTATATAGTATAAATGTAATCCTGACATTGTTATTGGCAGTAAAGCAATTCATTTGCAATATTGTCATTGGCATGTCATATGACATTCACAATCCTCTCTCGATGCCTCATGGGATAGTATTAGCACACTTCAGAATCTTGCCAGAAGCAGTAGGCCATCCAGGTACTTTTTATCTACTGTTTAAGTTGGACATACTACTCTTTTCCCATACTTTTTTACCTGCTATATAGTACAAAAGTATGCATATTGGAATGCAGCCTAAGTTTGAAACTAATTTGTGTGTTGTTGTTTTTTTGATCAACTGATTAAAAGAATCAATCCATTAGTTTGCAAATTGGTCTACATTAGTGTTGAGCGTTTGTTACCTTTGAGAAGAATGCAACAAAAACATGTTGTCTACTTACACTCGATCTTTCTCCCTCATCATGTTCAATTCAATCTGAAAACTAAAACATTTCTTTTTCCAAGGTGCTGTAAATTTTGCTGCAAAATATATTTAACTAATTTCTGTTAGTAGTTTTTAGCATAGGTAGTTTAAAATTATCTTCCCCAACACTGTGCCCACCTGTTTTGCAGTCAAAATAAAGTACAGATTACCAGATATCTTTATTTCAAATACTATTTAGTAGTGCAGCTTCAAGCAAGAAAACACCCACATCACCTTGCAATATGAAAATGCAATAACAGTAATGGCTATCATTACCATTACCTCTGTACATTTCCAGCTGATTTGCTGATTCCAGCACAGGCATATGATATCAGTGGCTCATGAATCATTATACATCTCATTACTCACGCATCTGTTAAAGATGTATCCAAAAATCCTGCAACTATTAATTTAATCCAAGGCCCTCGAGAATTTCTTAAACATGGCTAACCATACAAATAACCTACATTGATCTATTAACCACATGCCCTCAGAGAAAGCAGGAAGTGTGCATCCTAAAGTACATTTTGTGCAAATAAAAGGAAGAGAAGCACTCACTGGTCCTGTAAAATGAAGTCAGTGTTTTCTGAGGAGATATGTCCCGTCACAGGATGCCTGAACGTCGCTGTCCTCAGGTTGTGGCTGCATCGAAGAAGAAAGGGAAGGAAATGGGGAAAAACAAGAGAAGAAAAACAAAATGAGCAATCCAATATTAATCATGTTTACTTTGGCACTTCCTCTCCCTGGCTGTGGGTACACTCACATACATACAAGTTTGAGGAATTCTGATGACTTTCCCGCAGGAGCGCAAAATGTGTGGCAGTGCTGAAGCCTAGCCAAGCCCACTCATATTATTTAACACAAAGTGTGGGGCTAAGCACAACCCGCTGCAGAAACTTTATTGATTTCAATTACACAGGGCCATTCACCGTTTTAACTAGAGCATTAAAACATCTCACTGTCATCATGTGTAATAAGACAGAGACAGGGGGCTTCTAAGGGTGAGAGGACTGTGAAATAACACACATAATACGCCTGCTGTCATCGATTCAGTTATTCATTCTGTCTTCACACTGTATGTTTGATTGAAAGGGAGCGAGTGGTGGTAATTTGATGAGTAAGGAGGATCCCCACGTGAGTAAATGTGGTCCTATATGAGGGGAAAAGGCTCCACCACAAGTCACTTATCTGCCTATCATCATTTCCATTATGTTTAAAAAACTATATCAAGTCACTTTGCTTCAGCGACTCTCTGTGGACTCAAGGCTGATAGATACAGTTAAAAGAGCAGGCATAGTCATGCTTCAGGTTCACTGTATAGCAAAGCGAAGATGTCCTTCACAGTAGACAGAGGTTAGAACAGATGTAAGAACTAAAACTACACTAGTAAAAAGGTAATATATTTAAAATACATTTGTTTCATACTAGGTATACAGTTAAAATCTATTAACATGTTTACTGACATATCGCTTGAGACTTACTGATATAAAAATTATAATTAAACTTTTTTTGGAGTACTACTTGTGCCCAATACATACTTCTTAATATTAAGCCTAAGATGTGCTTTAATGTCACTACTGATGAGGATTGTATGATTTTTGAATCATATCGATCTTTAAATGCAAGATATTTAAAAGTTTACTTAATAGTTCCACTTTTGCACAATCAAATATACTTCGGAAATATCTTTAGTTTGACTTCAGCACTACAATTAAAGTGCATTAAGTACAAAATTAGTTGTTCCAATTTAGCAGACTTGAAGTATTTTTTACTATGTATTTTATTATGTACATAAATATGTAAACATATCTGTAGTATACTTAGTATTAAATAAATGTACTTCAAATACATTTTAGTATATTTATTTTGCACTAGGGTAAGGAAACAAGGCTGAAATAAAACTTAAACTTGCCTCAGCAACTAACTGAAAAAAAGCTAAGTGCACGGAAAGAAATGACCAATGAAAATGTGCTAATTGTGTAATTGGTATGCAAATGCATATAATATATATATATATATATACACACACACACACATATATATATATATGGAATATATATGGAATGAATAAATAAATACATTATTCATTTATTGTAAGTGTACAAGTACAAGTGTTTATTGACAGTGCACAAGGTGGCCTTCAGTCCAGGGCAGCAACAGCACTCAACATTCTGATCTGGAGATGATTAAAGGGTACACATACAAAGCAAGCAACACTGCAACAATCTTAGCACTTAGTTGATTGTGAGACTAAAGATGACAGGAAATGAAATGAGCTGAACTCTAACCTTTGCTGCCTGCATGAGCAGCATGGCTCAGAACACTTAAACTGCTACACAAAACATTAACAGCAAATGATCTTTATCACAAGAGATATATGTCAACATACCCCAAAAACAGCCTCAAATACAAGCCTTCCTTCCATGGTGGCATGCGCCTTTCACAGTACACTGTCAAATTTAACAGGGTGTGGAAAACACTTTTCTGCCTCTGTGAAACCTGTCATCATACACCCCCAGCGAGTGACACAACATTGTCAAGTTCATTCTTTAGTGAACAATCATAACGCAGGAATCTGAGGTACAGAGGTCCTCATAAGATAGTTCAGCTGAATGCAAACATATGTCTCCAAACACTACAACAAGCTTTAATCTCTAATTGAACATTTAGTGCATCAGCAAACTCTGCTGCATAAAAGCTTTTCAGTGGCTGCATGAAAGAACACTTGACATGAATGTACTACAAAGCCTTCACTACAACAGTGGTTTTATGCAGCCTGATCCAGTTCCTGAATAAACACTATCCTGAAGTCAATTCTGCTAACTCATCTGTGAAATTAATGTATGTAATGATCAATATCATCATAACAAAACCAAATAAAAATTTAAATGCAAAGAAAATGTGCAATGGAATTTGTTAAAAACTTTGTCACACTGTCAAACAAAAAAAATTGTGAAAAAACGTAGAATAAATATTATAATTAATGTTTGCTAAAGCACTGGAACCAGCAGAAGTGCTCCTGAAATGCTGCATCCTTGGATTTGCAGTGAGCATGGTCAGTCCATCATTGTAATGCACATTAAAAGACCCTCCTCTGAAAGGTTCTTCATCACTACAGGGCTCTCAGCCCTTTCTTAGGCAGCCTGTCTGCAACCAGGCCTCTCTTTTTTTTTTAAGTATGCCATCCACATCTGAAAGCCGCAGACCTGCCATCAGACTCCATTGAATTACTTTCACCATTTTTTCAAACTTCATGTCCCTATAGAGTCGATATGAGTTAGGTACATATAAGAAACTGAATAATGCATTCTAATGGATTATAATAGCTAGATTTGATTTCACAAAGTGACTTTAAGCCACAATCATTGTAAACAGATGGAATGCATGACTAAAATAACAACAGAATAGCATATATATATATATATGAAAGCTTATTTCCATCACAGAATAAAAAATAAAAAAGGTATTTGCAACTTTTTATCTCACAGTTCAAACTTATGTCTTCAGAGTTGCAAGACAAACTCAGAATAGCCAGATACAAATGTCCAATTGCAAGAAAAAAAGTCAGATTTGTGACAAGCTTGTTTTCACCAAGGAATAAAGTTTAGGCCTATGTCTCACAGCTCAGACATTTATTCTCAGAACTGCAAGGAGAAACATCTGAAGAGATCTGTGAGATAGAAACTCAGAATTCCCAGAGAAATTTGCAATTAACTTTTTTTTTTTCATGGCAAAAATAAGCTTCAACACTGTATAAAAACTCTTCACGTCATAACACAACTGTGGTAATAATATTTTTAGACCACCAAACACAACAAAACTTAAGTGCTGATTATCTGAGAAGCAGCTCTCTAGGTCAAAAACTACAGTAAAACAAACCAGAAGAGAAACCTGTACAAAATGATGATGCACGCAAGGTACTGTACCTCGTTCAGTCGTCATCAGCCTGGCAGGCACAGACTGGGGCACCTTCCTGCAATGGGCTACAAAAACACAAGTACAGTTCCTCTTTCCCTAGCTTTGTTCCAAAAGCATCATGCCATGCACTTTGCTAAACTACATCGGCCCTATACAACAGTTTTGCTATTTTCCACTGTTAATTAGTAATCTGCATTCTGTAGCTCTTTTGTTCTCATCATATTACTTCCGAACTACTTGCTACGGAATTCCCTGCATTACCATTGGAGGATAAACAGAATGGCAAACAGTTGTGCTGTTTGTTTAGCCGTGATGCAGGCAGCATATGACATTATGAATGATGATTATGAATTAACTCTTGTTCCTGTTGGACTGCTGCTTTGTCTTAATTCTAGAGACAAGAAAAATGGCAATGCATATGATTAATAGGACAAACTAGAGGTGTGTCAACCCCTTATATATTATCAACAGCTTGTAACATCATTAAAAAAATCTAATAAAACATTAAAAGTTAAACAAAATTGATGGAGAGATGGACAACCACAAGAAACCACAAGAATGCTGACATTCAAGTGGAACAAGTTGTGTAGTGGTGCAGTCTGGCCTGTTGATATTCATCAGATTAAAGTCCACATAGAGAAGTATTACCTCACCTCTCCACTCCCCTAGTACTATGACAGCTCTTACCCGTGGGATGAACATATCATTTGGCTTCTCCCAAGAGCCGAACAGGCAATTGTGAAACCAAAAGCCATGTTTATATAGAGCAAAAACACCACATTATTTAACAAAACTGCTGATAACAGTACAGCTACACAAGGCATACCCAGATTTCTCCTCACACATAATGCAGTACTTTCAAGTCATAATGCAGAAAAAAAAACTCCACTAGTACTGCACTGCATCAACAACAACTTTATGGGGCCTGTCAATGTTTAAGGTCTGCATCTAAAAATAATTTTAGAGGAAGACTTCAAAAAGGAAGAATTTTCTCTTAAATCAATGTTTTTTATTCTTCAGATAATTCAAAATTCACTGAAAGGTACTTTGGGGAACCCAAAATGATTCTTGGAACCACTGCAAAAACATTATTTTTTAAAAGTGTGTATTTATATGGTGTTTTTTTCTAATGGTCACTTTTAATGGCCAAGACCCTTACATGAAAACACTATAAAATGTAACTGGCATTTTCAATGCCAAATCAAGATAGTATCATCACAAAGCAAAGGGTTTGTAACTAATCAAATGTGGTTTCCCTGACTGATTAACCCAATTTCAATTCCCACCCAACACAGTAACACTTAAAATAGCAAGAGCAAAAATAACAGCACTTAAAATCCAGAAATATTCTTGAACCACAGTTTTTAACTTCAGATTTTAAGTTCACAATATCATTGGCATAGTCTATTTTCTCAGCTGTAAAATTACTTTTCTAAGCAGGCTACTAAACAGTTACTACATTTAAAAAAAAAAAAAACGATTTCTATTTTGTCACTGCAGAAATTTAGAATCCAACAGTCAGCTAGCAGGCTGTACTGAATTTCACAACGACCAAACTCTGGGGTAATTCTGTATCAGATGTACCAAACTAACACCTCTCTTAGTAGAGCTTAAATGGCTAATCTAGGTACTTCATCACTTCAGGTGTACAATATTAGGGAAACAGAGAACAGTCACTTTTACACTAAACACAAAGTTTTAGATGTTCTTATTCAATGTCATTTTCCACTCTTTATTTTTTTGCAGAGCATTCTACCTAAAGTTGTCTCACCTGCAAGAGTGCAGTATTATCTACTTCTTCCTGGGCACATTCCGGGTTTGTTCTCTGAAACGGTGGCAGGATGAGAGAATAGCTCTGATGGGAAAGTTGATATCCTGCTGAAGTGAAGCAGCCAAAGCGCTCCAATCTCCACGAGTTCTCCTGAGAACAGCCTGCCAGGAGTTTCACTCACCGCAAAGTATTTGACGGCCGTTCAGAGATCAGACTCTTTCATGACCAGAACCGAGCTGAGCTACACAGCTTATCAGATCTAGCCCTCTTCTCTCTAACTTTCCCTCCCTCTCTCTCTCTCTCTAACTCCCACCCTCCCTGTCTCTTGCCAAACTACAGCCCATTAATGAGGACGTCAGTGGGCAGAAAACTAAATTGGGAGGAGGTGTTTCTGTCCCAAAATAAATATTTCCCTGAGCTTCATAACCCAAACCAACCCGGTTCTATCACACTAGCCTGTCGCCCTCCCAGAAAGCAACTCGTTTCTATTGTATTGCCATTTTCTTTGGCAAAAGCACAGAGCTGATCGTTTTATTGTTTTGAGAGTTTCCTGTGATGTTTTGACAATGTCACTATTTTTACTGTAAATTTTACCATATTCGACAGCCTGCAGAGCAATGTGTTTCCCCTCTGTTAACCAAAACCTTGTGAGTCAAGGCTCACACCACTGCACCTGCGCCAGACTCTCTCCAACAGCATGTTAGCCACATTTCAACCTACTGCCCAGACTGTGGGCTGTAAATACTAGTAGGTTAGCTCACGGGAGATAAAACATGAGGTATGCAGTCCAGGAAAGCAGGTGTTATTTGCACAGCTCGAAAGCAAATATTGAATCAGATACGCAAAAAAAAAAAACTTCAGCTAAATGGAACAATGGCCTTTACAGACTTATTTCAATTACCTTTGCACATTTAAAATAGTTTTAAAATGCATTTTTGGATGTGAAACTATGAGTTTGCTTTGATTAATATGTATATTTGTGTGTAGTACTATAGGATTTGATAAAAAAAAAAAGCTTTGAATAAAATAAAGCCTAAGTCAGCAGCAAAATAAACATTACGGAACTTTATACAAAACGCATCACATTAGGCATGAATTTCATTAAGTCAAGTCAAGTCACCTTTATTTATATAGCGCTTTTTACAATGCAAATTGTGTCAAAGCACTACACAATATCAAAAAAGGAAAATAATGTGTCAATAAGTTTAAATAGTGTCTTTGCAATCAGGTCGACGATACCGCTGGAAATGAAGCGTCCCCAACTAAGCAAGCCAGAGGCGACAGCGGCAAGGAACCAAAACTCCATCGGTGACAGAATGGAGAAAAAACCTTGGGAGAAACCAGGCTCAGTCGGGGGGCCAATTCTCCCCTGGCCAAACAAACCAGCAGTTCAGTTCCAAACTGCAGCAAGTCAGATTGAATGGGCTCAGCTGGTTCCAGTGGTCTTTTCCGATGGCTGTCTAAGTGGCGGGGTCCTCAATGGGGATCTTAAGAAATATACTCTACACTATAACAATCTATAGTTTTATGAACATTATATATCTTAGTCAAGAGGAGAGACTGAGGAAGAAAAAATCAATTGTAAGAGGAAAGCACTGTGGGATTTGGTTACTCAGCCTTGTAGTGAATTACTATAACTGTGCCATTTTTCAGAAGAGAAATTGTCCAATTTTAATTCATTTTGCCAGGCCGGTTTCACTGGATGATTTTAAAGGTTTTATATAGTGTATTCAAAAAGCCATTTTATAGAGCTCTAGATCCTATTTTTCACAAGTAGTTTTTCCCAATATATTTTTAAGGCTATGGAGGAGTCACATATTAATAAATTAATATATAATTAATATATTCTTTCAATTAAATAAAAAAAATATATAAACCCAATTTTTTTTTTTTTAAATATTCACTCTAAATTAACATGTAATTAAATCTTTAAAATATATTATACAGTATTTTAAATATATATTTTGTTATAATAATGTTAACAATAATAATAATGTATTTATTTAAAGTATTTATTTAACGATATATAAAATTATTACAATTACAGGAGCATTACAATTAGGGGTGTAACGGTATACAAACATGATGGTTCAGTACGTACCTCGGTTTTGACGTCACGGTTTGGTATGGTTTCGGTACAGCAGGAGGAAAAAAGCTGCCATTAGAACTGAGGATTCTATACAGCAATCTGTCATGCCACATCAAAGAACGCCAAAACGGCATGTAGGTATTGTCTGAATTTCCAGAAAAAAAAACATTATGATGTGTTACCCCTACTTACAATGGATCTATCAATGCCAAGGTCATGAGTTTGCTTGAATGTAATATACAGTAAGTCAATTAGGATAAAACCATCTGCCCAATGCATGAATGTAAATGTAAAACATATTATATTAACTACTCAACATTTTTGAGCATATTTGTGTCTAACCAGCAACAGTGACCTGTTGGTGGCATAAAGCACCTCTCTGAACACAATGACTATCTTTTCAATAACAGCCCCTAATCTGCTGCTGAGTGACATCATGATTGCAATAAAGCTCTTTCTGATCCCAGACCTAGTAATGTCATGATTGCCTACGGAGAGGTGCGAGGAACGAGGAGACGAGGAGTAAACTCAAACAGCAGTCCTTTAATCAATATCCAAGGGGTAACACAGGGCAGGCAGGAACACGCATGCAGCACAACATAGACTTTCAATCCCGCATAAAGACAGACTGCACAGACTGGAACTTAAATTCAAGGGGTAACGAGGGATAATCAACAAACAGGTGAATCAAATGACTAATCACACATGGGGAAACTGGCTCACAGGGAGCACGTGGGGAGAAAAACATACACAGACAGTCCATAAAAAATGCTTCAGGGTGCTGTCACTGTGGGGCAAAAGAAAACAATCCTTCCATTCTGACTACCTCAGGCTTCCATGATACAAAGGACAGTTTTCCAATATAAGGACACTTGGCATATAAAAGACCTCACAGGCCCAAACAAGTCTTGGTACAGGGGATTCAGGGCCCACCCTATTCATTACACAGCACATTTCAAAGGATAGCCCCCAATACTGAAGAGCACCCCGGCAGAAAGCTAATTAGAGTGGAGTGAAAAGACAAGAGTCCTGGAACAACGAATGGGAGATTTAGTTGGCCACAAACACAAATACTGTTGTTCACCCCGCCTGGTTGCTCACAGGCTCATCTGCAGTACCCAGTCCACTGTGCAGCATGACGGACTGAAGATGATGTACTAAACGACAAGCAGTGAGCGTAATGAGACATTTAAAGGGGAAGAAATGCTAAGACATAATTACCGAAATGATTAGGTCGATTTCCTATGCAAGCGAACAGTAAAAGTCAGTACAACTACCCCATCACAATTTATGAAATATCAAACATCTAATTACACATAAAATAAACCCACATGTTTTTGATGTAGCCCATTTAATTTCAGATGAAACCGATTAAAATGAAAATCCGATCCGGCGTTTTGCTCGCTAACAGAGCATTACCATGACAACATTTGCTCAGATGAACTCCTTCAGATTTCAAAGCCCTCGGAAAAGCTCCTTCCAGAGCACCTGGAGAGGAAACTATGGAAAAGTCTTCAAAGTTTGAGAACAACTAACAAAACGAAAGTTGAAAAAGTTCAAACCCTTGGCCTTGAAACAGTCCTCGTTTATGAGGTAGAGCTTCCTATGGTCAGCACTTCTAGTGGGTCTTTTAATAGCCTAATATTAACAAGCCCATCAAATACCTTGTCATTAGTCGGCAAAAAAGTCTTAGTTAAATAACTACTGATCAACAAAGCGCTATTGTCCATATACCGAGATCTTCACGATGGCCTGAGGGAAAAGATGCGCCTGTAGGAATACAGCAGCATCAGCACTTCCATCACTTCACTGGCACAAAATTAGCCCGCTGATAAATATTTATAAAGAACTATTTCACAGCAATTTAACACAGAAATAGCTGTTATATAGCCACCCAGACAGTCACAGTGAAATGAATTTCAAAGGCACTTAGAGGATCAATAGCGACAGCAATTTGTGTTCAATGCGGAAAAAAACTTTGAAGTTACCCGGAACAAAAAAAAAGATTGGGGGATCGATAGTGAGTTCTGCAAAATCAGGGGAAACTATTAGTGAAACGCCCAAACCTGCTTCATCTAAATCAGGAACGGTGACCTGTGCCGGGTTCATTAAGAAACTGTGGCGACCCCAACGACAGCCTACAACACGCCTCCTGAGTTCATCTCAGCTTGGCACAGCCTCTCAAACTGCCAGGAAATTTTAGCTCCACTTTTGAAACATTGATTCACATCAGCTAACAGCTCACGTCTCATAGCAGAGGCATAACATTAACAAAAACATCATGTAGCCTTTATGGCTTTGTTAACACATATGGCGAGATGGGACTTAATGACAGGAGAGACGGAATGAGATGGACATGAGTGGCTTTCATAAGTAATTCTGAGTCAAACAAATGTCAGGCAGGCAGAATAAACAAATAGTCACAAACCATAAAGTTTTCACATCAACCACCCGACAGATGCCATGTCTAGGTTTAGTACCTCAGCATCTGCAGTAATAGCTGCAGGATAGGAGTGACATGCCCTGAGACTGCAGCAGAGCAGCAGCACATATGAATATCTTCATCTTATTTCAGTAAAGTCAACATTCTAAGTAGAGAAAAACATCTTACAATAATCAAATAACAGCTGAAATGTCATTATAGTGGTGACTTTTCAAATTAATAAGATATTCCAAGCACTGCAGTAACAAATTTGGCGGAACGCAAGATGCATGTTTGTGATACTGTGTTTATGTTCCTTCCTTTGGGACTGCAATTAATCATGGTTAATAACAACGTACACTATTTTCTGCCTTATTTTCCTTTCCATGGCTTGTTACTTATTGCATGATAGTGGATACTTAACTATTACTATTTACTATAGCTATTATTACTATTACTATTTTAAATATAAATATTTTGTAACAATACACTTTTTGTTCATTTTTTGGTGAATAAGCGTTGAAAAAAAATTTAAAAAAATAATAAAACTTACTGACTTTAAGTTTTGAATGGTAGTTCACACACATAGATACAGGGCTCTATTAAATCCATTTTATTTTTCCCAAATTCCATTTTATTTCCACTTTTTTCCCCATTTTAATTTTTATAGACTCTTTTCATAGTTAAATTAAATTTGATCAATCAAAAAGCATGTCTAATTAATTAAAATCATGACACTTACAAAATTTAACAGCAACTCATTAAAAGGGAAATGAACAAAAATTACATACTTAAGGCCCATGAAATACTTTATATTTATATAAAATAAATTTATATAGAAATAATTTTTTTTCTCACATTTAGTTTTATTTTTCTCAAATTCTGTGTTTTCCATTAATTTTCTGGATTCCATTTTAATAGTTTCATTAAAATAAATGTATTATTAAAATAAATTAATAATCAAAAGCACCTCTAAATAATTGATTTTATTTTTATTTTTTTTCCAGAAAAGTGTATTTATATTTTTTACTGGTAAATAAGTTTTCTGGTAAAGTTAAAAATAAAGTTTTAATAATAATTGATTACATTAAGTAATATATTTCTGTCACAGTTTCTTTAAGTTAAGCCAAACTTTTATTTTGACGGGTTGTTGTGAAGACCTTCAAGTTTCTGTTTATATGACGTGACGATTTTCTCAAAAGAAATGGTAAAATGCTCATGAAGTGACTCTCAGAGCAGTTCTAGAGATTAGGTTCATGTGTTCATGTACTCATATGTGAGAAGGCAGAGGCTGAAAACACCACGAGCATTGCACGCACTTCAGTATGTGTGTAGTAAACTAAACCGCGCGTCTGCACCATTCATTCACACAGAGATGCACAGAACAAGCAGGATTTACATTTAAATAGTATTTTTGTGGTTTAATATTCACAGACACTAGTCCATATCTCGTTTTAATTTAAGTGTACTGACCTTTCAAAAATTTTGCAAATTCCCTGACATTCTATATTATACAGTAAATTAATTTTTATGACTGGATTCTGTTCAAGTTTTCCACATTGCATAAATCATATGGCCCTACACAGCACAAAGGTGTTAACACAAGGGTAATATTCTTCACAACTGCATTCTCTGGGCTACAATAAGATGCTCAATCTTGATTGAGTGCTGTTTGTAAGTTTAGAATTGAGTGATTGTGGCGTTCAGTGTTCTGACGCAGCTAACCAGTAATGACAGAGCGATTGGGCTTCACATTTGTCGCAGTAATAAGGAAGAATGCGGTCTGTAGTCTTAGACAGCCCCAGGCACCACATCACCACTGCCATCCAAAATGAGGCTGTCATAGAGCGAAATTAGAAATGCTGATACTGATTATAATGCTGCAGATTAAATTCACAGGTGCTTTTAAAAATAGGGGAAAAAATATCAGATTCTATTAAAACACAAACACTCAGGCTCAATTTTCTTTGTAAATAGGACTGTTCCTACTTAAGGATTTAAGCCCCTGTGTGTTTTGTACTAGCCTGAGAGCACAAACTATAATTCCTTCTTCCTCTGAAAGCCAGGTAATCAACAGAAGCAAGATTCATGGCTCAGCATCAGGAATGCACACAAGAATGCAATAAGGCACAAACAAAAATTAAAAAGGAGGCACTTTTACCACTCGAAACACCTGGAAATCCTGATCTATTGGTTTGGGATAAAATATCCCCCCAAAAAAAACACACACACTGGATGAAGTCATCATAAAGACAAGCAGCCAATTTATACACACTGCATTACACCAAGTCCTTTTATAATTGGACTAAACTGACTCTAATGAAAAAGAAATAAACCCAGAACAAATATGCACTAAGCAGGACTGACTATCCTCATCATTTACATTATTACAGTTGTCAGATGTGGGTTTCATGTTATCAAATAGATATGTAAAACACTGACTCTGTCATCAGAGCATGTGACTGCATCAGTATTCTTGGGATCAGTGACATTCGGAGTGACCTGCCTGTGACCTGAGAAAAGTTTAACCTGAGATTAAATCTGAGATGCAATACCTTCGTTCTGACTGTCGGAGTGAAAATGAGATGAAGATATGAGACAATACATTGTCAGCAGAGTGCTGGAGAGGAAAATATTGCTGTGGCAGTTGTTCTTTGAGCATAAACATGCTCCTGTGGCCTCCACACAGTCAACATCAGAGCAACCCTGAGAATATCTGCAGCAAGGACACAGTCTCAACCTCTGCAGGAGCGCAGAGTCATTCAGGAAATACACATTCCTCTCAGGCCACGCTCTTCCTACTAATAAGAGCAGTCAACTGCCCATCATAGAGGGCATACAGAGAATGCTAATAGTGTACTTTAAACTCACCCTCCAACTGAAAACTCATCACAGATGTCTTTTGTACAATATTTTGGAGGTCATAAAACTGAAATATGCATTGTTCAAAAGACTGGGGCCAGTAAGAAAGAAATGAATATTTTTATTCAGAAAGAAAGCATTAAAATTTCTAATCAAATTCGAATCAAATAAATGCAGCCTTGTTGAGAATAACATTTTTAAACCAACTCTGCAGGTGACAGTGATATTAAAAACTATTGCAGAGTCTAACTCTAGGGCAAATTGAATCTAAAGAAAAGTAACCCAAGGACAAAATCAAAGAGCAGCACAGGAAGAATATATTCCCCCTGTTATTTCTCAGGTCAGATGAAGGCACTAAATTATCCGTGTTTCTGTAACTTCAGACATCTTGTAATCTCAAGCGCTTTGCTTCTGACAAGTCCTCTGTGCAGTTTTCATCTCATCTCTTTAGATTAGAAATGTAAGGTCCTGTGCTATTTTTGGGATGCTCTGCAGTTGAGGTTTCGACAGGCGATGGCTTCAGTTCAGCCAAACACTTAACTGCATTTATCACTGATGGTTCTTTTCCAAATGTAAGCAGACTTGTCACAACGTTAGGCTTCACATTGCAATAAAACAGATTTACAGCAGCCCGAATACAGCATTGGCATCAGAGCCAGTTCAACCATGTTATTTGCCAAAAACAGTATCTATGGTAACACCAGTGATGGGGTGTTTACTAAAATGTTTTAATTCAGATCAGCTAAAAAATGACCATTTAGACAGTGACCTATATTTGGCTGTTAAAACAAGTTACTCCTTCCTATTAGCTAAGTTAATGCGCCATTAGATTTTCTAGTAGTAGCAACGATGCCTTAAACAACCAATTACCATGGGGAAGAAGGGGAAAAAAAAAAAATGTAAATCTGGTTTTCCTCAGTCTAGGGACAACTGTGCTGCATTTAACAACAGGACCTTGTTGTTGTTGTTGTTTACTATTGCACACTGCAGTCTAGTAAACACTGATGTTGTTAGATTGAATCCCAAATGTGGAAGCAAGAACATTTTTAAATGCAAATATTCCAGCCTCAAAGAACAAGCAATGACTCACACTTAGCTGCACATCGTTCTATCTCTAGATGCCATACTGTGCTGTACCTGTGCAGCAGTTTTCTGGCAAAATGCTGTCTTCTGTTTATTCTGAAAAAAAAGAGCTTTGTGTGACTGGCCAAAAGAAAGTGTGCTTTACATCATTTTTTTTATCATTTTTTCTATCATAGTAGGAATAGAACAGAAGGAATAGAATAGAAGGAATTTCAATTGATCTCAGCTGGTGATACTTCATATTCCCTATCTCTAAATCTTACTCACACAAACTCTTCTACATTTTCTTTAAAACACAATTCTGTATGTTTACAAACCTTTTTCCAAACAGTTGGTGGATCCATTCTGAAGCACAAACACACGTATACAAACATAAACCACATGTTCACATCTGGATTACTGTATATGTTTCATATCTGGATTAAATCTAAATCTTGGGGGTGGGGGGTTATGAACATAATCCCTACAGAAATCATAAGTCATTCCATCTTTCTGAATCTTAACTAAGTCTTGAAAAATGTGTTATATTATTAATACTAAAAATGGTCCTTCAGCAATATCCACTACACAAAAAAGGCCAACACAATCCATAATGTATAAGGAGATGGAGCTCCATGCTCTCTGCACTGAACAATAAATAATCACTGAGCTCAAATGGAACTAGCACTAACAAGTCAGTTAAAAAAATCAATACATTGCCAACTCACACTAAAGTCACAGAAGCCACAGGACTCTCGTGGTATTACAGGCTAATGTCTGTAGTCACTAAAACTTTCTAAATAGTCTGATTTTGGACTTTCAGCATTTGGAAACAGGAGCTCACCTACATTCACTGCATCTACATGAACTAAAGAGCTGCAGTCTGGCATCTCCTGCTGTGCAGGACCAGAGGTGAGCTGTAGAACAGACGCAGACTCTATTTATCGGGCCCTTAAGGACATAGACACAGACAGAAAGAAAGCTGTCTGATGTCAGACACAGTATTCATTTCAGTGAGTCTGCCAGAGGTTTCTCTGTCTTCTACAACTCCTCACATAAATGCAAAAGAAAAGAGAAAGACCCCAACCATGGAGATAGGTCCTTTATCTTAATTATGAAGATGAAATATGTATTGCTGTGCCATTCAACAATCAGAATTGCAAAACAATGACCATTTTCAAATGGTATCCTTAAATCCCTGTCTGCCATTGCTCACACAAACTCATGCCATTTCAGCAAACATTACAGAATGTAGAAACACTGATAGCAGAATCACAGTTTTTACATTTTAGGAAAACATATTTTAATACTGAAATAAAATACAACATTTGTTTGCATTTTTACAACTCCCAATAAGGGCTGAACAATTTATTGAAATATAATCAAAATTGTGATATGGCTTTGTGCGATTATCAAATAACAGTTGTAATGTTTTAAACTGAAGAAATTAAGACATGTATTAGTCAAATATCAGTATAGCAATTTATCAGTTGTATTTATCAGAAATAAAAATGCCTTTTAACTCACAATCACAGTTTTTATTAGCCATTTTTTTATTTTTCCCCAGTGTAGCCCTTCTTTCATTGTGTATAAAACTGAGTTTTCCCTTTATACATGAACTGGCAACTCTGGTAATAAGATTCGTTTCACTTCACACTAAACTCTACCTAGTATATGATGCATAGCCAATGTAGCTATGAAACAGTCATGCAAGATTACTGAAGAACAATGACCATGCCAAGACATGTGTTAATACCATAATAGGTATTGTGGTATTTCTAGTGTGTTTTAGGTAAAGATTTGAATAATCAGTTATTTTTCCATCAAAAGTGTAGAAAAGAAAGATCTAGATTAAGAGAAACATAAAAAAGGTGAAAGCAGTCCTAAGGGGCTATAAAAAAAACATTCACAATCAGCTGTTGGCCTTCGTCCTTCTGTCACCTCCAAATCAATACTGTCACACAGACACAACACACTGAGCGCCGTACACACCAATCCAGTTATAAAACTGCCAGTCTGGTTTTAAAGCATATAGACATGTATTAGCCTTGTGAACACTCTACCAGTACACACAATCAGCTCTGACTAAAAACAGCACCAATCAAATAAGGACAGGGACACTGCAGAAAGGTCAGTAAGTGGAATGTTTGGGCTGAATGAGGTCTGATGGCTACAATGTAATAGTTTAGAACAAGGAAATACCAGGCACATAAAAACCAAACACACAACAGTCAGAACGGGGGGAGGAAATGGTCATTTTGGAATTATCAGCCATATGCCCAATAAATCTTTTTTTCCCTGCTTGATTCTAACTGTATATCCATCTTTTTTTTTTTTTACTGTACTCTCTCTTGGAGTTAAATCTCCAGGATGAGTTGTGATCCGCTAATAAAAGGAGAGCATCCACACGGATCAGTGACACCTCCTTAAGTCTCTCCCTATTCTCAGCTTAGACTGCAGTGGGGAAGACATGCTTTCCTTCCCAGAAGAACCCTTCTGACATGCACCAGTAACTCAACCTGTGCTTCATTAGTTAAGAGAGCAAACAGAAGTCACGACTGAAATGCTGGTGAAGAAGATAACTACAGGGTAAGCCAGCGTGACATCAAGAGATTATTACTCTAACAAGTAAAGCTGTAAATGTAGGGACCTATGATTTCCGCGATGCAGTAAACGCGGACGGAATCGTGGAATCCAGTCATAAAAACGGAATTTACAGTTTAACGCCGAATGTCACGGAATTTGTCAAAGTTGGATGAATTAATCAAAAGTAGGTCATTACACTTAAATCAAATCGCGATATGGACTAGTATCTGTACATATTAAGCCGCAAAAGTCGATCTAAATATGAATCCTGCATGTTCTGCGCGTCTCTGTATGATTGGAGCAGACGTTTTGTTTACTTAACATGGCACTCGCGGTGATTTCCGCGCCTGCCGTCTCAATGAGGACATAAATACAAGAACAATATTTCCAAAACTGCTCTGAGAGTCACTTCACGAGCATTTTACCATTTCATTTGAGTAAAACTAGCATCATATATACACACAGAACTTTAAAGGTATTCACGGCAACCCGTCAAAATAAAAGTTTGGTTTCACTTAAAGACATTGTGCCAGAAATAGGCTATATTACTATTATTTAGTAGAATGTACGTAAAACAACCACTACTACTACTGTTGAAAAATAATACAACTTTATTTTTTAAGAAATAAATCACACTATTTTAAATTTTACCAGTAAATCCCCTTTATTTGGCAAAAAAATTTATGTTTAATTTTCATTCATTAAAATATAAATTAAATCAATGTTTTATGCCTTCATCTGATAACCAGTAAAATTTAAATACACAACTCAGAATTTCTGAGGGGGGAAAAAAAAACATTCATAAGGCTACTGTAAGAATAAATAAAAACTGTTTGTATGCATTGAAATAATTAGACATGTTAAATCACAGAATTTGGTAACAATAAAACAAAAATAAGACATCTCATACAGCCCTAAACATGATGTCATTTTTGTTACACTTTTAATAAATTATTATTATTGTTAAATTGTATAAGTTTCATGATTTTAATTAATTAGGCATGCTTTTTTATTAATCAAATTTAATTTGACCATTAAAAAGGAGTCCTGAAAAATTCAAAAGGAATCTAGAAAAATTAAAACGGAAAAAACTGAATTTAGAAAAAAATAAAACGGAATTTGGGAAAAAATAAAATGGATTTCATAGGGCCCTATAAATGTAAGTGGCCAATCTGACGAACAGACATGTGACAAATTCCTGAAACTGAAATAATTAGTAGATGACAAACAATACAGTGTGCAGAACGTATAAAAACATTAGCCTAATATTGTCAGATTTAGCAAAATAAAAGTGTCCATTTTAGTCTTTTTATACATAAATATTTCAAAAAGTACTATTACATTTAAATCATTATTCAATATTTAAATGTTAAACCTAAATGTCAATGGTAAATATAAATATTAATATAATTCTATGTTGAATATAAATCTTAAATACAAATCTAAATGTAAATTTTTACTATAAAGCTTGATTTTTTTAGTGACCCTATAGGCCTTCTTTGCCAGTGACATAAAACCAGTGCTACAGGCAGCAGAAATGTTGTTTTATGTAATGTGCACTATTTTACATTCAGCACCCCATAACACAGTGTCTGCTAATATAGTGGTGGGCTTTTAAATTAAGCCCAAAGCACATAAAGTCTAAAAAAGATAATAACACTTAATCACAATTTTCAAGCCGTTTACTGTGAATAATGTACTATGGAGTAAAGTAAAATAGTGCATGACACTGCATAAAGGCAAAACAACTGATGCATGTGTAGTCAAGACAGCAGACTAAAACCATATCAAAGTGGAATGGCGTGTCATCTCCATCTTCATACTACCCAGGCCCTTTGTTCACAAATAATTGCCTCCCAGAACCTCAACAAAGACATTCTGGGTTTTTGAACAATTTCCTGGAATTCCAGATGCCACTTTTAAATCTCTTGAAACAAACACAGGTTTCATGATTCTATTCTAGGAATATCAGATCCAGGCCTCTCCTCAAAGGTGTTTTTCTGTCTCAAACCAAAGCACCCATGACTGATTGATTGAATCTCCCCCAGTAAAAACAGTCTCTGCAGCTCCTTCCAGGATCCACATTAAGACCCAGTGGCTATACCACAGATGACGGCTGGAAAAATGACATGAAGTCTAGGCCAGAGCTGTCACTGGGGTTTCACACTAGAGGTAACAGGAAGGGCAGCCAGAGGGGGGAATGATAAATAGATTGGGTCTATTTTTTTAATAACCTGCTCTGTGACACCAAGACCCTTTCAGCATCATAACAATGAGTAGGTCAAACAGTATAAAGACAGAGCAGACAGGTGAAAACTGTAAAAGTGCAAAAGTTAAAGTCTAATAAAAACAAATATTGTAAGAAATATTATAAACGATGAGACATAAGAGATTATAACAATGGGACCTATAATCCATTGTAACTTAAGTGGATTTAATATGTTCATTGTGAGTTAGTTTAAGTTCTTAAAAAGCCGTTATGATTATTCATGAGATGATACAAACTATACAAAGGTTTTATAAAGAATTATTTATTCATTATAATGCATTAAAATACCCGTATAATGCATTAGAAACATATGCTTCATAGAAATTGTTACCAAACTGTTTAAACTACATAATTAACTACACCGAAAAAAGTGCAGCTATCATGGCCAACCAATAGATGGGTGAAAAATTATTGAAAACAAACAACTAGTTTAACAGTTCCATAATGAAGCTATATAATAATAAAGCTGATATTAAAGCTACCCTAATAACTCTGATATAAAAATGTGAAAAGTGCAGTTTAGAGCCATGTTTGCAATAATAAATAACAGGCCTATGATATACAAAGATGAGAATTCAGGAAACTGTTTCACAAATATGTGTGTGAGAGAAAGATTAAATGAGAAATGTGTGTAAATAGCTCCCAAACAAGAAACATAATCTCATCTTGAATCTCACTTGATCTGCCTGCATATCCCAGGAGTATCTCATGGCTGTATCAATAAACCTGAAGCCTGAATAGATCCCACACAGATCGTTCTGCAAATGACCCTTGAATATTTCACTTGCATAATTCAAATGATCAAAGCGGATACAAGCAGAGAGCACACAGCTACAGCAAGCATGAATAAGCACAGCCTATATTCCTAAAAGAAACCTTTGAGTCAACATCAGCAATGAATTAAAAGCTTAACAGTATCAAACAAGAGATCCATCCTAACATTATCCACCATGACGGGACAGTTGTCAACTTTCACGTATAAATCGGCACATGCATAAGTCGGTATAACTGATACAGGTCTAGATCTGAATATCTGTGTTTCAGAAGCTGGAGAAACAGAGCAAATACACACCTGTGCGGCACATTGCAGGAGCGCTGCTCAGATCGAGGGATGTGCTCAGAATAACTCGCCCGGTTCCACATGCTTGCCGCAGGTTTGCTAACTTACGGTAAACACTCCTCTGAGCGGAGCACAGCTGCTGTTACTGCTGCAGACAAGCACTGCCCAGCTCACGAGTTTCATTTAAACGGCCTTCCCGCTCCCGGGATCTCCCACTCACCGAGAGACACGGGGGGGATGGAGCACAAGCAGCTAGCATGCACATCAAAACACACAAGCGCAAGAGCGTTTCACCTCTGCTGCACCTCGTACTCTTTCACGCTCACGTTTGTCACGGTTAAATGATATAGGGTCTCTATATACTATGGAATAGGAGACGACGGCAACATCAACAGAGATTAGGATGATAGAGATGCAAGATGAAGAAAAAGAGAAGGGGAAAAGGACAGAGAGGTGGGAGGCGGGAAGGGGAAGAAATTAAATGAGACAGTGATAAAAGGGATGAGACTCAAGATTGAAGTAGGCAGGGAGCAGAAAGGTTGAGACAAAGAGAGAAAAGAACTGATTAAAATAGACAGAAGGAGAGAACAAGAAAAAAGCCCTTTTAAAAGAACAAAAAGTCACGTTTTAAAGCCACAGAGGAAGAGAACTGGCACAGCTCCAACTGGCGAGACTGATTATAGGCTGTGCAAATGGGCGCTATCAGCTAATGAAAGAGCGGCTGCAGGTGAAGGATGAGTCTCGAGCCTTGAGGTAATCCAGAGGGGCAACAGGCCTCTGTACCTAGGCTCCTGTTTTGTTCCCACAGCCCAGATGTAAAATGAGATTCAGTGAGTATCCACAAGTATGGGGTCTAGCCCTCAATTACAAATGTCTTTTCAGACAATGGTCCAAATGTCTGAAAAACCACACTGAAAATCTGGGACTCAATATTATAGTTTAAACCTGGAAATAAGCAAAGCTTCAGGATTTGAAACAAATAAAACAATGCAATGTTATCTCAAATGACTAAGGAATGTATGATTATGCACTCAAGGTCACGTAACCAAATAAGCAAAAAGAGATCAACCAATCATGCTATTTTAAAATCATAACTGATTAAATGTTTTTGTTTGGTTTTTTTGGGGAAAAAAAAAAGTGTAGAGTAAATCTCCAACAACAACCAATATTAGGGACCTTTTTTTTTGTTCTATCCTTCCCACACAATTAAACTGAATGAATATACTGCAATATAAACATAAGCATTTTCATTTTATTAGTAACAGATTAAAGGGATTACTCCACCAAAAAATAATAATAATAATGTACTCACCCACATGCTCTCCTATATGAATATGACTTTATTTTATTAGCTGAACACAAACAGATAAATCCATATAATTCGATCTTATTTCTGCCACAAAGCTGACACTTTAAAAACCATACAAAGCAAACACAATGGTAATTCTTAAGACACCAGTGCATGATTTAATGTTTTGAAGCAAAAATGATACGCTTAAGAGAAAAATACTAATATGTTATACTATTATTTAGCTATAAATCATCACTTCCTGCCAATTCCTGCCTGTTTGCTTGACACAAACGTCAACACACTGTGAAGCATGATGTAAATAATCCACAGAAATTGATTATTTTTCTAAAAATCTTGAGTAAATTGAGTGAGTAAATGAAAAAATTTATTTTTCAGTGAAACATCCTCTCAATTTTTACTCTTGTTTTTTATTCTGGAAATAATCTTGAATCTTCAAAAAAAGTTATAAATTACAAAAACCGAAGCATTTTCACTAGTGGTCTCAGCTCAGTCTTTTGGACCCCACAGTCATTTTGAATGCAAGACAAGTTGCACTATAACTGGCAAAGAGCAGAAGAGGGAAAAGATGATAAGAGGATCTCATCTGGTTGAATTATGAAGGATGCTCAATCATGCACATGCATTTGGCACTCACCTGAGTGAGTAATTAAAATCAAACATCACATATGCAGATCACTAAACCCATTACTGTCCCACAGCCCAAGGGGACCTTCAGCCATTAGCAAGGTGGCAGCCTCCTCCATATCTGTGCTGCATAACCCGCTAATTTATAAGTAATTAAACAGCAAATGAGAGGTTATGAATCAATTACTCCCACATATAATGTGACATAAAAACACATTCTTCAAATTGCATACAGTTGCTTGTAATATCATTATTTTAAAAATGTTTTAAACTTTTCTGAAATTAAAAGGGATTCATTTTCTCCTTTCCAATTTTGTCAAATAAAACAAAGTCGAATGATAACTCTGGAAATGCTACAGAGACTAAAAGTCTAAGTAAAAATGCTTCTCTTTTTCCTTTTTTCCCAATTTAAAATATTTTTTTCTTAAAATAGTTTTAAAGTTTCATTTTTAAAAACTTACATGAATTTCAAATACATTTCTTTGTAAAGTCTGATGATAATGATGCCAAGTTATGGCACTTTAGAGGAAGCAAGAACATCTGACCATTTATGCAAAATTCACATGGCCAATGTGAAAAATTTAAATGGTTTAACATTGTGTCAGTTTACAGTAAAATACTAATTTTTGTATTGAAGTTTTTTGGAAGTAAAAACATCTGACCATCTATACAATGGAGGCATTCACATGGTGACTGTCACATATTTACTTAATTAGTTACCTAGAAAGAGTTTGGGTTACAGTTTATTTTAAGGTGTCCTTGTTAATGTGCAATTATACATTTAAGTACGGAGTAACATTAATTAACGTCATACTATATGGTTAGGGTTTGGCTCAGGGTTACTTACATCTAATTATGCGTAATTAATTGTTATTATAATAGTAAGTACATGTAATATGTGTAACAAGGTCATCTTAAAATAAAGTGTTACCAGAGTAACATTTCTATAATTTAGTTTTTTTAATTGTTCTAAATACTAAATCCTTCCAGGTTTCCAGGTTTACATTAAATTTTTTCTCTCAATCTTTTGGACCCCGCTGTATTTCTCATGCTTATCATTAAATCAGCCTTGAGTTGCCCTCCATTGACATCTGATGTCTGGCAAAACAAGACAGTTGCAGATCTATACTCTTGGATGCCATGATGAAATCCCCAAATGCTTCCTTGATAAGCTTACTTTAAAATGCACAGAGGTTGCCTGCTGTTCCCATCATCATCTGAATGCAAAATCCTAACCATTCAAACAAACCACTGGGATACAAGTGCTTACAAAATGCCAGCAAATAAGCACATAATACTGTTTTGCCTCATTTGCAAATTAGACCTTTACATCTGTGATGCATCAGACAGTATACAACTGATAAAACACATTTTTGACACATAAAAAAGAAGATCTGTCAGTGCCAGAAATTGTTTTTGTACAAGGGAAGTTGTCTGACAGCGGGAGAGAGGAAATGAATCATCCGACAATATTCTGTTCAAAGCCCTTGACTTAGCCTCTGTCATACAGTCGTTCCAAGGAGATGAGTTAATCACAATTATTACTGAATCTTCTTCATTCTCACATCCATTATGACGTTAAATTTAAGTCCCATAACCTTGGGGTCGAAATTGTTTTGAATTTAGTTTCTTCACATTGTAAATGCGCAACATCTAATTTTACTTTGGCAGAAATATACATCTGGAACATTTGTATAATTAAAGATATTAGACTGTGGTCCATCAATTTCATATTAAAAGATAAACTTTAAAGGTGCCAAAATAAGTTCAGACGTCATATTAACATCATTAATCCGTTCTTGAACACCGTTCTTGTTCAAATGAGAATTTTACACTCATGCAATCCACATTAAGTGTGAAATAAACAGATAATGGGTCCATTTAGAAACTATATGATACATTAACCATTGCCATAGCCTAATGGATTTTACAGCATCCTTTCGAAATTATAGTCATAACCATAACTTAAACACAAGTTTATTGGCTATCCAGTTAAGCTGTGGCATTATTGAGCAATAATAATAAAATATGAATTCCATCATGACTTCTTTAGATCATCCTTAGTCATTTGGTTATTGATGATCCTTTGTTAAATATAAACTGCTGAGTCGAAACCTACCTGTCGATAAATATGTTCAAGGGAATTACAGAGTTGTATGGTACTCACCACTTGTTTGGCCTTGAAGACCTAAGGACACGCCACAAAAGAAACAACTATACACAAGCGCTATCTTCAGTTTGTCTCATGTATATGCCTCAAGAAGGTCAGGATATCTATCCACAAATGGTTTTTCTCTCCTCCTTTATGTATCTTCTGGCACTTGCTCTCAGCATCCAAAAAGACTAATAGTTCTGAGCCTCACAGCTATCTAAACTCACTGAAATGTTACTGAAGGTATATGCCAGAGTGTGTGCTTATCCCGGTGCTAATTGCTCATATGACCTCTGTTTACTCCAGTCTCTTCACACAAACCCCCCCAGCCTGTCTGTAGAGGGTGTGGAGTGCAGAGTTGGATGGCTGAAATTAGTGCTGGATCAGGCTGAACTGAGCCGCCCCCAGTCACCCAGAGTCAGCCCGTCAGCACCTTCTCAATCTCCCTTGTGAGCCTCTACAGGATGAGAGGAACAAAAAAGAGGTCTCATCCCTAAATTGAGCAGAGAATGAAGGGTCTGACCATACGCCCCCCATCCTCAGTAGTCTCAGGTTACACCTGCTGCAGGGTTATCCATAGTGTGCCGTTTCAAATCAGCAGTAACTGATGAGCTTGCTGTCCGGATGCAACCAGAACCCGCATCTATCTCTGCCTTCAGATTTATCTACCACAGAGCTGATCAACTGATGCAGAACAGAGAAATGAAAATTCTGCATTAAAAAGTACTTGTGATCCACTAAAGAAATTTGTAACATATAAACCAATAAATTCTATATAACGTGGAGAAAACATCTGTTTGCATTCCTATTTATCTCAACAAAAGCTCCTGGAAGTACACAAATTAAAATCTGCTGTCTTTGCTCATCTGCACACACAAATGATTTTAAGACAATGCCCTGAGCTATAAAAGCCATATTAATAATAAATAAAAAATACAATAATTATAATAAAACAATGTTGACAAATACCCCCACAAATATAATATAATATAATATAATATAATATTGAAAACTTTAGGTCACTAAGATTATTTAATGTTTTTGAAAGAGAGCATAAGTGTCCTATGCTCACCAAAGGTTTTTAGCAGATTTTTTTTGTTTTTTTCAAATGAAAAAAATCATTTTTTAAAATCTATCTATCTTACTGAGCCCAAACTTTTCAACAGTAATTTAATTTTCATAGTTACTTCTGAATGTCAAAGGAGAAAGATGCTTTTTGTTCCAAATGGTGTAGTTCAAGGCATTTACCTGCAGGGGTCATACTAACAAATTTAGCCTTGACACCTTGATATAATATTGGAAGAGGAATTAATCAAAACCAAATAAAACAAAAATGAGGAACTCAGATCAATTATAAAAAAATGCAGATTAAAACCAGAGGTTAGAGCCAGGACAGACATGGTAACAAAAGCCTTGATGGTCTACTATCTATCAGTCATGTAAACATTAAAGGATAGGCAGAAAGAAAGAATAAGAGAAAAATTCAAGATTACCCAAGATTACCTTTTGGGGTATGGGGAAAACACATGCTAACTCTATTTTGAATTCAATAAATTGGATATATATTATAAATGAGCAAAGGGGACAAGCCTCTACAAGCTGTCCATTTAAATCCTGAATAAGAGTCGGCCCATTGAAAGGAAACTAATCCCCCCTCTCTGGGGCCGTCCACGTGTGACCTATGAAAGTCAAAGATTCAACAGCATTCCCTGGTGGTTGTCTTGAGCACAGCAGAATGTTACTACATTCCACACCAGCTCTGGCCCAGCAGAGGATCATTGACTCCGACAGAAATAACTTCATTCTCTCACCGTAGATATTTCTTCCAGGCTTTAATGTGGGCAAGGTGGGAAACTGCCGTAGCTAGTGCTGGGGCTATTTGTCCTGTGATCAGTCCTGGCAGAGTGAGTTAAGAATGTATGTGTGGGTTAAAGCTGAAGGACCTGGGAGAGCTACAGACATACACTGCATGGCTATAATTAGGCATATAAATTGCCATAATCAATGTCACCATTACAGCTTGTTCTAGTATGAAGAGCAGTCAAACTTGATAATGTATGGATAGATTTAGTTTGCAAAATCACGACCTTATGTTACTGTTAAATGTTCTCTACAATAAGCACAGAAAAGCTCGTAGAGAAAATAAGTACCAATATAATGGAATATTTTTTTTAAATATTAAGTAGCAACATTTCAACACTGATAACAAATGTTTTTGTTAGCAACTGACAAAATGTATTTACTTAGTAATTATACGGTTCATACTTCAGTATGTAATTCTTCCCACACAATCTGTGCTAGAGACATGAATGATAGTTCAAATACTGTGGCTTGATGAGGCGTGATATTACTTTAAGCAATCAGACTTAACATTGTCACCTGGTGGACAATAAAATAGACAAAAAAAAGAGACATGAGTTATGAACTAGAGCTAGAACAGTGTTTCCTCAAAGTGTAAGCTGAGCCAATCATATTACAGAGCAGCATGAGCTCACCAAGAAATTATAAAAATTATATTATTATTACTATTATTATTAAAGAGCCTCCTAGAGCTCCTAGAATAGCGTTGAAACCACACAGAATCATGCACTATAACATGCAGTATTCACAGCACCCTACTCTAGTACCCTTTGGTTTTACACATGCAATTACTACTCAGATTTTATTCAGAAAATGTAAAAATCTAGTTTTGGTCATATAATGTGACAAACTACATGACTGGGGTTTTAATGAATAGCATAGCATGCAATTTAACAGCAGGCTGATCGCTTCAACTCAAAATGCAGTCTTAGTGCGGTTGTCTGTTTTTGAACATTTGGACAACTTCACTGCTCGCTGTGGAGCCTTGTGGTCATGGGCAGAAGCTCTGCCATACAAAACTAGACAATCATGCTTTTACTCACTGATTTGAGAAGACGTGTATGCTTCCTCAGCCTTCTGAGATGTGAATTTTCTTGTTTAGAGAAGTATTGTTGACTCAGCATAATTGTTCTGCTAATACTGATTGCTTCATGTTTCTCCTCCCAGCTTCCTAGAATCAATTATCAGATGCTTTGAGGAAAAGGTTGTTGTTCCTACAACACACTCCCAGCAAGAACTCTGTAAATCGTGTCTTTAAATCACTCCAACACAGGACACAGCACTACAAAACACTAAAGTCCTGCCCCAACAACTCACTTGCAGGAAGACTACTCTCTCAAATGTTACTTGGATAAATCCCAGGTAGCGTGACTTCCTACAAAAGGAAATTAATGTTTTTCTGGACTGATGACCTTCCTAAGAAAGCAATATCGCAATCACCTGCCTCCTCTGACAATACATCCTCCTAAGCGTGTCTATGATTTAGACTAATTACACATATGGTCCAGTGTAATGTTTTCTTTGAGGAGTCAAAGCAATAGGCATCAATAGTTTTAAAAAAGACAAATGGTCCTCCACACCATTTTAGAGAGCGCATATTAATTTTTGTATTCATCAGGGCGCTCCTATTTCTACTTAAAATACAGCCCGGACTATTTATGGTATCAAAACCTAATTTGGAAATGTTGTTCACATTTAAAGAGAAAAACATTCAATACAAAACACAATCTGCACCTTCTGTATAAAAACGCCACGTATGACCCAGCCATTCGGATTAAACTAAATATTTGAGGCTTTTCTTCAAACACGCATCCGTAAGACTGTGAAGATCATAGTTCGATAGCAAAACCCCAAGTATTAGCCAGTGGAATTTCCTTTTCCTTTAAAAAAGGAGGCCAGTTTCATGGTCTGAAAAACATAATTCCTCATTCTAAACCCCGCGGACTGAAATGGCAGGAGCAGAGGGGAAAAGACATTGTTTACAATCTCAAGTCATCTCAGCAACTCCTTTTATGTGTAAAGTTAAGGCGAGAGCAAACTGCAGTTCTGCAGTCATGTCCATTTGCTGAATCTCTCCTGACAAAATGCTGCAGGAGGCCTGACATCTGTGTTCAGTTAGACAAAAATATAACATTCCAGCACTAGGCTTTTTGGGTCAATGTCAGTGTTTTTTTTATTATTAACTAATACTGAAACTATCAAAAAAAATTGTTTCATTTATAAAAATAAAGTTGAAATCAAACAGAAAAATTATATATATATAAACTTTTAAAAAACTATTAAAAAAAACACTTGTCTTGGCAACCAACTAAAATAAATAAGTTTAAGAAAAAAAAAATACTAAAACTGAAATAAAACAAATGAAATGAAAATGTCAAAAGCACAACAAAATTACTAAAATCAAAATAAAAAAATAAACGCTAAATCAAAATATTAACGAAAAATACTATAACAGTACATAAATAATAAACTAGCTCATTAGGCAAAATGAGAAATAATCATTCATAGATTCTGAGAGTTCGCCATCAGTTTGTTTAAAACTTAGAGAACTGATTAATTCTGATCCTACAACCAGCTGTTTACTTTGCCCTTGAGTATTAAAACTATTAACCTACTGTGTATAATATACTCATTACCTTTCCTCCGTTGATGTATTTTCATCCTCTTCCTCTTTGATAGTTTCCAGTTCAGTCTCTGTCTCCTCACGACCAACATCCTGCTTGTTTACACGGCCCAGCGGCAGGCAGCTGCACGAGGTACCCATGTTGGCATTAGCTCTAGCATCTCTACGGCCCCTGTGTCTGCGGTTTCTCCGGTCTACAAACTTTCTCATGTAGTGCGACTTGCATAGTTACATCTCAGACACATTTATGAATTCAGTGTGGGCTGGAGGGTTAAATACGACAAGTCTGCATCTGCATCTGACTGAATGGTCCTGGTGACATACTGCAAAACATAAGCAGCCACTGTCCCCTCTCTCAATCCCTTCATTGTCTTTCCTCTGTCCTTTCCCCTCGTTATTACATTCAGTCCCATTTGTTTAAACGAACACAAACAATGTGTGTTTAGCCTGTCATGGCTTTCATCTGTCATGGAAGAGGTGATGGTACCATGGCACTTTGTGTCTGGTGCCTTCTTCTTTCTCAAAGGAACATACAGTGTCTGGACAATATGGATTGCTTGAGGTTACAATACAACAGTTGTAAGCAGAAAATCAGCACGACTGGTCTCCTACGCTCCAGATTAGATCAGAATGTGGCTGAGAGCTGCCCTCTGGCAAGTCATTTATACTGGACTGGGTACTCCAAGGCTATGTGTGATTAATTTTGATTTCACAATATTAATTAAATTTAGGTAACAGGATGCTGAAAAAGTGTTAACAATTTGGCGCTATCAAAAAAAAATTAGTTTATTACACCAAAGCATCAGAGATTGTCCAACCAAAGACAAATGGAGGGAGTATAAATACACAAATATATACATTTATATGTTGATTAAAATCATGTTATAAAAACGCTAACATTCAGATCTAGGGTCTGCAAGTTTAATTAATGAGTTTAAATCATTTTTAATTAATACATTTATTTATTTATTATTTTTAATACTTCAATAGATCACATTAAATTGATCAAAAGTGACAGTAAAAACATTTATAATGTTCCAAAAAAGGGTCTATATCAAAGAAATGTTGTCCTTTTTAATTTTCTGTTCATCAAAGTATCTGGAAAAATTTATCACGGCTTTCACAAAAATATTAAGCAGCACTACTGTTCTCAACATTAATCATAACAAATGTTTTTTTTTTAGAATACTAAATCAGCATATTGAAAATAGTTGTTTTAAATTGTACTAATATTTCACAATATTACTGTATTAAATAAATACTAAATGAAATGAAGTTATCAATAATAAAACGGATAGTTCCGGTCCTTGATTCTGATTGGTTGAGCCACGTTCGAAGCCATTGTAAATTACACTACAAACCTACACCTTTGTTTACTTTGTGTGTTGCTTGGCAACCACTTTGTTCCAACCATAGGTTCCAACCACAACTGTTTCTGAGGAACTACATTGTTTGGTGGAAGAATACTGTTTTTATTAATATCATTACAGTTACTTGCTCTGTTTTATTTTGTGAAACCTTACTAAGTATATGGAATAACAGTTTTATGAAAGCCGTGGTTTACAGTGAATTTATAACAGCTAAGGGGGTATTAGGCACTCCGCTTCGCGTTGTAAACCACAGCTTCTTGGGGCTCATTGCTTTATTTTCATGTCAATGCTTATTTTTAAAAATAAAATAAAATAAAACAAAATTGTAAATGATGAGATAAACTCTGCCATACAGAGTTATCTGATAATAATGAGAACATACTGTGGTGCACATTGTGTGAAAGTATTTATATATCAGGAAATTCATAGGCATAGTCAGACCAAATGAATGATGTTTATAATTAAATAAATAATAAAAAAAATAATATTTTATGTTGTAAAACTTGTTAAAATAGTGAAAATCCTCAATTTGTGAGACTCCAATTCAATACATTTATCTTCCTGTCATTCTGATTCAAATTCCAATTCAACCTCCTGTGAAACATGGCCAATTCAATTGTAATTCCTGCTCATGAATGGAAAGGAAGCCAATTCTTACATCTGGACCGTTCAAGACAATCAGTCATGCCTGGATTCATAAGCAGACCCCCCGCTATTGCCGGTGATACAAATAACGCGATTTCCACAAGATAAATGATTCATGCTGCAGGTAGTTCAAAAGGAGCATTTCTCTTTTTTTCTCATGAGCAGTTCAGTCCACTGCGGCTCCACTGCGCACAGCCCCCACCGCAACAGGAAAACATTAAGCAGTCCCGTCACAGCGAAAGGCTCCTGCTTCACTGAAAAACGCAGCATAATCACTTTATCCCCTATTCTCTTCAGAGAAAGAGGGTAAGGGGGAGAGAGAAAGAGAGAGAGGTAATACTGGCACAAACATGCTGTCTCATAATGCCTCATGCATATGCTGAAAAACATCTGAGGGATCAAACAGAACTAGTGAGCAAGTCAAGACACCTAGGATTTCAAATCAATCTAACTGAAGTGAACATCTGCTACTGAGCAAGCATCCATCTTATGTAAACATTATAGTATGAAACAGCTAACTGAGATAAGCCAAAAAGAGCTACTGCATCTATAATATTTGCAATGCTTTGCTTTCGCTGCAATATTTTGTCTGACGTACTGTGACGAAGCACAACCACTGCTCAGCACTGAGGCTGACTACAAAAGCGAGCCAATCACATGTAGGGATTACACAAAGGAGACAAACACAGTTCAGTGGAGCAGATGTCATGTAAAGGTCACGCACATTCATAGCAGAGATGTTCACGAGTCTTTAACTTGGAGTCTGAGTCAAGTCTGAAGTCTTTAACTTGGAGTCCGAGTCAAGTCTGAAGTCTTTGTCGCTGGAGTTTGAGTCCAAGTCGAGTCTCATGTCATTTAATGGCTAGCTAAAAAAAAATCCCATTCATAATAATGTACTGAAATCTTCCTATTTACGAAGCTGTTTTATAGGCTATAGACAAAATATATGATCTGCTTCTTTTTTTTTTTTTTAAAGAGGTGTTAAGATGTACGGTTAATGTACATCCAGCCTGTTACTTATGTTTAAATCCATTCCCATTTTTTTTTTTTTTTTTTATACATGTATTGTACTTGTACATTTAGATACATATGAGGCCATGTGACAAAAAAACACTGTTTCTGTTAAGGGTTTTCCTCCTGAAATCTACACTATTTAAATATAGCCTATTATTGTCACGGAACACTAAGAGGAGCACCGAGGAAAGACGAAGTCAGGGTCCAAGTGCAGGTAAGGCTCTCTTTAATACTGAAACAAAAACGCCAACACAGCAAAAAACAAAGCAGAAAATGAATGGGATACGAGACGGCAACACAGTGCATGTATCCCAGACCAGAGCAAACACTAATATAATACAACTAGCATATACACAAAATAACAATTAATTTACCCAGGCAGAGTGGTGAGAGAGGAGACTATATAGTCTGTGGCAATGGAGAACAGCTGAAGGTGTAATAATGAGTGTCAGGTGAATGATGCGGCAGGTGTGTGCAGTTAGGTGAGTGGAGTCCGGGACAGGATCCCTCCTCTAAGGAACGGCTTCCAGACGTTCCACCAAAACACCAAAAGTCCGGAGGGAGGTGGAACAGGGGGAGGGATGGAGTGCCAGGCCCGTGTAGCAGAAGAAGGGTGGTTCGTGAGCAAACACCGCTGCCTCGGGAGCTTTGTGAGCGGACACCGCTGCCTCAGGAGGATCGAGAGCAGGCATCCCCCTCTTGGGAGCTTTGTGAGCGGATACCGCTGCCTCAGGGGAACTGTGAGCGCACCCTGCCGCTTCGGGAAATCTGTAAGCTGGCACCGCCGCTTCGGGAAAGCCTAAAGTGAGCTCCGCCGCCTCGTGAAGGCCTGAAGCGAGCTCTGCGGCCTCGGAGGGAACATCAGCGGGCTCCGCTGCTTCGGGAAGGCCTGAAGCAAGCTCCGCTGCCTCGGAGGGAACATCAGCGGGCTCCGCCGCTTCGGGAAGGCCTGTAGCGAGCTCCGCGGCCTCGAGGTAACATCGGCAGACTCCGCCGCTTTGAAAAGGCCTGAAGCAAGCTCCGCTGCCTCGGGGACAACATCAGCGGACTCCGCCGCTTTGAAAAGGCCTGAAGTGAGCTCCGCTGCCTTGGAGGGAACATCAGCGGGCTGTCGTTTCAGGAAGGCCTGAAGCGAGCTCCGCTGCCTCGGAGACAACATCAGCGGACTTCGCCGCTTTAAAAAGGCCTGAGGTGAGCTCCGCTGCCTCGGGAGGTTCATGAGTGGGCACTGCCGCTTCGGAAGCCTTGTGAGCGGGCAACGCTACCTCAAGAGGATTGTGAGCGAGCACCGCCGCTTCGGGAGGACCGCGAGCAAACTGCGCTGCTCGCACCAACATAAGCGGGGGCTCCTGCACGCTGCGTATCAGCCCAGGACGCTCTGGGAACGGGCGCGAGGTACTGGGTGCGGCCGACGAGGCTTCTGCCGCCCCCCTTGAATCGCCGCATCGGGAGAACTGAGAACAGGCTCCGCAGCTAACTCCACCCTTAAGGCCGGGCCGCTCAAATGCAGAGCCAGGTTTATGTAGTCCTCCAGCGTCTCAGGATGTCAGGATGAAAGAAAGTCAGGATGTTCTGGACCATTCTAATAGGTCTCTAGGTTAAAATGAACACAATGTCTAGAGTAAAGAATGTAATTAATAATCAAAACATGACAGTTCACCTCAAAAACACTTAGTTGTAGCCTGTTCTGCAGAGTGAGTGTATCTCCACTATATTTCAAAGCGATGTGACAACAGGTAATGTAGCATGACTCTACACCTTTAGAAAATAAAAATTCAAAAGGTCATTTGCAGGATGAATGAGCTTTGCCTCTGAAATAAAGGTATAAGACTGTTTAAAAACACATCTACACAGGAACAGTGACGCGTGGAGGGGGATTGCAGGTTTGGCACAAATGCTGCTCCACTGACATTGCTGGGAGATGGTGCCTATAGGGAAATCCATCCTCTTTAATCAACATTTTAAGTGTTTTGCCTCCACTCTACCGAAACACATCATGGTTAATTAACTGATGGCGTCCTAAGAACTGCAGGAGACTGAACCAATAGTGGGGGGTTGGCTCAACACACCGTGAGCGGATCTGAAGAGAAAGGGCAATTGAGGTAAAAATTTAGGGCTACAGTCTCATGGAAATACAACACTTCCACTGCAGCTCCAGTGGGATGTAAACCCAAATGACAAAAAGGATATTGTCCCAACAGGACACCATTGTGTCTATGTGCCTTTGGGGAGATATAGAATTGCCCAAATTCAGTACAGAATGACTTTTCTGAGTATCCGTTGGCTTTTTTGGGTGGAAAAACTGAGAAATCCACATTGCACAAGGAAAACAAACTTTTCCAATCCACTGGTTCGTTTCACGCATGAACAAAAATATTAACCCCACCCCCAACAGGGCTCATGTAAATGAGTTCGATTTTACTACGGCCGCTCACACTCAACAGTCCCGCCATTGTGTTGCCTCCTCTTATTTTTAAAAACCTGCTGCACAAGCAGCGGCTGTTGTCACGGCAGCGACATGCAGACTTGGCCTGAGCTCAGGCTGTTGGATGAGCAGTGAAGTGAAAGAAGGGGGTCTGGAGTGGGGGGACTTCTCAAACAGAGTCAACATGGACCTTATCATCAGGATAGACGCCATATTTAATTTGATGTGAATGAAACAGTCTGTTCAATAGTTAGTAATGTTTCAAAGCATCAAAAATTCACCTTTCCAAAGAAACACTGATGTGAAAATCAAACAACTTTACACAAACAATTTCTATTCCAGGTAACCTGGGAAACTTGTTCTAAAAGAAAATATTAAAGTAACCAATGGAGGAACTCTCACAAGAACCTATCAAACTCAAGCAAGCAAACTCGATCTTAATATTCTATTTTGCTTCTGTTACAGTAAACACAGTTTCTCATGGCTCTGCCAGAGTTTTGCTATACCGCTGCCTACCCAGAAAATTCAGCCACCTCACAATTTCAGTCTAAGTAAGAAACGCAACACTACTTATTACTTGATTAAGCTTTTTATCCTTTATTCTCTCAATCTGACAACTGAATTTTACTCAAGTCCTCCTCAGCCCCACACATTAAAGTGTTAGAAGATCATGCAAGCACTTCCATTTTGCATGAAGGACAATCCTTTTTGCAAGAGAGGATCCATTAAACTTCACAGACTTCAGTGCCAGCACATCAGTTTCAAACAGAGTGCAACAATCCTAACTAAAATATTTTATACAATAGGACACATTTCAGATCTATTCCTCTACAACAGTACTATTAACTGCAGCAAGAAGAGAGTGTTTCAACAAGCACATTAACTTTGGCGGCCCTAAAAAACTACAACTAAAAACAAAAGAAACTAAGTGAAAATTACGAATACCCTTCGGACCCAACACAAAACTCACAGGAGCGGCCAGTTTTACCTTTACTGCAGGCGCGAATGGGCAGTCAAAAAAATATAGTGCAGGTCACAATTTGGGGCATAACAAGACTGATGGAGTTAAACACTAGACTTGCTGTGGAAGGCAGTGTTACACGGTGTTTTGGTCGTACATCGATTACATTACTTGCCCAATGCAGGAGTGGCACTGCCTCCACTGTTGTTTTGCTTTTTTATAGAAATAAAAATCATTTAGTTGTCAGCGTGCTGCCCACCAGACAACTGGCACTGACAAATGATTTTTATGACACAGTTGTACTTCGGGTGTCCCAAGTTCAATCCCACCTTATGAACCTTTGCCGATCCCATTGATCATAAACACAGCTCAAGGTTGGTGAGTCATAGGGCCTTAAACTGGAGTAAATAAATGAATACATAAAACTGGTCAGAAACAAATAATGATAGATATTACTGAATTCACGACAAATGCAACAAACTTAATGCATTTTTGTCACATAGAAAAGCACTTGACATTAAGTGTGGAAAGGTATTGCTAATCAATTCTGTCATCATTTCCTCACCCTCATGTCGTTCCAAACCTTTATGACTTACTTTCTTCTGTTGAACACACTAAAAGATTTTGTAGAATGCTACCAAACCATTTTGGTTACATTTTGCTTCAAATTATGTTCCACAGAAGAAAGAAATTCATACAGGTTTAGAATGACATAATGTTGTAAATAATGACCATTTTCATTTTGGGGTTAATCTCACTTTAAAAAAAATATTATTTGTAAATAATAAACATCTAATTTATATATGACACTGATATTTATTTTTAATCAGGCCCTTATTGAATTAACATTTTACTTCAATTAAAATTCATTATAACTAAACATCTAAAAAGAAAGAAGTTCTTGCTTAGAATCCAGAGTTTAGCTAAGTGATGTTTTATTAACAAATTTCGGGAGGAGCACGCGCAGATAATTAACACGGCCAATTCATCATCAGCAATCACACCACTTACCCAATCAGCACGAGAGAGAATCCCTATAAATAACCAAGCAGTCTTACCGTCATTATCTCTCGTCTTCCGACATCCCTCCACCACCCCGACTCCTCACCACAGCCGGTCCTACCCCAGCACGGGGGGGAGCACTTTGGGTCCGGGCTAAATGCCGAGCTCGTACCCTCTCCCCGGTCGAGGGGAGTACCCCGGGCTCGGGAATGATTACCGAGCTCGGAGCCCTCCCCCTGGACAGCACGCCAAATACGCATAAACTTGCTCCGTTATTATTATATGTAAGTGTGAACTCGTGAACTAGTATTAGTAGGATGGTGGTCACAAGAAATAAAATCATGATCCTCATTACCATGGTTATATGGTTTTTAAAATACATAAGTAATAATAAACTATACAACTTGTAGTTAAAAAAAACTAAGAGAATATCCACTGAACGCAAACAGTGTATGCACTTCTGTGTCAGCGCCACACAGATACATTTTGTACGTTATACGTACACTTTGATTTGAATGAAAACAACGTATCAGTGTGGCGCAGCTGACACAGAAGCGCATACGCTGTTTGCATTCAGTGGATATTCTCCAAAATGGCGCTAGGGTGATGCAGAGGAGACGAATTTGAATAAAGTCGTTTTTTTGCGCACAAAAAGTATTCTTGTAGCTTCGTAAAATTACGGTTGAACCCCTGATGTCACATGGATTATTTTACCGAACTCCTCGCTACGTTTCTGGAGCTTGTGGCCGCGCCACAAGGATACGTCTTCTACACTTGTTTACGCTTTGAACTGAATGAAAACAGCGCATCTGTGTGGCGCGGCTGACACACAAGAGCGTACACTGCTTGCTTCCAGCGGATATTCTCTAAAATGGCGCTATGCTGAAGCAGAGGAGACGAATTGTTGAATTAAAATCATTGTTTAAAATCAGTATTCTCGTCGCTTCATTAAATTCAGATTGAACCACTATTCTGACGATGCTTATCATACTTTTATGTACCTTGACAGTGCAATTTACTATGCAGTAAATGGAACAGTCACAAGCCTCTCGGTTTACATCCAAAATATCTTAAATTGTGTTCCGAATACGAACTAAGCTTTTACGAGTTTGGAACGACATGGGGGTAAGTGATTAATGACAAAATTTAAATTTTGGGGTGGAGTATCCATTTAAGGTGTTTACTGAGTCGTCAATCCGATGACAAACGGCTTATTTGGTTGCATGTAAACGTAGACATTGATAATAATGATAATAATAATAAACATAAAAATAAAATGAAATAATAAAATGCTTCGTTCAATCTCAAACATTACTGTTATGTTGGTCCATACAAAGCGTACCAGGACCTCATTGCTTTCACAAATCATGAGGAAATCAAACCACAAACAGACCAACAAAAGAACCGAACTCAGACTACCTATGGAGGTCATCTGAGTACGGTTTGTTTTTTGGTCCTTTTAGGGGGGTCTGAGATCACATTTTTGTTCACATATACGAGCTGAACCGCTCTGAGAGCGTTTGCAGGGCTCAAAAGAACTAGGTGTGAAAACACCCTAAAAGTAGCCCAATTGACCATTCGCAAAGAGCTTGATTGACAGGCGATCTGACCAATCAGAATGCGGATATTATGTGCCGCCGCTGCTATCCGCCATCTTGCCCGACAGCAACGACAGGTCTCCATACATGTTAGATACAGAAATACATGTTAAAACGGGGTAAAAACGATCAACTGAATTGAAACTTTTTCTATATAACTAAATATAAAAATGTGCAGAGGGTTAAGCTGTGCTGTTGTTGGTTGCCACGGTAATGGTAATAAGCTAAGAAATTCCTTTAAAGTACTTGTTTTGCGTACCAGAAAATCTATCATGTCCGGCACTGTATGCATGGCTCGCAGAGCTTAAGTTAAATACTAAAATGTTAAATAATAAAAAAAAAAGTGTTTAAAGTGTTAAATAATAAAATAATATGTTAAAACGTGTGGTCTTATCATACTGTGGACAAAATCCCGTGAATTTAGCCCTGATTGGGAGCTGTATATATGCACATGTGCGCTCATCTGTTTTCAATGCAGCTCTCCTCACGTCGCTTCAGGTCATTTTCCCACTCATTAAACTATGACAGGTCCTTTACTGCAAAAAAAAAAGACAGTCACTGCGACACTCTAACAGTGTTAATTTCGTCAACGAACCTTTTTTCTGTGACTAAGACGAGACGTTGACGAGCTAAAACTAATATCTGATGATAAAAACTATGACGAAATTTATGCCGCGTCTTTGCTAACAAGACGAGACGGGACTGAAATGTTATTTGAGGACTACCAGACATTCAAAATACATCCTATAGGCTAAGTTAACTGTCTTGTCTTTCAAAATGTGCGTCTCTGTCATTGGATAAGGTGCGTTTGCATATCTAGTCTCAGTATGGCAGCTGCAGTGAACGGATAGGCTACCAAAACGCAAACTAGCGATCTGAAACAATGGCCTGCTGGGTGACCAGGCATCCCGTTTTTCCCGGGAGTCACAATTCGTTGTCGATTAACTTAAAAAGTTAGTGAAGGCGGTATAGGCAAAATCGCGCTGATAGAAGTGCTCTCTCGCGCGCACACTCCACTTCTTCAGTTTACATAAAGCGTGTGATCACTTCTCAGCGCTCAAATACTCACACAGCAGTCCAAATGTAAGTGAGCGTAAACAGGTGAAAACTGAATGTGTGTCAGTGTTACATGCATACCTTCCGTCTTAAATGGACAGCATTCCTAATTATCTGTCATAAATGTTAACCAACAAAAGATGTTAAATAAATGTATACTTAAGTAAACCTACTGTATCTGAAAAATGAGATTAATTTGTATTTCTACCAAAAAATTAAAATGTATTCTAGTTTTTCCAAATTCAATCCTTGATTCAAATTTCTCATTAGCTTAATTGATTTGGTCTAAAGAGAGAAGAATTGATGACTATTTTTGTTTGAATACTACATATAAAATAGCTACCAAAATAAATGTTGTTAACTGAAGTTTGACTGAAAGGAATGGCTAAAAGTTGACAAAAATGCAATGACTTTTCGTCAACTAAAACTAGACTAAAAGTATGAAAGACTCAAATGACTAAAATGTGACTAAGACTAATGCCTGCCAAAATTAAGACTGCACTCTAAAGTGATGAAACTATGGCGCTATGTGCTTTTTAATTTTCATTTCACGTTATATTGTCGGCTCGGAAAATATGTAAATACGCATGCCCAGTTGCTGCAGCTGTATCCCTTCTAGCCTTAACCACAAATCAGACAGGAGAGTAGATGGGCGTTATAACAAACGAAGGGCGTTATAGTAAGTAGGACTAGTTTAAACATTGTGATGCACAATGTGAATAAATGTGATAAACGTCAACAAATACTGACCACCTTCGTTTGATTGAGTTTGATTAAGTCACGGACGAGCTTTGTCCAATGACAGAAACCAGCACCGCGCGAGCAACTAAAGAGCGCGACAGGTATGTAGATGAGATGGATGGAGAACGGCTTGCGTGACGTCACTTCTCCTCCAGAGATGTTATAATTTCTCAAGAAGTGATTAAGTTATTGTGTTTCTTTCCACGGCACAAACGAGCACACACGAATGACACCTTTTTGGAGAGATTTATACGATATGAGGTGAGTGGAGAGTTACATAACAGTCCCTAAGAAGTTTTTTTTCCCCCCATTATATTTAAGAAGGGCTCGGAGATACCAGGTTTGTTTCAGCAGCACAAACAAACAGCACCGATTTGGAGAGATTTGGACGGCGTGGGGTGGAGAGTGACGTCACTGGCCCGTTTTGTATTTGTTATTTCTGAGGACGGGAAATAGATACAATGTAAATTTGAACGGCACAAACCAGCACAAATCGAGCACAAACGAATGACACCAGTTTTGTGCGATTTAGACGAACAGGGGTGGAGAGTGACGTCACTGTTCGTAAAAAGTTTATTTTCGTTATATAAAAGAAGTGGTCATAGTTACAGGGCTTCTTTTAACGGCACAAACGAGCACAAATAGAGCAGAAACGAACGGCACCGGTTTGGATGAATTTGGACGGCATGGGGTGGCGAGTGACGTCACTGCCCATAATTGTTTTTGTTATTTCTAAGAAGGGGAAATATATTTGAAGTTCATTTCAACAGCACAAATCAGCACAAACGTAGCACAAACGAATGACACCAGTTTTGTGCGAACTGGGGTGGAGAGTGACGTCACAGCTCCTGAAAATATTTTGTTATATCTAAGGAAGGAAAATAGATACAGTGTTTGTTTTAACAGCACAAACCCAGCACAAACGAACTGCGCTGGTTTGGAGCGATTTGGACGGCATGGGGTGGAGACTGACGTCACACGGTCAAAAAAAGAATGTTTAATATCTCGAACACCGAACCAGCACAAACGCTCGTTTTTGCGGCACAAATCAGCACAAACGTAGCACAAACGAATGGCATAGTTTTGGTGATTATTTATTTTTATGGGGTGCCAACTTCACGAAGGTGAAGGACAGACAGTCACTCTGATAAACATCACTGACCCTCGAACCCTTCTGAAAAGCTGCTGAAGCGAGACAGATGTAGAGTGGAAAGGACAACTCTGCACATGCACCATTCCTCACACGTCTGATCATCCAGGCAGGAGCAGAGGCCTGCTGAGACCTCCTGCCATTCACTATCTGAGGCTCCAATGCAGGCTACAGACATGAATCACCTTGACTCTTTATGACTCAGCCAAATCCTTCTGATGTACAGAGTTCAATAAAGCATCCCTCACGCTCAGCTGACCTTTGTGGACCTTTCAGAGATCATTTGTCCTGAGTCACAACCTCCTAATACAGTCGCATAGGTCAATCTAAAAAAAACAAAAAAAAAATAGTTGTATGTGTTTCTCATATATTATTAAATTATTGTGATGAAAATAATATAAAAAGAATGAAATGTTTTTGAAAAATGTCTCTAATGCGCACCAAGGCTGCATTTACTTGATCAAATACAGAAAAATACAGTAAAACTGTAATGTTGTGAATTATTACAATTTAAAATACCTGTTTTCTATTTTAATATATTTTAAAGTGATTTATTCCTGTGATATCAAAGCTGAATTTTTATCAGTCATTACTACAGTCCTCAGAGTCGCGTGAATCTTCAGAAATCAATCTATTATGCAATTTATTATCAATGTTGAAAGGATTTTTATTTTTGTATTATATATACAAAATTATATATGCACAAGACCACTACTAAGAAACACTACTTAAACAGAACTAAAATCTATTCATATGAAATTGCATAATATTAACACTAACAGAACAAATCTGCTTAAAATTTACTTGAAAACTCCTTATCAGACTGGAAAAGACACCAGTTTAAAAAATGATCTCTTTTAAAGGTCAACTCAGGATCCACCTTCAGCCTCCTCTCCAGCATACAGTGATGGAGAACATGTGCCTCTGTATTGGCAGCAATGTCTCAAAATTAGTGGGAACTAGGGGTGTGCGATATTGAAAAACAAAATGATATCTTGATATTTTTGGGGATTTTTTCAATAACGATAATTAGACAATATTTTGCCGAGTGTGTTATTGTGCTAATATCTGACTACCGTGGACAGCTGCAGTTTTTGATACTCTTCATATTCTGCTTGGTCAGTTCACATCAGTGATAGAAATTAATCTTTTCATACAAGTTTAAATTGATTTTTACCTTTTATGGGCAATTTTACCTTCAATAAAGCCATTGTTTTCTAAAAGTATGCATCTTTGTTTACAGTCAACAGTCAAATTGTTACATTTAATCAGTCAATTAGAATAATAAGACATTTAGGCTGTTACCAAACAAATGAAACCAGTATCAACAAAATTAATCTTTGCAGAAGTTGCATCTGAAGTGGTCTTTAGATGTATTTACACACTGTTTAATGCAGCTCAGAGGGACATGGAGTGCTTTGACCTGCAGTTACAAATGCATAATGTTTTGATATTTTAAACATAAAACATTAAATACCGATATTTGAAATGATTTTAAAATGAACAGACATTTTGAATGTGAAATTAAAACCGCCAGTAGGTGGCAGCAAGTCAGTGTTAAGTGAGTCACTGTGACTGAACCAAATCATTTAAACTGTTGATTCATCCAGGAACTAAACATCTTCATGTTGCTCAGAGATGCAAAAAACAGTGCTGTGTTGTCTTTTTTGTTGGCGAACTCGAGCAAAAACAGGCAAAATGGTGTCTAAATCGTAAGTGTCTTAATATTAACTTATTGTTTATTGAACGGTTGTATAAAATCAATATCACAAACATGCTTATTTTTGAACAAAAACGGCACTCTTCGTGTGATTGTAACTGTATATATATATATATATATATATATATATATATATATATATATATATATATATATATATATATATATATATATATATATATATATATATATATATATATATATATATATATATATATGCACAAATTTTCTGCTCCAATACCTTGAATTATGTGATCATTTTTAATGCATTTTAATAGACTGAATCATGCATGCAGTGAAAGAACACACTGCACACGCGCTCTAGTCTAGACTTCACGTAATGAATGCTTGCACTCTGTAGGGGTGTTTTGTTTGGTTTTTGCAAAATACTCGATAATGTCAAATTGCACATTGTTAAAACAACTACGATATCATCGCAGACGATATATATATCGCACACCCCTAGTGGGAACATCTGAGATGCTTTTCCTCCATTCATATCACTTAATTAGATGAATGCTGGATGGGTACAGACACAGAGTAAATCCATTAGCTATACATTTTATGGGACTTATTAAATGTTTGGCATAATTCAACCCTGCAGTATATCAAATATAATTTGGATAATAATCTAGTACGATACAGAGCAGTCCCTCATGAACCACAAAAATAATAAATCACATCAGCAGAAATGATGGAGAGTGCCTAATGTAACCCAAGCGTGCTTTGTCTCAAGGACAGTCTAAGCATCACTCTCTCCCTATTCCCTACTGTTCCACATTTAACAACATTCAGTACTCTACACTATGCAGTCTATAGCCATTAATGTTGATTTATAAAATTACAAGAGGATAAAAGAAAAAAATATATTTTTCTCATTAAGTTTGAATGAGGGAATGCACACACAGCCACTCATGGCTGCCAGTCTTGACACAAATGGTGCATGCTAAATTCTTTGGCATAAGTAAGTCAAATAACCACAGACAGTAAGCAATGCAATTTAAACCACAAAATGGACAGATTAAAGGGCTGGAAGGCACTCACCATACCTAAAAAGGCAGAAATAGGCAACAAGCTATGGAGCCTTAACTATTTTAGCAACTAAAATAACAATCAGCTCCCTTTTCTAGCCCGTTAACACAAAATGACACAAAGACAATGTCCAGCAGGATCAAAACAGGAACCGTAATGTCATTTAGCCCACAAATGAGTGCATTACTTTACAGTCTTGACATTTCAGCTCTCTAAGGCCTGTGAGCTGCACTGTTCAGTATTTGACTGTGCCCAGACGCAGCACAATGAGTCCCTTCACATGGCCCACAATAAAACTGTCAGCAATAACACATTTCTAAAATCATTTTCTTTGACCTTTAAAACACCCCCTCTCACTATAGCAGCTTTGACAAGATGCAGTTTTCTGGTCAGACACCAGTGGAGCATTGAGCTAACAAATAAACAGCTTTATGGGAAAGTGGTACTATTTAGATGCAAAGCAGAGAGCAAGACACTAATGCGTTCTGGATTGCATGGACTACATTGGTGGCGCTTTGAGATAACTGGGTGATTGCCGTGATATTTTCATAGGTAAATCTGTCAGATGTAGAGGCTGCCTGATATTTTGGCATCTGTGTGCAATGAGACTTATGTTGGATAAAACAACTTATGAGTAATACAGAGAAACAACACATCACAAAGCAATTTTAATAATAAAACTGGGTTACCAAAAACACCATCCAACAGGACAATCCTCAACAGCCCTGTTCACTTATCCTTCACTGTAGGATTGTGCACTTTATATTTACTCTGGTGAATGAATTCAAGGGCTCTCCAAAGCTAATACTGAAAATAAGCCACAAGTAAACATTCGTTTCACTGCAATCCTGCAGCAAGTCATTGCATGGTAATTGTGCAGAAGCAAAGGCGGACTCTTTACCATTCAGACAGAAATCCGTAAGGGGAAAATCTTATCTTGTAGCTTCACATTGCCTCGCATTCACTCCTGCTGCCTCAATTAGTTTGTTAATATTGCATTGTGCAGCATAAAGTGCAATCACATCGGTTGTTTACTGTCGTGTTGATTTCTCAATTTAATTAAACAAGCCAAAGCATGCAAATGATTTTCTCCAGTACTGTAAAACTAATAATCAGTCGGGCAAAAAACATTCTTACAGTATATCTCAGATGGAGCAGGTCATATAATGAAGGACAGTGAATGGCTAGATACATTGGCTATGATGATGGTAGTCTGGTTGTGGTTTCCACATTAGCCGAGCCGAATGGGTAAAGTGACTTTGGAGAGCAAAGCCACCATGAATTGGCTGTGTGATCGCACCATACATCTCTGTCATTCCACAGGCATATGGGCACATGCACGTACACACGTACAGACAGGGTACAACATCCGCTAAACGGGGAAGGTTAAGGTCCAGCACATTGCCATACATGAGATGAATTTTAATGGGAAAATCCATCCAGTCTTGCTGGGCAATGCCCTTCATTTCCTTCATCAAGAGGGCACAGAGAGAGGTAATGGGCTGCATGGGTGACTGTAAACAGTAGTGAGGGCTCTATAATTAACTAGCATTGCTGCAAAGACAATGGTGAAAAATTCTGCTAACTGTCACAGCTAAGCACTCTTTGTCATCATACATCTTAGATCAAAGAACCAGATCACCTTACCATTATCAACTGTAATCTAATGTCATCCAAGTCAACTAGACAGGTAAAGCTATAATACAAAAATTTGGGGCTAATACAAGCAATAAGCAATTGTGGTATGTGTCAACCTGAAATTCCACCAAACTATAGTAAGGTTAAAAAACATGTTAAAATAATGAAATGTTTAAATAATGTAATACTGAAATATTTCTCATATTCCAACTTGAATACAATCCATTTCAGAGGAAAGACTGAAAATAGAATCTACTGGTTCCAAGGGAAATCATCTTTCAGAGCATGAGCTGGTTCATTAATACAAAAGTATTTATTACAATTACACAGAATTGTCTTGGGAACATTGCATAGTACATTTCTGTACTATTCATACTAATGACGCAATCATTGACAGGCTGTGCCAAGCCACACATTCTGTCAAATTCAGGAGTTACAGGCAACGTGCTATACAGCAGCACTGACCACAGTCCTGCAGCACTCCAATACTCTCACGCTTATTCGCACCAATTTTATGGGATTGCATCCTCTCTTAGTTCTGCCAGCCACTGTCATTGAAAATGTCCCTAGCAGCTAATTTTTTTCCAGGCAGCTCCCTAAGCAGTACTTCTCTTCCTGCCACAGTCTACTTCATCTCACTTCTGCTGCTCACTATCTGCCCATGAGTCTCCTCACCTGCTGGACATGGTGGAGATGGATGTTGACGAATAGATGGATTCACTGATTACTGGATGTACCAACAGAGAGATAGACATAGACAAACTAGCATTTTTTTTTTTTTTTAAGAATAATGAACATTTCTAAATATGCTTTGTATTATTTTACCTTGGCATTAAATTACAAAAAAAATAGTTAACTGCTGGGAGAATGCTAACATCTGAGGGAGTGACAATAAATTTAAAATCTTTGTCTCTAAGTGCCATAATCAGTCACTCTATATTTTATTTGTGGAAATGTGTGTGTGTGTGTGTGTGTGTGTGTGTGTGTGTGTGTGTGTGTGTGTGTGTGTGTGTGTGTGTGTGTGTGGAGCAAATCAGAATGCAAATATCATATTTGTTACAGAAATTTACCAATCAATGATAGCTTCTGCTTCTGAGAAATCCAGAAATGTGAAAAGATCTGGATGGATGAATAGATAGATAGACAGACATATGAATGGATGTGAATATATATAAAATGATGGCCACACTTAGCCTATGTATAAATAAATGACAGTCAGATGGATCACTGGATAAACTACCAGACAGTTAACTGGACAAACAGGCTGATAGCTGGAAATCATTTCCCCGATGTCATTGCCTCACATAATCTACACTGAAGAGCAAATCGCCAGTAAGCATTCAGTCAAACCTCTGACTGGATTCAGTTATCTGTCTTTTCTTGAATCGTGAAGGTACGAGCAGACAGCGGACACTGATCACTGCGAGAGGCGGGAGTGAGTGAGCGCTCGTTGGGGAGGGCTTTGCAGTTGCACTCGCATCCTCGCGGTCTCACAAGGACAAAACCAGAAATTTACCATCGCTTACTTTATAAAGTAGCTGGCGCCTTCCTCGGTGAAGCCCTCTTCCCATCCCCGCGGTAAATCTGAGGGGAGAGAAATATTTGTTCAAAACTCCATTAAGTTTTTAATGAAACAGAAAGTAGCCAACCATCAATTATGCAGAGGAGGTCTTTCCACTGTTCACTTTAAACACACTTATACCGCAGTATCCGACTAATGGTGCAAAGTTTAGACTAGAAAGCATAGTTTATTACCGTACCTGATCGAATCATGTGTCCTGAGTTGACAGGTTCACCAGTGCGGGGATGGAGCCAAGTAGTGCTGCGAGTTTTGTCGCTGGAAAACAGAAACACCTGTTACGAGACCCGTCGGAAAAGATGCGGATTCACCAGGATCACGATAAAATGCAACGACTGTGATTAAACCCTTCACAGGCTGCTTACTTGATGAAAAAGACCCTGCCATCCCTACACACTCCGTAGGACCAGTGCTCAGGTAGTGTGTCCCGCCCGAGCGGAGCCGCCATGATCCCGGTTTAAAGTGAGAGCTGCGCCGCAGAGTTTCCAGGGAATCGGACAGTCCACTAGGGCTGCACTGCTGTTAAAGGGGCAGGCCAAACTTGGAGAAAGTGTTTGTCCCAGTTATAAGCCGACAGAAAAGAAAGAGGGCATCATTAATCAGGCGGGATGTTGATGCTGGGAGTGCACAGATGTCGCCGACGAAATTCTACCTTTTATTAAAGCAAAGCCAATTCTGTAAGAGAGTAACTTAATGCAGATCGAGTTACATTTTGAACCCATGGACAGATTAATATTCCCGCAGGTCACACACGCATTCTGAAACAGCTGGATACTTGTTTTTACCTTGTAAGATTTGTATTAAAGCCAGACTTCATTGGACATTTGTTGTTGTGTTGCGGTCATGACAACGGTCTTCACATATTTGATCTTTTTTGCAGGTAACATGTAGGCGAACGGTGGCTAATGATTTAAATGACAATATTACGAAGTGAGTGCTTATTTTAGTCAGGTTAAACCTGACTGTAAACCTAACGTTTCTCCTACGTGTTTCTCAGCCAAAAATATCCGACTGAGAAAAACATATTTTGCGGAATAAACATTTTTCTTGAGTACTAGACATGCTGAGAAAGTCTTGTAAGCTCCCTGCTGACAAAAACAGCGTGAAGTTGCTTTGTTTACACTTTTGCGTCACTCTGTTCGCGCCACTTTTCGTGATCTGCGTGCGCGTGGGCAGCTGGTCTAAGAAGAAAATATTAGGTAATTTGCTTACCTTTAAATATAGCTACCTAGACAGGAATATTATTATTTAGCTACCCAGGTATGTTATTAATATTTAATTAATGCTCAGTGGTAGTTGATCATATGCAAGAGCCACTTTAAAAAGTGTCTACACTAACTGTGTCTATAATTTTATATTTCAGAGCACCCATAAAGATATTGAAATAAATATATTAACTCAAATGTTTATAGTAATTCAAAAAGTTTTCATTCATTAGGTACATATTTTTATACTTAAATGTACCTAATAAATAAATCAAATTTAGACAGAGATGGCCTTAACATAACTGGTTATCTGATTTAATATTAACTAAAGGCTATCCAAAAGATTTGCTGTTAAATGGACACATGAGCTTGAGCTAATATTTGGACAAGAATGCACTTCCTCACGAAAGCAAATGTGCCTATACGTCAGTAGCCTACTGTATGAGAAATCTGACACAAAACTCATACCTAAAGACTCTCCCAAAACATTCTTGATCATAACCGCAGGAACACACCCGGTCAAACTTCTCACTAAGGCAGGGCAGAGTCACAACAAAAGAAACAATCCAACTGCAACAACAGCTGATTATCCTTCCACTAGGCCATGCTATTTATAACCACCTACAGTCTGTAGTCTGGCTGACAGTTGATGGTTGACCTTATACTGTAAAATACCTCCTTTTCTGGATAAGTATGTGAAAATATGTGTATAAACAAGGTCAATTGCATCTTTCTGCAAATAAAATGTCTTCAACAATTTGGTAAATATATACAGTGCCCTCCAAAAGTATTGGAATAGTAAAGACAAAATTGCTCTGTTGGCTGTGGAGTCAAGACATATACAAATATGATTAAAAGATTAATATGAGACAAAACTACAGAATGTCACATTTTATTATTGGGTGATTCAACACATAGATGTTTTACCAGCTAAGAAGTTCAGCACTTTTAGAGTTTCATCCCTCTATCTGATGTGAGCAGACGTATTGGAACAGTTGCCTCATAGCTCTTTCTAAGTGATCAGTTGAGTCCCGTTGCATTCATTCTTCAGATATTAAAAGCAGGGAATGTGTCGTATCAGTTATATCCAATACTTCTGTATTCTGAATCTTGCATTCGATGATGACACACACAAACCTGGATGAAGATGAGGGAGCTGACTTTGAGAGAAAAGCAAGCAATTTGGATGCTAAAAGAAAAGAGGAAGTCAATTAGAGCTCTAGCAAAAACAAAGGGCATGGAGAAATCAAGAGTTTGGAAACCACCAGCGATTTCACCATCACTGTGAAAATGAACCCTAAAATATGTGAGTGAAGTGACATTCAGCCAAGTATGGTGACCCATACTCGTGCATTTAACCCATCCAACATGCACACACACAGCAGTGAACACACACACCCCGTGAACATACACCCGGAGCAGTGGGCAGCCATTTTATGCTGCAGTGCCCGGGGAGCAGTTGGGGGTTCGGTGCCTTGCTCAAGGGCACCTCAGTCGTGGTATTGAGGGTGGAGAGAGCGCTGGAGATTCACTCCCCCCACCTACAATTCCTGCCGGCCGGGGACTCGAACCCGCAACCTTTGGATTACAAGTCCTACTCTCTAACCATTAGGCCACGACTTGACACAGAATTACAGATGCTACACAGCAAGATGCAAACCTCTGACCAGCACCAAAAATAGAAAGGCAGGATTAGAGTTTGCAAAAAAGCACAAAGGTGAGCCAGAAGAGTTTTGGAACTGTGTTTATGGACCGATGAGACAAAGATGAACCTTTATCTAAGTGATGGGAAAGCAAAAATGTGGAGAAAAACAGGGAACTGCAAATGATCCCAAGCATACAGCCTCATCTGTAAAGCACAGTGGAGGTGGTGGTGTCATGGCATGGGCATGCATGGCTGCCTCTGGAACAGGCCCTCTCAACTTTACTGATGACTTAATGTATGATGACAGTAACAGAATGAATTTGGAAGGGTACAAAACCATCTTGCCAACCAATTTTCAAGAAAATGCCACCAGATTCATTGGGAAGTGCTTCATATTGCATCTGCAACTAAATATTAGCTTTTAATCTTTTATATCTGCCTTATGTTCAACTGTCCCAATACTTATGCTCACATCAATGAGAGGGATGAACTCTAAAAGTGCTGTCCTTTTTATTTGGTAAAACATGTATGTGTTGAAACGGCTAATAATAAAATGTGACATTCTCTAGTTTTGTCTCATATTCATCTTTTAATCATATTTGCAAATGTCTTGACTCCACAGCCAACAGAGCAATTTTGTCTTTACTGTTCCAATACTTATTGAGGGCTCTGTATATAGAGAAGGGAATGAGAAACAAACTAAAGTGATTAATAATGGCATTATGTAGAGTCAGAGTGCAGTTCAAACAGGTGGGGATATTTCACAACTGCTATTAGTGGTTATTGTGCTATGGGAACTGGGAAATTCATGACTGTATTCTGGAAATAAGACCAAAAAAAGCCATGTAAAAGTAAATGTGTTTTATTACTAATGACACTGTAGAAATACACTATTCTCAATTAGCCATTATTAGGCTTCCAACATGAGTAATAGAAAAAAATCAGAAGTGCACCTCTAAAGGTCATTCCGTCTAGGCAGCAGTTACGGAAGGTCATGATGTTTGTTCTTGTTTATATGTGTACCAGGGTGAATAAAAATGACAGCTGAGGGTTTCAATCTATCAGCTCCATCACTTATGACCGCCTTTGGCTGCACTGAGAATAAGCCATCTCAACCATGACATTACAATAATGCGCCAAACTGGACTTGCCCTGTCTCCTCATCATATCCATAAATTTCATGACAAGGACTGTATTAGTGGCAAAGATGTGACAGTATAATAAATTACGTTTCATATGTATTCACTATTAATAAATTAATTGTCATCATAAGATTAACATCCTGACAGAGTAGTGTGTTGCATTTGAAAATACAATAAACATCACTTCATATTCAGATGTGTGGATTTTGATTTCATGATTTTTCATGATTTTGTCATGAAAACACTTTTTCCTGGTGCTAGAGCATTTGTATAAAAATGAGTTGTCACAAAATATATGAAGCAGCACAAATGTTTTCAATGATGATGATCAAATCAGCATGTTAGAATGATTTATGAAAGGTCACGTGACACTGAAGCCTGTCATCACAGGAATAAATTACATTCTAAAATATATTAAAATAGAAAACAATTCTTTCAAAATGTAATAATATTTCACAATATTACAGTTTTTACAGTTTTTTAATCAAATAAATGCAGCTCTTAAAAAAAAGAATGTTGTTATAGGACCAACAGGAATGTTGATCCAGGAACATATCTGACTTCATCATCAAATCATGGTTACCATATCATATAAACTGGCTGGGATAAAGGCATAGATTAATGGGAATTTGGTGAACCATTTGCCTTGAACAAAACAGGAATTATCCCTTGTATCCCTGATTTAGGCTACACTCTGTTCTTGCCAAGAACAGCCATTTGACTCCATGTGTATCTACATCAAACACTTGAGAGCTGTATAAATATTTTAGCACAGAATCCCTTTGGAGTTGGGGGAACTTTCATCGGCAAGCCTTTTGTTGGTTTGATGCAACATTTCCCCCTAAGGATGACTTAAACTCCAACAGAAGAGACATTGACAAAACACAATGGAAAAAGATGCTTGTGGCTGCAGTGATATTTGCTACAAAGGCAGCTGCTGTGGGTTTATTTCAGTTTATTTTCTGACAAATCATTTCAATTATTTTACTGATCTTAATAATAAAGCATTCAGCTACAAGCATTTCTCCCACTATTGTAATACATAAATAATAGGCTAGGTTATTTCGAAAGAAGACATTGGCATTCATATTCTAAGACCCTTAAAACTCTTGTTCATGTAAAAATGAAACAAAACATGACATCAGGGCAATTTGATATTGTGTCAGCAGTTTTACACAGCCGAGTTCCTTGGCTTTGACTGACACTTCTTAGAGGTGGTTGAGTTGATTTGGGAGTAATGTGACTGACAGAACTGTAACCCTGGGCACACCAGCACCGTGGGACCTGACCGCGTTCCGTGTTGTGGCCCTAGTCCGCCTGAATAAAACACCATATGCCTCCAACAGAGCACAGCACATGTCCGGCTAATAAGCTTGTTTGAATTAGGGGCTTTCTGCAATACCACTTAAAAGGTCTTCCGTCTACTCTGTCTGTCCCTCGCAGTCGCACACCTTTAGTAAAGGGGTGCAGTCCTGCGCAGCTCTGCAGTATTGTACTGCTGATGGTTTCCTCACCACTGCCAGCAGCTCACTATGCTGCAAGGTGACTCAGTGTTACTTTTCTCTCTTAGGAGAGGTTCATACAGAGGCAACTGCAGTTAAATCGCTGCATGCAGAATAAAGTGATCTGCAGTAGGAGACTCTCAAAACGTCTTCTTGATCTCTCCAGTTATATTTGCAAATACAAGTGCGTGCTTAACAGTGTTAGTGCATATGACATTATGTACATATCTACGATGAAAGCAGTTTGTAGGAGCTAGTTTGTGGAAAGTGTATGTTATTTAATTTCACAGTTTAAAAACCCTAATCTCAGTAATGTGACCTCTGTTAGTACTAAATGAGTTTTAATCAAACTGAAAACGAGTTATGGTGCTGTTCATAATAGACCGCCAAAGCTTTTCAGAAACTGCTTAAAGCGATGATTTAAAGGCTTTTTGTATAAAAGCCAGACTCCATTAATTGAACAAAGATACAAATCAAGTTTTTAAAGGATGTAAAAGGTGTCGGCTATGAAAGGCTGACTAAACATCCTTAAACAGGACATATTTTCACATATTTAATTAATGTCGATTTGGTTTGCTTATTAAAAAATACCCTGTAGACCAGGTGACTATTTTTTAATAGATTCTTTTCTACGGCATCGATTAATGCAGAAAATACAAATTTGGAAATAATTTTTTTAGGTTACCACAAGCACACATTTCAAATGTTGAGTGAGCACTGACCTCTAGTGGACAAGATCGACAGTGCATCAACATACAGCACCTTGCAAAGTAGGGAGAACTGCAGGCTTGAGCAATGGGCGTGGCGAAAGGTTAGGGCGTGGAGAAAGGTCTTAATGATTGGTCGACAAAGCTGTCTGTCAGGGTGTGGGGGTAGGGTTAGGGGCAGATTTTGTTGTACTGATTCACCTTTCGGAACGCCTCATTTCAGCACGCCCATTGCTCCAGGCTGCAGCTACCCCCGTCTCAAGAATCGAGATTTCCCCCTCTAGTCTTTCTCTGTATGAAGTCTTAATCCAGTCTTTTTATCGAATTGAATAATTTCCTTAGAATAATTGGCATTTCCTTAAATACTAATGACACAGTGAGTCAGCTAGCAAACGTTTACTCACTTACGGAACCATGCACATACTCCTTAAAACAGTAGCTTCTCATGAGCCAGTACAAGTGTACAAGCATTTGAGTTTATTTTTTTCTAACAAATAATTGCATATATTTTAGTCTGAGTGTCAGACATGTAATTAGATCTTTGGGCATTCATTGAGCTTAATGTACATGAGACAATAGCTAATATATCAACATGCCCCTTTTCATTTGAGCAATAATTTTAACTAATTTAATCTCAACGTTCTTACACTGTTAATAATACAGAAGCATAATGCACTACAAAATGCTAGCCACGGCACTTTTAATGTCTGTAAAATGAACTTTGAAACAGAAAAAAATAACACTCAAAAGATTTACAAATCTTTACAAGCGTATCAACCATAATAAAGGAACTCCGTTTGAAAAAAGCAAAGTGAATATTCAGTTATGATGGATTCTGAAGGAGACGTTTACATGACAGAATACAGACATAAGTAACCGCTGTATTATAATGCAACAGTTCTATCCCCAACTGAAGTAAAGAAAATCAGTCTGACAGAAATAACACTTGAATTGATCCAAATATTTTTATTTGTCCAAAAACTGCAAATTTATGCCACCAGTGCAGAAGCTGTGGAGGATTCGCTGTGGATGAAAACAAACAAATATATCAAATTCAGGAAAACACATTTTTGAAAGATAAAGCAGTTGTTTGTGTGAAGGGGACTGGCAGTGCTGGCACAATAAAGCCAAACTGCTAATTTACCTCCAGGGTTTATCTAGCACAACAGAAATATCTCAGTTCTTACAAGGGAAGAATGGGACAATGAAATGTGCACTACATATCAGCGAAGGAATTTCTTGTAATGTCGTAAAACAAGTCAATCAAACACTCACTACTTCCAGTTGGGGGCAAGTACTCTCTTGGTCTTGTAGTAGCGGGCAAGCCTGTGGATCCTGCTCTCAACCAGAATCAGGCGGAACTTAGCATCCTTGTCCTGCAAGAACACAAGTGATAATGAGACAAAACAGCTGAAACACATTGGACCGATTTTTCCATAAATCTTCAAAAATTATCATCTGCATTGTAAAGATGCAAGTACATGATCTAATATGAATGACCATGTTATTACCTTTCTGTTCCTTTCCAAGTGCTTCCTCACAGCGACAGCCTTCTTGATGAGGTGGTAGAGATCCTCAGGCAGGTCAGGGGCCAGACCTTTGGACTTCAGGATCCTAAGGATCTTGTTGCCAGCGACAAAACGCACCTGAGCAACACCATGGGAATCCCTCAGGATCACACCTAATGAGAAAATAGCAGGTGACATTAGTTCCATAATGAAGTTGTGCAGACAGACAATACATCTAATACACAAATACTAAAACACATGATAGAATAAAAGATTTAAGGATCTATAAGCACCGAGCCTATAGATAAAAAAAAACAACAACATAGAAACATTCTCTTCTACAGGAAAGCAGCTTACAAATGTCAGATGTGCCTCTGCTGTAACCATTTTACTAATTACATTTTATTTGTATTAGTAATTGTTCATTTATGTTCTTAATTGATTTCAAACTTGTCTTTGCATGTTCCCGGTGTACAAAAATGCGCTATAAAAATCTTGTGAAATTAATGTTATACAATGGACCTGACTGCACTTGGTAAAATTAATTTAATATCAATAAGAATTTACCAATCTGTGAGGGAGTCAGACCCTTCTTGGCCAGTTTGAAGATTTGCTCTTTAACATCATCGGATGTCAGCTTGAGCCACTAAAATACAAAGAAATTTAAATATTTAAACAGCCTTGAAAATTTAGATTGGCGTTATTGTTCAATATAAATCAGAATCAGTGGACTTACTGTGGGGACACTTCGTCTATAGGGCAGCGCCGACTGGGACAAACCCTTGCTAAAAAAATAAAGCATAACAGTTAAAGACATTTACAATAATGAAACCGTAAATTACAAATTCTAAACAATTTCCCTTATCCTTCAGGAAGCCACACTGTAAACATGTTAACTGACAACAGGTCATATATAAAGCATAGGTAAGTGAACAGGATGGTATCCTAAATCTAAAGTGAAGTTGAAATTAAAGTTTGACTTAAAATTTCTGATGAATGCATAAAAGCCATTTAGGAGGTGGTCTGATCAGCTCTAACTAACCGCCGAACACATCTGACACACAAACGAAGGTTATGTTAAATTAAGCCACATGATACCAGAACCACCAGATAAACTGTTAATGTGAACTGAATCAGTGTGTAAAGATCCTACATGTGTCCACCCTGCAGCGCCTCATTCTACATGTGCTGCCATCACGCTACACAGGGGAACAGAACGAGGACTCAATGTACTTCTCAAAAACTCTTTTCTAGCTCCAATGGAGTACATATTCCAGACTCAGCCTATGCTATAAAGTCTTAACCGTATTTTGGGTTGGTAGTGTGGCCTATAGAATGTGTTTTTAGCGTAAAATAAACGTTTACCCAGGAGCGTGCATACGACCCATGATGGCGGTTTCGAGATCGAGGAAAGAGAAAGACCGAGCCTAGGCCGAGAGGAAGTGAAGAATTGAGGCGGAAGTGATGTCAAATATCACTTCCTGTCTGTTGATTTCAGGATCTTTTAAGTCTTTTTCCTTTGCTTTTCTTTTTTCTCTCTCTTCTTTCAGACGTTAGTTTAATACGTTAAATGTGGTATTTTTATATTATTATTTTAAAAAAAAAATCCCATTTTGTTTTCTGCCATCTATTTCTATTATCAATAAATGCAGATAAGTTCATTACATTTTACATAAAATACATTTAAATTACATAATTTTTAAATTCAGAAATTATATTTTATACGAAGTCTCTTCTCTCCTTAATTTTGAATAAACATTCTGGGTTTGATCTAGAACGGTTCGTTGCCATAAAATTCTATTGTAATTGTGTCCATAATGTAATGTAATGGGTTCTTGCTTATATCGTCTTTTTTGTTTGTTTTTTTTTTTTTTTGCATTTTTCATCATTTAGTTTATTTATGTCATCCTGTTATACGTGTTGTGCTTTGTCGTTTGATAAAAAAATACAGTATTCTTTTCATATCCACCGGCTGTTGGCGCTATAAGAAAAGCCCTACTGGTGTAAGCCATAGGCTGTAAAAAGCATGCTATAGAACAGTAGCATCGGAGTTATGCAATGGGCGGAGCTTAGCGGCCCTGATAAATAATAATTATCCTATTTAAAACTCTTCAGTGTGTTGGTTTTCAACTTATTATCTATTTAAGCTTCTTCTTATCATTATATGGGTTTTAATTATTATCCAAACATCTATTATTATTCAAACACACGCTCATTGTTATCATATACCAATATATACCAATCACAGGCGTTTGTGATGAATAAAAAAATATTTTAAATTATTTTTTATAGATATTACTCGGAAAATATTCTGTTCACATGAAATGTACTAACCATTATAAGAACAATTTGAATCTATCATACTTCAAGTGAAATGGTTTAAAAGAAAGAAAAGATCATGAAACCCGTCTGCGACTGAGCGGAGGATTCGGTTTCTGAGCCCCCACGCGCCCCCTTCAGGAAGCCGCCTATCGGTGTCATAAGAAACAATATCACTAAACCCCAATATGCAAGTCAAGCGCTGTACTTGATCTACGTGGACGAGCTCTCGGTCTCCTCCTGCTGCTCTGCTCTGTTAGCTTGCTAGCTGTTCTGCATCAGTCCAAGATAGCGGACAGTCAGGAAGCCAGCGGTAATGAAAGCAAGCAGAAAACACCCGAGATAGCTCGATAGAAACCAATCTGACACCGTAAGTGCCATTATTTAATTGCAAAATGCCTCAACGTAAATAAAGCATCAACTTTTCCCTAATAAAATGTCCAGCGACTTTCGCTGTAACGTCTGGCATAGACTTCACTGTCAAATAAAAGCTAATGAAATTAGCCTCTTATGTACCGAGATGAGCCACCCTTTCGAAGAACATTTCTGTAATGCGAAATATACAAAACCATGTATATTTTGAGCGTCACTTTAATATAGTGACCCGCTAACTGCCTGTTAATGTTGTTTATCCTTAGTAACGAGTTTATTGGAGAGCTGATCTGCCAATCATTGGCGGTGTCTCAAGCCCTACTGGGCTGCCTACCTAGAAACCTAATCGACGAATTGTGATGACGAAGAAAAATCGATTCGAAACTTCAGATTCGCGCGTGATTCCCAAAAATGGTAGTCAGCTCACTAGGGTTTGCAACATAACCAGTCTCGCTATCTAATATGATAGAGCTGTCATCCCCATCTAATGTTTCATCTATATGTGTGCTGATTTTTCCAGATGTCCTATTTAAAGGGGCTCCTCATCAGCTGCCTTGTGTTGGCGAGTGTGATGTCCTGGGCCAAGGCAGTGCCAATAAGCATAGATAAAACTAGGGTGAAGCTCCCAGAGGAAACAGTCAAAGAGCCTCCCCCGAGTGTGGTAAGATATATTTGATCAGCTAATTACATAACAAGCTTTGGCAGCAAGTTATATTAAGTAGCATTGGAGTGTGAGGATGCATAAATATGCGTGGTTATTTCTGTGGCAACAAGCTCACGATTCTGAAAACATTTGCTTTCAAAGAAAAAATCACACTACTGTATTCAATACATATTATTTAAATTTGTAGGACACTGGACTACATTATGACCGCTATCTCAGGGAAGTTATTGATTTCCTTGAAAAAGATCAACATTTTAGAGAAAAGCTTCACAACACAGACATGGAAGATATAAAGGTAAGAAACAGCATGGCTTTATTTGTGTTGTGTTGTACAGTACAAAGGTCACACAGAGCTAATCTGTTTTGCTCCTGCTGATTTCAGCAAGGGAAGTTGGCTAAAGAGCTTGACTTTGTCAGCCACCATGTGAGAACCAAGCTGGATGAACTTAAAAGGCAAGAGGTCAGCCGTCTGAGAACCCTGATCAAAGCCAAGCAAGATATTGAAGGAGGGAATGGTAAGAATGGCTGTACAAATAATTACAGTTGAATAAATGCTTGTGGTATTTATCCTACATAGGTGTAACTGCATATTAATAAATGAACAACAGACCATAAAACCCAAATGGGTCTTCAGAACAGTGAACAGTTCCTCTGAACACTTTTCTCTCTCATGTTTATCAGATATTGCAGTAGATCACCAGGCATTACTCAAACAGTTTGAATATCTGAACCACATGAACCCCCACACATTTGAGGTTGAGGATCTGGACAGACTCATCAAATCGGTACATCATTATTTAGTTACCCAGCTTCCATCATATTTAATTTGATTCTGTGGCTGTCACTTTGAATGCTTGATTGTTCCCTTAAGTATAAAATATATTTAGCCGTTAGAATACACTTCTTATTGCATAAAAATGAGGCAAATATACTGTATTATAATAATAATAATACATTTCCATGACTTAGTAGATAAAGTTTTAAAGAATATAGATAGGTGATTTAGAAAAATACACTAAAGAAATTTCAATGACATTTCCAGGCCTAGAAATTACAATTGAAAACATATTTTCAGTTTTTCTATGAAAGAGGGACTAATATAACTTCAATAACACTAAAAATAAAGCATTAATGTGTACTGGTTGAACATATTTTTGAACTGCATCCTACAAATACACTCTCAAGGATTTCTGAAATCTTCTATATGCACTTAAAAAGAACATCATGTAATACTCTTTGTTTTAAATCCAAGATCCAAGAAACATCTCATGGCCTTCATTTTCCTTCTTTTCATATTCATAAGATAACTGGAGATGAAAACATGTCTAGCAGTTATATTTCAGTCATATTTATGATCTTGCAATATAGGCTACAAAAGATCTGGAGAACTACGACAAGGAACGGCATGAAGAATTTAAAAGGTATGAGATGATGAAAGAGCATGAGAGACAGGAACACCTGAAGACATTAGATAAGGAGGGCAGGAAGAAAGAAGAGGAGCACTATGAGGAGATGAAGAAGAAACATGCTGATCACCCTAAAGTCAATCACCCTGTAAGTCTTAACTTATCTTAATGTTTGTGATTTAACTGAGGATATGCTCATGTTTTTTTGGATGTTCTGTTATGTAGGGTAGCAAGGATCAGCTCAAAGAAGTGTGGGAAGAGGCTGATGGCCTTGACCCTGAAGACTTTGACCCCAAAACATTCTTCAGTCTGCATGGTAAAATATCTTTGACAACTTAGATGAATCCTGGATATGAGAATGTTAAAATTACATGCTTAATATTGCTCTTTTTTTATTGCAGACACAAACGGAGATGGCTTCTTTGATGAACAAGAGCTGGAAGCCCTGTTCACGAAAGAGGTAATTACACGCGGTGTAATTATAACAGCTGCATAATTCACCACAGAATAAAAATAAAACATATATAGTGATTGTAGTTATAACATGCTCTGCTATGAATGAAATGGCTTCTATTGTGACAATTTTGTTCAGCTGGAGAAGATCTATGATCCAACTAATGAAGAGGATGACATGATTGAAATGGAGGAGGAGAGGCTGCGAATGAGAGAACATGTCATGAACGAGGTTAAATCATGATCATAATAATGGGCCAATTCTCTTTGTACGACTTGGCAACTTCAGGAAGATTGACAAATCCCACGGTGGGGGGGAATCATTTTTCTAAATCTGATCTTCTGACCTTTACAGGTTGACTCCAACAAAGACAGATTGGTGTCCTTAGATGAGTTTCTGGTTGCCACAAAGAAAAAAGAGTTTCTTGAACCAGACAGCTGGGAAGTGAGTATGGTCACATGCTTAACATATATTTACACCATTGCTTAATTCATGTGTTCATGTTGGATGATTGCCTAATAGCTTAGTCCTTTAATTAATAAGGGACAACTTAATTATTATCTTGGATGACCCCAGACTCTAGAACAGAACCAGGCATATACTGAAGAAGAGATGAGAGAGTTTGAGGAGCAGTTGGCCAGGCAAGAGGAAGACTTAAATCTGAAAGCAGTTGACCTTCAGAAGCAGAGAGAGGACCTGGAGCGACAGCAGGAGCAGCTCAATGCTCAGAAAATAGAACTGCAGCAGGTGACTGAACTGATTTGTCTCATAATTACATTGAATAAAACAAAACAAGAAGAGTCGTTTAAAACAAGTAAATGAAAAAAAAACCTGTTCTGTGCATCTTCCTTATAAGGCTGTGGAGCATATGGAGCAGTTAAAAACACAGAATGTTCCACCTCCACCTGAGATGCAATGTAAGTAATACTTTCACTTCAGACATATAACCAGATACATGTGAAAGTGACACTGGCTAGCTATTCTTACACTGGATTTTAAATGTGAGATCCACTGACATGTTATTCTAGGTTAACACTAACAGTATTGTGAAGACGGTTAAAGAAACATTATATCAGTTATTGTATAGAGTGGGTTAACATGGCTTCCAATGTTGTGGCTACATGTTGTTAAAGCACAAAAAAAACTTGAATAAATAAATAATATTAAAAATAGCCACACCATTATGCTAAAACATACTTGAATTTTAACCATTTCAATTTAAAAACAATTTAAAAAAATTTAAACATGTATTTTAATAGTGACATTCCTGACAAAAATACTTACATTTTTAACATTTAAATCTAACACCTTATTTTAAAAGCAACATTCTTGGTAAATATACTTAAATGTAAAACATTTCAATGTAATATTTTTGGCAAATGCACTGGAGTTTTAGACATTACATTTAAACGTAACCTGTTATTCTTGGCAATGATACAAAATACTCTAAATCTCTTAAACAGTGGAAGGGAATGCTATCCCTGAGTCACTAGGACATGATCAGCCTCCTGTGGCCCCTGAGCATCAGCCTCTGCCCCCAGGACACCAAGATATCCCTCTAGAACAACAACAACATTATGTACCCCAAAATCAGCAGGATCTAGGCCAGGAACACCAAAATATACCTCAAGAAAACCAGCCACTGCCTCCAGGACACAACAGCCCACCCCACGATTCTCCACAGATGCCCCTCGACCATAACAATGTGCCATAGAACAGTCATATGGTTTTTCCTGCGTGACTGTGTGGAAAACTGACCTAGCACCAGAGACTTAAACAAACAGTACCTCCTGCCCAGTCAGTGATTACCTGCGTTTGTGTACTGCGGTTTTAACTAGTATGGAATCGGCTGATTTTGTAAGCATAATACATTTAATGCATACTTTGCTGTTTGATATAATTGTGTTTGATTTCTTTTTGTTATTGAAGATATCTTTTTCATATGTTGTGGATATTTTATTTTCCAGCACAGTGGATTGGATGTCTGTACGCTTTTGTTTTGCACATTTATTTTTCTGACATTCGAATGCCCACGAAGAGCTACTATAAACCTAGTTGTATGTATCAGAGTATTGTTGAATTGTACTGGAAGTTTTTAATTGATTAGGGCTACTCTGGAGTTTAAAGGTTGCTTGCAGTGGGAACTTTGAGAGTAAGGTCAATAAAAAAAATCTATTTGAAAAAAAAAATAAAAATTCTTTTATGAACAACAAACATCACATGCAATTACTTAGGGTACAGGAATAGTGCAAGTTCAGTACAAATTAAGCTCGATCAAAGCAGAAATGAAGGTTACAGTGAGGAATATGCAATGATATTGAATGGGGACAATTTCTGGAGGATTTAAAAACGGAAATGTAAAGAATTTACCAGTATTTTTACAAATGCACTTACATTAATTCTGTTCAATTTGTGTATTGAGTTGTAAAGATGTGTAAATAAGCATTTTTTTATGTTTATGGTATTGTGCTTTAATGGCGCCAATTAAAGTTGGCACAAAAAAGGGTTAGGAAGCAATTTTCCCACACACTAATTGCTTACACTCTTATTGAAACTGTCCTTTTGCATTTTTTTTTTTTTTTTTTTTTTACTTGTACTGAACCCAACACTAGCTTCACAAGTTTCCCGTTACCCAGGGGTGTTAAACTCAGTTCCTGGAGGGCCACAGCCCTGCAGAGTTTTATTCCAACCCTGCTCAAACACACAAAGCATGTAGTTTTCAAATAAGCCTGAAGGACTTGATTAGTTGGATCAGGTGTGTTTAATTAGGGTTGGATCTAAACTCTGCAGGGCTCCGGCCCTCCAGGAACTGAGTTTGACACCCCTGTGTTACACTATACTTAACCAGTCAAAAACCACTGAAAAATCTAAATAACAAACAAACCCTGTGCTTTAAGATATTAAATGCACAAGTGTGCTTTAAGAGTTTAAGATATTAAATGCACAAAGTGGCTTCAAAGAAGATTCTGTCGGCTCTTATGTAATACCTAATGTAATACATGTGTGAATAACTTTTAAAGTGTCTTGTCCTTCAAAAATCATTTATTAGTTAGCATTAATTCTAATCAACATTGATTGGAAGAAATACAATGAAGCAGTCATTCAGCCACATACATTACAATGCATTTCCTGTAAACCATTTGGCAGAGACAAAAAAAGAGAAAAATCACTTTACAATACAGTACGTACAAGTCAATTTTTCACATTCACTTAACAGTTCGTTTGGCCAAAAACCAAAGTGCCTTTGGTATACGGTGTACTTCACATTCATAATCTAGCGGCTGTTCCCAGCTACTAAGTCGTCATTCCACCAAGCTCAATTAAAATCCAGACGCCCATAATCAAAGGCACGTGTTCTGTCTCAAATGTGTAAAGGCTGTGCAATAGCATATGATTGAGAGAAAGCTTTGAGAGCTCTGAGCAATTACAGCGCTGGGAGTGCTATAGTCTCATTGATACTATGTTTTTCCCAAAACCATTGGTTGTGTCCTTATTGGTTGTGTCCTTACTTGCTAAGATGCGGTCTTCTAACTACATGATCTGGAGTGGCACGGCTCATGTTTGAGAGTCCAAACAGGTGGAGGAGATAAAAGGGTGGAACAGGGCTGATAATGGCTAAAGGACTGGGTTTAGCTGGTCTGTTGGGCAGCCATGGGACCCATTCCTCTGCTGGACCGATATGATCCCCCTCGTCCTGAAACCCAAATACATCAGAAAATCAATATAGAGTTAAATAGTCTAGTCATATTCAATGATGTTTTTAGGGCCAATTACAATGAGCACTTTCCATGCCTTTCAAATTGTATTGTGTTCATAAAACACCCATTAAATATGAACATAATGTGTCTTATACCACAAGTGTTAAATGCAAACCATCAATCCCAAAACCACAACAACAGATTCATCAGAACAGCACCATATATTATTATAGCATTTAAATACTCTCACAGTTGGACTGTAGTGCAACATGCAACAGTCTGGCTGTTCTTAACTAGACTTTGAAAAAAAAACTAAATGACATTAGAGATAAAAGGCACTGCAAATTTAATAAACTTAAACCATCTTAAGCAGCAATTAGAGCAAATGTCAGAAGCAATTCAAGTATTCTCAACAGGATTCTCTGAAATAGTCACATGACAGAGTATTCAGTTTATTTATTTTTGTAAAGCCCTCTTTTAGCTTTCCTAAAATTATGTACAATCCAACAAATAGCTGCTAATGTCCAGATCACACAAGATTATTTAACAGCATAGTTTGCCCCAAAATATATCTGTATTTCTTTCCATATAATTAGTGCCATGGCAATTTGCCACAATCACCCTCATATCATTCCAAACCCATATTTTTTTCTTCTGATGACAAAAGGAAATATTTTGCCACATGGTCTTGCACCTTGTTTTTATACAATGAAAGTGTATGAAACCAGCAGCAGTAAGAATCAAAAGTGACCAAAAAATATATAGAAAAATGTTTATAGAACTTTTATATTTATCTTTTAAAAGTAAAATTTGTCTTTTTGTCATGGTCACAATTGACTTCAATTGTATATATATATATAATTCTATATATAAAATAAGCGGTGTCAATATGGTAATGGTCTTTTTTTTCATCTCCCTCAATGAAACAAAAATACAGGTTTGGAACAAGAGATTTTTTTTTTTTTTTTATTTGTGAACTATTTTTTGGCTTGACAGAAGCAAGAAAAGCAGTGCATTGGATTGATTTGGAATAGCATCGTAGATCATGGAGGCAAACTTAGGGCCATTTTGTTGAATTAATGCTTCATGCCTAATTAAAATACATTTTTATCTTGTTGGAAAGCAGGATATAGTACATGACGCAAGAGGCAGAAAAGCAAACAGCAGAGTTGCAGAAAAAAACGGACCGATAAGTGGACCAATCACCTGCCTCCCCTTAAGAAGACTAAAGGAAACCAAGTCAACCTTCAACACTTTAGTAGACAGAGGGTCACAGGACAGGTGAGAGGATTTTCGAGCATGGAGAGCAAAAAGAAAGCAGCGGCAGACAAGCAGGTAATGCAACACATCTTTATTGAAACATTCTCTCAAGGAGTGACATGAGCATACAAAGGGCAGGACAACTGAAAAAAAAAAAAAAAAACCTCTTCAAATGAAATGGGGTGAACAAAAAAAACAAACAATTGATGCCTTCGGTACCCTATACACAGGCAAGAACCAAGTATGGGAAGGGGGGACAGGCCAACAAAATATCAAAAACACTCCTATGGTTTGAAACCGACAGTGGCAGTTATCTTTTTGCATTTTATTTTATAAAAAAAATAAATTAATGAAAATCTTTCAAGTTTACAGGAATATCTATGTTTTAAACATGACCTGGCTGAAAAATCACAACACTGACAGTTTCAGCTCTCCATTGTGTCTCTGTAAAACACATTAGTATATTAAAACTATCAAAGCGGGCTTACTTGAATCAATAAGCCAAAAAACAAAAAACCAAACCACTGATAGGAGTAAAAATATGGGCTGGGGGAAACATTCTCAATAACTGAATGTTCAAAGTGGCCAAAAAGAAACAAGTCTTCCCAAAGATTTTAGGATCGCATCGCTTGAGCATTACCTCGAGAGCAACCTCGAGGTCCCTGGGTAGCTCCTCGCTTGAAGCTTTGCTGATATCCATCCTGAAAAGAAAACACACGGGACTTTAAAACATACTCTATTATGTTAATGCATAGATGACTGCTCAAGTCTCCACAAATATGCATGGTATTTGTTTTCTTGAAGTTACCCGTTGGTAGGCGTTGTTGGAATAATCTCGCGGAGTGCTGAACTGAGTTTGACCGTATCCAGTGTTTGGAGTGTTGGGGAATGGAGCGCGATACCCATCGTATCCACCTAAACATTAAAAAAAAAAAAAAAAAAAAATTATGTTTTTTTAAAAACTGGATTTTTTCAGATTTTACATTGGATTTCAGACTAGCCTGTCTTGTTTCACCTCTAAATCCATTTGATGGTCCACGGTAGCCATTCAAAGCCCCTCTGGGATTTCTGGGTCCAGCTCGTTGCATTGCTCTGTTGCTGTAAAAGGACTGACCCGGCCGCCCAAACCCAGTGCCCTGCCCTGAGGGCTGCTGAGATGCAGACTGGTGTCCCCCTGCAGATGGAATACCTTGGTCTTGAGAATGGAAAGAGCCAACTATAAAGAAATAAAAACACAATTTTTATGAAGTTATAGTAGTTTACACTTTTAAAACTATAAAATGGCACGAATGTAGCAGCAATTCTCTTACCTGACTGGAGGGCATCTTGAGGCATTTCCTGTTGCTCAGCTGGAAGGGTGCCTTGTGCACTGAAGCCTTGACCGTAGCTATTCTGATACTGGTTGGAAATCTTCTGAGAGTCCATCTCATTGGTAGGAGGAACTGGAGCGTTCATATTGAATACCTAACAGAGGAGACAAAACGTGTAAGCATATCCAAAACTAGCATGTGGCTTGTAGTGGCTTTATTTGGTAGTATTATGTCATATCAGCCAATATGGCTGTTTTCATGGCACAAACTGGTTTTACGAAATTAAGTTAATAAACAATTAGACATTTAAAAGGAGATAAAGTATAGACAAATAGAATTTACACTAAGATAAAAATGCAAAGATTGTTTTGTTGCACTACTTTACGATTTACTAAACACATTCTTTAGAAAACATTTTTCGATTGTTCACTGACCGACAATAACGGTTCATCCACAAATTATATACAACAGGCTTGAACATGATAAACTCAAAAGGTTCATATCCTTTTAAACAAAACAAGCCTGTCAAGGGCCATTCACACAGAATGCGTTCTTGCATGTAAAAACACTAGATGTGGGGCAGTGGAAAGAAATAAGCCTAAGCTCTAAAGTTGTGTGGGGTTTTTTTTTTGTACTTTTTTAGAACACTGCATCATGTGTGAAACACTGCAAAACATGCAAGACATGAGCAGAACAATTAAACGTGTCAGCGTAACACTTGTTTACATAGAAAACCAATGGAAAAATAGCGTAATGTAATGCAAAAATGTGTTCTTTGCGAACGGCCCCCTTACACAGCATGAAAAACAACAGAAGCAGAATGGAGAGACAAACTCTGAGGGGGTGAGTTTGGAGAGAGTGGAGTAGACAGGTTGAGGCCTACCGCTTGCATGGACTGGAATGGAGCTGCGTTAACGTTGATGCCACTGTGAAGGGGTTTGGAGACAGGCTGAAACACCTGGGGCTGAGAGGAAGGGGTGGGGGTCTGCTCAGACGACAGGGGCATGGAGACCTAGGGTGTATATCCTACATCACTCACATATCTAAGCCATAGTGTACACACAGCATCTGCGAAACCACTGCGGTGTGCGCCGTTACCTGCAGGGGGTCAATGGAGTCTGACTGTGGTCGTGGTTCAGAGTTATGAGGGGTCTGATAGAGAGGGGGTGTGGAGGAGTAGGCCTCCTTTGGAGCAGAGACCATGGGGACCTGGAAGGCCAAACAGAGTTTTAGGACAGCCATTTCAGGAATGCCATTTCAGACAGATACCACTTGAAAGCATGTTTCTGCTAATTTAACTTACTTGTGTCGGTTCAGGCTGCACAGAAAGAGCATTGTGTTGGGGTAGTCGGGATTCTGTGTGAGCAAAAAAAAAAAAAACATTGAAAGAGTAACAGTTTAGGATATTACTGACAGGAAATAAAGTGGTACACATACAGAAAAAAAAAAATAGAATAGTTAATCCAGTTACTAAACCTCATGGGGGCATCAAATGTTTTCTTAAATTGTGCAAGGGTAACATTCTTTAAAACTATTAAAAATTGTTTTAAGTAATTGAAATAAAATTAAAAACCTAACTTCAATTATTGGAAATGTTGCCTTGGCAACTATGGGTGGCCAAACGCTAGACGATTTTCAAATCAACCATTTTTAAAACCATGGGATACCACAGACATGAAGACAGTTTCACCCGATTGTTAAGGCCATTGCACATTGAGTCCGAATTTTTCGTCTGAAATTTTCGCACGTTGAAAAATATGTACGACCTCACGTTTTGTCAATCACATTTGCACACTGCCTCCGAAATTTTCGTCTGTCAAAATAAAATTTGGATCGGGTTCGATTTTTTGCGTTTTTCGCATCCGTATAAAGTATTTTGAGATACTTTGAGAAGGTGTTTTGACAATTCAGAGCCACCGTACAAGCGAAAGCCAAAATCCAAAATAGTGTCAGACAAATTAATACACTTCGTCTTGCAGCACAGAGCACTTTATGACAAACAAATTGCGGAATACAAAGATACAGAATATAAAGAACTGCTGTAGCCTATTTTTTTTTATGCCTGGCGCGCACCTTTCCGATGCAGCAGTTTGTTGTGTGTGTGTGTGTGTGTGTGTGTCTGTGGGCGTATCCATACCTCAGACAGTCTCTGTTCAGGATAAATTGGTTCACGGAAATTGGTGTTGTTCTTTTTATTATGTGGATTCAGTATCGCTAGCAAAGTATCAAACTGAGGCACTGACATCCTGAAATAAACTTTGAATCTCTCGGGATAATCCCGCAGCTCTTTGATAAGGAGGTGGAACCTTCCTCTCTGCGCAATCTAAGGATTGGATGGACCCAATATTTCCTTTTTCTTTTTTTAAAAAGAGAGAGGACAACAAAATCATCCTCACTGCTTGAAGACATTTTGTATAGTTTTGCAATTTTTTTCGCAACGGATTAATTAAAACGCATCGGACTCAGTGTGCAAGGTCTCTGTGCGTGACGAATTTTTAAGATTGCGAATGCGAAAAAACGCATGTGAAAATTTCGGACTCAGTGTGCAGAGACCTTTAGCCTTAAAATGCACACACTAAACGATTCGACCAGACCGCGAGACCACACACACTTGTAGACTGTAGGAACGATTTCACAGTGACACAAGATCTCACGGAGACTGGCGAGATCAAACGTGACTAGAGAATAAAAAAAGAAATCACCATAAAATAAAGTGTTACCACAAATGCTTTAATTTTAATTAAACTATACTAAAATACAACTACATTCTACCCTTCACCGTAGCTCTCAAATATGACAGATTTAAACAGATATTATTCATTGGACATTTGGCCATATAATCCAAAAACCAACAGAATCTGATGATGTGATTGATGCCCAACCTGACACGATGGCTCTAAAGGTGCCATATTTGATTGAGAAAAACTAAACCAAAACAAACCCTACCATGTGAGACACCATGAGGGTGAGTTTCAGAGCAAAGTATTAAAATCTGTATACCAACCTGGTGGACAGACCATCTGCGGAGGTTTCATTGGCTGCGCTGACACAATAGCAGGATCTAGAGGCGGTCCCTCAAACTCCAGCATGGAGTCCTACGTTACATTACAGATGAGTTAGAAAAGACCTCTGCAACCCTTGAAGTACAATGAATGACAAATTCCATTTTTACCTGCATGAAGTTGAAGGTACCCTGCATTTGAGCCATGAGATCTTGGACTGCCTGCTTTCGGACCACGGGATCTGTTGCAGGGGGAGGGAGGACGGCGTTCAGTGTGTGTGGTTCTGAGCTGACCAGAGCCGGGCTCATGGCTGCAGGTGGCTGCTGTGGTTGCTGGAGGGCACTAACTGCCTAAAAAAAGCAATGATCACGGTGTAAGCACCATTTGGCCAAAGGTTGCTAACAATTCTGGTGCTTTCCTTGACAAATCAGGTCTACTATACCTGAGAACTTGTGTTCCACTCTGCTCCTTGTTGCTCCTTGACACTGCTGCTGTAGGAGGCTTCTGGAATGAACTGTCTGTTTACAAACTATAAGGAAAAAGAAGTGCGGGTCATTAAGAACATATGACTGCAGTTGTGTAATTTGGAGAATGTTTTCTTGCCTTGCACAAAATATGAATTTACATAAAGCATGCACATTAAACAGGGCTTTTCACTTTATCAGTCTAAACACCATTTTTAAACCCCAGGTAGAGGAATGTTTCACACTTGTAATTTAGAAGCAGGTTAGCACTGCTTGTTACCTATGGTTAAGAAACCCAGCTCGCAAGCAGGGTTAACAAAGCTTTTGCAAAACTCATGTCAGAATGTTTCAGCTAGATGATTAGCAGCAGACACTAGCATTCTCAGCTCTGTCAAAATAAAAGTCTTATGCACCGTCAAAATAAACGTTTGACGAATCAGCCAAACAGAAAAACGTATGGCAATAAAAAATGTGCAATAAAAAGTGAAGCAAGATAACCCAGGATTCCGTTCACCTGGGGTTTAGAACGTCCCAGTATTAACTATTTCAAGTGTGAAAATCCCTAAAGTGTAGTAATATCAATTCACACCTCTGTTGCTTCAACCTCAATAGTTTCTGTGTATTCTTGAGCGCTTCCCTCTGTGAAAAGACAAGAACATCGATGTGAGCTGTCAGCTGTACGAGGAAGCATTTCTTTGGTCTGAAATTTGATGGCTTTGTTTTTACCTGGCTCAGCAGGGCGTTCCTCACTCTCTGAAGACTCCACTGCTGCGGCCCCCGTCTCCTCTTCACACACTCCATTCTGATGTGTTTGAGCACGATCAAAGTACCCACTTAGTAGCATCTTGTCCAAGCTTTCCTTAAGGGCTTTGTCTGTTCAACACACAAAAAACAGGTTAACATAAGGGGTCAATGTTTAGCAAGGCCCAGTTAGTCTGCTGACAGATGTTAACTTCAATATAGCCCACAAAAATGGCAACAATATCAGCGAACAAGGTCTCATAGGCTGAGTCCGCAAAATTTGATACTATCATGATTCCCACCCTCTCTGTAGGGAATACGCAGGCAGGCCCTGTCCATCATTAAAACCTCCAGCAGAGAGGCTTTGTGCAGACCACTGGCTGCCTGCCCAGCTGCTGACGTGGGTCACAAGTCAGCACGAAGCATTGCTGACCCTTCATGGGGTCGAGACAGAGTACAGCTTTCAAAAAACATGGCAAGTGGCACCATTCATAGAGAGGCCAAGCGAGGGATAGCCCCATTCGTATTCAGACTCACTGGAGAGCAAATATTGGTTTGATTATACAGTCGGCATTACTCAAAACCATTCTGACAATTGTAAAAAATAATAATTCTGACAATTACAACAAGCAGTGACTCGTGCAAACAAAAGAATCTTACAAACTAGTTCATTTTAACTTTCATGAAACAACCTCAAACTCACTCTTGCGTTACCAAGTATCAGATTCACTCAAGCTATGAATAGTTCAAGAGACCGTGTTCGCAACCAACTCCCTCACAGAATTGTGAAACAGTTTTGGATTGTGTTCGAAATAAAGCAGAGACCTTTAATGTCATGCAAGTCCCACAATCCTAAAATGTACTTCACTCATTTGACAATGTTAAAAATGTACAGGACTCAAGTGACAGTTAAAAAAAAAATACACGTTTACAATAGAGCTTTGTTTAACAATAATGGTATTCTTTAATAAACAAATGGCACTCTTAAAAAAAATAAAAAATCCCCACATAAAGACTTTTTATTTATTCATTCCTATATGTATATATAAACCATTACAGTTTAAAAAGTAAATATTTCAGGTCCAGTTGTCCAGCTAAATTGACTGTAAAGTCCAGAAAAAAATAAATAAATAAATAAATAAATTGCTTACATGTGGTTCCTGCCACAGCTTTATCCCTTCCTTCCAAAAGCTCCCACAAATGCATGGATGCTTCCTCAAACTGCTCAGCCAGCCTAGAATCAAAAATCATTATGATAATACACGCTAAATCTACCAACACAAATTAACTGAACAGCGTAAATGAACTGTCCTCACCTTACACTAGAGTCCCGCTCAGGCCCAATTAGCTTGTAGAACTCATCCAGGCCCATTAGCTCTGACTCTGTGAGTACGGGGGCATCCCCACTGGACTGAGTCAGGTCCTGCCTCACGATTTCCTCCCCCAACTGCTCCAGCAGGTACTGCACCTCCAGCACTGCCTTCAGTCGCTTGCGCTCCACCTCCTCCCTCTTCAGCTGCTCCCGTCGTGCCACCTTTTTCACTGTTTTCTGGATCTACAAGAAAGCAATCAAAACATTTTTTATATAAACTCGGCGTGAATGTAAAAGTGAATGTAGATGCTGAGATGAAACAGAGGTTGGGCGCCAAGTACAAAACAGGGTCATGTTAGGTAAACTTCAATCATAAACACACACATACCTCCACATTTAAAGCCAGGAAGTTCTTCTGCAACTCACGGGCAAAGTCCAAGTTGTGAGCCACCTCCGGAGCTTTAGATAAAGCCTCCTACACATGAAACAAAGAAGCATATGTATTTAATACATAAAGGAAGAGAGTTGATATGTGTGAGCACAAAGGACTAGAACTGAATAGCGTATACTGCACATACCAGCTGATCCTGGTTGAGACGTTCTCCTTTGTTCTTCCTTGTCTGGTAGTCATCCAGCTTGCTCTTAACAGAGAGTTTGCTCATGTTAATGGTGAGGAGTGGAATGCAGATTAAAATGTAAATTCCACATAAGCCATCAGATGCACGCATCTTTATGTAATCCTGACACAATTTATGCATTTATACTACTGAGCAGTCTGTTTTCACACTATATTTCTGGTTGAGGCTCATAGTAAATTAAGACACTAGTCATGCGCTATTTTTTTTATAAGCATTCATTAAACTTTACTACACTAAAATTACAGAAACCCAATGATTTAAGAACAGTTTTAAAGTGAGAAACAAATTCAATTCATGTTCTAATTTTAACTGCATTACTGACATGTGTGACATGACAACATCAGCTAAAAAGTATTATGAAAAAAATTGGAAATGATAGATTTCCGAGTGAAATAGGATATTCAATGTTGAGAAAAAATGGATGAGATGGGACTTGATCTTATCCATCGTTAACTGATTTGGTCATACAAAGTGGCCATTTCATGCTACAAATGGAGCCAGTTATTGCAGTTGATTGTGGTGATCAACTGACCTACAATAACCACTTTGATAAAGGCATTTCGGCAGACACAATGGACTTTCAATGTCCGTTAAATCAATCATTATTTACTGTCATCACCCAAATATTCATTGATGTTATGCTAATCTGCATTATATCACTGGATCAAGTACTAGCAAGATTTTTATCAAAGCTTTTGATGAAATATCATAAAAAAATATATATTTAGAATTACATGTACTGATAAACTATACACAATATTCCCAGGAATGGTGTATTAAGTAAATAGGGTCAAGCTTGATTTCACGTTAACAATCAATTACCTTTTTCTTTTCCATGTTGCGAACCTTCTTGTCAATTACACCAAGTACTTGCTTGAGGGCTTCAGATGGCGCAGAGGCCAAATCCGGACTGGAGGAGTGAACAGCATTGTCGCCAGTGGTCACTGATGGCATCTGGAAAGATAAAGCCAAAGAATATTTGTCATCAGTTTGCTCAGAAGACAAAAATAATTAAGACTTAAGACTTAATTACCAACATAATGTATGAAAATCAATAATACTCAATCTATTGTCAATGATATACTAACTACACAGGTCAAAAATATTCAGATTTAGTATTTCTAAAACTAGTCAAAATGTAAACCTGCGTTTATGGTCCAGAGAGCAAACAAAGGTCTTTCAGTTATCCCAAATGAAGACTCTGAAACCCCCATCTGTCTGGGATGAACCTCAGTTTTCCCAATCAATTCTGATATAATCGAATCGCCACTCATCCACAACAGATCAGAAAGAAAACGACATTTTTGCAGCACATTTAGTGTAACTCGGAGTAATCTTAAAAAGCTTTTAAGTCTAGTAGACTCAAATCTTTCTTGGCTGGATGGTCAGACTGCTGGCCAGGAGCACATCCCTTGAGCTCTATTAGCTGCACGTATTAACACACAACAGAAGAACTGAGCAATCAGCCATAACATAACACACAAACGTAAACATATAAACACAAAAGCGCTATTAGAGAATCATACTGTAATCGCGTGCTATTAGATTCTCTAAGTTAGCGAACTGTGAGCGTTAGCCGCTAGCTTGAGCTGCCCATCGCTTTCATGGATGCAGAACACTGACAATCCTTATGATGGTAGCGTCTTACCTTTACTTTCAATGTTTTGAAAGATATATTTGTATAATACAGTTGTATTTCAGTATTTTAGATGTTATTTTCTGCAAGTACAACAAACGCTCCCCGGCAACTCCAGCAGCTCCGCGAGTTTCGTCTCAACAATGCAGAAGCGCTGAAGGACCCTTATAGGTGTCTGTGTTTGTGCCTGAACTCATCTCCAAAAGCAGGTATAATTTAGAAACAGATTTATAAATAAGTTGAATTCTGTAAAGAAAAAAAAAAACATATATATATATATATATATAAATATAAATATTCTCTCCATAAGTGAGGCCGATGCGATACGCATCTCGACGCATAGAGAACGATACGATACATTGAAGATACATATGAAGCAGCTAGCTATGCGATGCGATGCGATGCAATACGATGCGATGGAAAAAATATGGTCGCTTTTATTTCTTTGGTTCAGACAGAGAGCAAATCATAAATTAATTTATGTGTCTTCTGACTTTTAACGCCTCGAGGCCTGTTTCATAAAACAAGTTTACCAAACAGGCCAGGCTTATTTAAGTTAGTTTGACTCACTGTCAAATGATTTGGTTCCATAAAGCAAATTTAACAAAGATCAACCTCAGTCACTGTGGCTACTTCTGCTGGAAATCTAACCTGGTTCAGGGCAGGCAAACTGTGGCTAAGCTGAGCTCACTGACCAATAGAAATGCAATGATATTACCACTGACTCTCATATACTATCATAGCCAGCTGTACCTTTTATAGTTAGAACAGATAGCATTAGAACATTACAATCTAACATGGCTCTTTAAAGCATTAACAATCACTAAACTAAAAGTTAAAATCACTAAATTAAAACTACATTTTAACTGCTATAAGAAACACACATTAACTCATCTGAGTTTAGTAATTAGGACTATTAGCTTACATTTTATTTACCCATTAATAGTCCCTTTACAGATACTGCTATCATAAAATGCATATTTGACTAAGTCTGTTAAACTCGTCCACTCGGGTAAACCCACTCCTGACAGCAGAATGCATATATTTTCATGACTTTCTAACATTTACATACTCGTGACATCAGTTATGCACTAAGGAAAAATATATTCGCTGTTTGCCATGGTGGGTCGATTTGATCCATGATCGACATTATAAGGGCTGCTTAAGAATACGCGTGCACAAATTAGTTAGATTGTGTGAATTTACATTGTCGTTTAACCGCTTTAGCCCCGATTGATGCCACTGCCAGCATTTGCGCTTGCTCTCTCTCGATTGATTTGTTAGGTTATTTCAAGTCAGGTTTTGGATTTTAATTCCCGCTTTTCTTCAGGTCTCTGCAGTGTTGTGATTGGTCATATTAAGAGAAAGACCTTGAGAAAGAGTTTCGAGAGGAGAAATCAATCTACATATAAAATACTGGTCACAGGTTATTGGTCACTTTCTAAACAATAAAAGTGTAGCGCATCCACTAGTAATTATATATAAATAAATCGGTTATTACCGATGCAAATATGTTAGAAACGATGCATCGCGATACAAATGCCAACTTGTATCCGATGCATACCTTTTTATTATTTTTTTGCGGATGCACCGAGAGAATCGTGGAATCTTCCAATACATACAGTAAATATGCAATATGTATGTCGGAGCATCTATTTAAAAATTTATAGAGAGAGAGAGAGAGAGAGAGAAAATTCCCGTTCACAATTTTGAAAGCGTTTTCTTTCGATTATTTCACTGTTGAAGCATTTCAAAACTAAAGTAGCTAATGGAAAGGACTGTAAAATAAAATTCACCCCAGCGGGTGTAGAATCAGAATTTGTATCAGGTGTTGTAGGCTATAATAATTCATATTGGAAAAATGCAAATTATAAGTATAAAATTGTACAATAAATGTATAAAAATATTTCACCTCAAAAGTTTGGCCTTGCTGCAGAGATCTGTGTTATTAGGTTTCCTCCACTAGAGGCCAGACATAGGCTGGAGCTGTGCAGTGATTCAGACAAAAGCTCTGTGAACATTTCTCATTGATGGTTACAAGCTTCTATGACAAATATACAATCTGGTGTGTAAGTCATAGTGAAACACTTTCCACCAAGGCAATATCCTTCACATAGACACTAATATTAAATATATATTATTATCATTTTAATGTCTAAGGATAACACAAAACATGTATTATTATTATGATATCTGTTCACAGATGATATTGTTCAGTGGCTTGAAATATTAGATATCTTCAATGAAAATCATGTCTTGCTTTATGTGCAGGGATACTCTCTTTCCTGATTCGGTATGTCTGATGGCCACAAGCTTAAGTTGCCCTGCCATTTAGTGTGCTATAGTATCACCGCAAAGTGCAGTCGTAAGAGAACCCTTTCGTCTGAGGAATAAGGAATTTATTTGCACTGACGGGAAAGGGGACTTTTTTTTTTTTTTGAGCCTATAGAAAAATGACAACCAGAAGTGATGTAGCCACCCACAAACATGCAAGGCTACACACATGCATGCGTCTCTCATGTATGGCCTCCTGAAATTAATCTTTTATGTGGATGTCTGTGTTCTCTGAATAATTATCTCTGCTTTATCGGTCAAAATCCCTGATCAGCCCCAATATTCGTACAGCTATGTCAGGCTGTGCTTGTGTCTGCCACCATCAAGATTAATGATGTTTTACTGAAGAGCTGGTAAGCTTCTTTCGGTGTCCCACATGTCCTCCAAAAGCTTTTCAAGAGAGTCTGTTTCTGCATCTTTTCCATAAGAGTGCTTGTATTCAAAATAAACCACACTGACTAGTCTCTAGTAGTGATATCATATTGTCATTGGTGAATCATGAATTGACACTGTGAAAGAACTATACTGTCCAACCAATGTAATGTCTATAATGCTATATAAATCACTCTCTATGGAGCTCAAAGCTCAAACATGATCCCATCAGGGGATTTGAACAGCTCTGTGTCTTTTCCATGATTCAGTAATTTATGTTTTTGTTATTCTTCAATATGGTCTGGTTTTGGCTCACCATTTCTTACGGTCTCATCTCTGAAGAAGACTGCATGAGATATGAAAAGCTGTGTGTGGGATTTACTGTCGTTATTGACATCAACACATTATTTATGGTACGAACAGGCGCAGAAAATTTGTAGACAAACTCGATTGGAATTTTGGCACATTGCAGCAAGGCATATATTTTTAGTGATTTAGGAAAAGTTAGTGCTGAAGTGAGTGGTGAAGAAAACTGTCTCTATCAGGAATTACATAACAACAAGGGCTTATATATAACCAAAAATTATAAGTTATCTAAAAATATATATTTTATATGGCATTTTCACATAATTTTTATATTTTGTAGGTGATGACATTCTAATTCAGGGGTGTTCAGCTTTTTATGGTGGATAGAGAGACAAATAATTTAATACAATAAACATTTGCATTATAATAATTATTGATATACTACCATTCAAAATTATGGGGTCAGTAAATTTTTTTTAAGAAATAGCAAGGACTCATTAAATTGATTGAGCGTGTCTGTAAAGACAATGCAAAAATCGATTTCAAATAATCTCTGTTCTTTAGAATTTTATATTTATCGAAGACTCCTGAAAAAAAAATGTATCACAGTTTCCACACAATATTAGGCAGCACAACTGTTTTCAACATTGATAATAATAATAATAAGAAGAAATAAGTAGAATGATTTCTGAATGATCATGTAAGACTAAAGACTGGGCTAATGGAGTAACAATTCAGCTTCACAAGCCTAAATATTTTGCTGAATTTCTTTTAATTTATATTGTATTTTTGACAGACCATAGTTTGAGATCAAACAGTGATAAACTGTGGTCCATAGACACAAAACAACCAAGGATCATCTTCATTAGCCCTCCTTCTTTCAGTCTGTTATCTCATTTTCACTAATACAATCCGACGGGAGAGATATGCAGACTGGAAGACTGAAGAGGAGGATAATTGCATCCATGGTTGCTGTCGCCGCCATGTTGTTTCATTTGCGTGTGAGGTCCCAGAGAGCATTTAAATCTGTCGTAGTCAGGAGTGGGAGAGATGGCAGCAAAAGACACAAACAAATGGTAAGCGTTTGGATTGTGAAAAGATCCCAACCACATGAAAGAACTCGATTACTGGTCTCTCTGCACAGTTGATGAGCCCAGAAAAAAGTAAAGTGAAAGCTGGGGTGAAAAAAGCAAAGAGAAATGCAAAGTCGTTGAGGCCACTCCTAGCAAGCGTCTTGGAAGCAAGACTTGATGATGGCCCACAAATCTCCAGGCAGAGTAGTGACATATGGTGCTACAAACAGGCTGAAGCTGATCCTGAGCCAGGAGCAGCATCTCAGACACAGAGAGTTATGATGGCAATCAGCACTGTGTCCAAAAATGTTTGCTTCATGCTTCACATGGGAGACGAGAGACAAAAAATGACAAGAGACATCGCAGCGAGTTCAAAAATTCTGAGTTTGTTCATAAAATCATAAACCTGTTCTCTGTTTTTAGAAGTTAGTCAGTGTTGCCTACAATTGTGTCCACCTGTGATGATACTGTATTTCAGCATGTCCTTGAAAACACTGGCCTCAAATCTGAACACAAAACAAATGCACAAGCCAAAGACGGATTTGCTTGAATACAATAATCACTGGAGTTAATCAGACTAATATGTAGCCATGTGAGAGCTGTTTTCATCTTAGCAACCTGAATGTAAACAGAGAAGAAACCTCTAATAAACTGCACGAGAACGTCTGGATTCAATGCCCGTTCCATTCACCCGGTATCCCCTAAATCATATCAAAGACAGACTTCTTGTAGTACCAGTAACCATTACAGCATCCATTCATCGGTGAGCAGTTGTTTACTGCATGTATATACTCAAGATGTCAAGTTGCACACCTAGGTGTCAGAGAGAATGGTAAAATAATCTTAAACAGGAGATGGCGCTAATCTCTCAAAAGACACTTTTTTTACTTAGGAGAATGTAAACATGAACAGCAGGGTAAAAATTACTATCATCATAGAAAGAAAATTAATGATTGAACTGTCACTGGTGCATACAAGATACTTTACATCCATCAGTGCTTCCTAACTGGGGCCCTCAAGGGGACCTATAAGCTTTAAATTCAGCTAAAACAACTAAAAATCAAGATATTTCTTAAATTAATTCACCCATAAACTAATGGAATTCCACAGTTTAGGTATTTTAAATTAATAATTGAATTATAATTAGTTTTGCAAGTTTTTGAATATTGTTGTGTAAAAAAGGTTGAGAACCCCTGCATTATATTTGTGCATTTAATAAACACTTTTATCCTAAAGAAATTATTTTGCATTCAAGGTATGGCCTACATTATATCTGAGGTACCAGCAGAGATGAGAAGAAAAAATAAACGGGTCAGGGGAAGATGATTTTGTTTAATAGTGTCTAACAGAAATGTTGTAATGAAGAGAAGCAGATAACAGAACATAACCTGTCTATCATGACCCGGAAAACAGTAATAACTTCCTGCATATTAGTCAAACGTATTGACATCAGCATGGTTATGATTCAGCTTCAGGTAAAGACAGCTGTGCTGATATTTCAGACCAACAGCACATTATGAGAGTTTTAGTGCATTTATAGTACAGTAAAATAATAAGGTAAAAAAATAAAAAGTTACTTTTATGTATTTAACATTTCTAACATCCAAACAAAATCAAACCATGATCAGCCATTTCCAAGCATTGTTTCCGAAGGATCAATAATATGTTCTGTGCACACTGACTGCCCACGTATTTCCGCTAAAATCTCAGTTCTATACAAGTTTCCGGGATGAAATTCTTACAAAGCAAACTGTGGTAGTAGCAATCCATTTCTTTCATATACTATAATGTTTTATATTCTATATATTTGAACTACAGTGAATATAAAATGTTGTATATTATACTAAAACATAACTTCCAATGTGTTTCAGAAGCTTTAAATGCCTTACTGTAAAGTTGGATTTTAGTAATATTTCTGTGTCTTGCTGTTTGACACTTCCTTAAGATTTAAATTTGTGCTTAATTTTCTCACAATTTCCATACACTGCACTCTACCCGAAACTGCAGTGGCCACTGAGGTTAAATGTGAAAGCAATCGTATAGTCCATCCACAGACTGACAGCCTATCAGTAGCTGACAGTAACTAGCTGTTGTTTCAAATGAACACAACAAATTCTTAGTCAATAACTAGACATCTGAATAAACAAATTAAAGAGATCCAGCTATACTCATATTAATACAGACATGCTCTCTCCCTCATTCTTTGCCCAAGTCAAAAAACACTCTTTGAACACTTTCTGTCATTTAGGCTATAGTTCAGTTGCCTGAGCTTCAGGAGATCCATTCCTTTTCACACCTCGACAGAGCTGTGACCGTCTGCTTGCAGTCTGAGGAAGAGGAGGGAGTTGACTGCGCCGTCCCGGGCCAAGCTCTTCTCTTCAGATGTGGGACGCTGAGTAATGGCCATACATCCTTCAGCACTCCTCTGCCTTCACATTCTGCCCCGTATTAAAGACATGGAGTGAATTTATTGGTTGAAAAACCGCAGGGGCCCCACAAACACTTCAGCTGAAGCCTTGCTCCCGCTGCACTGCAGACCAGCGCTGGAATTCACCAGATGCCGCTCTGATTCTGCTCTCTCTTCTTCATCCGTTGAAGAATCCAGCCATGCCTCACTCTTCTTTTCCATCTTTCCTCTTAGTCTGTCCACTTCACCCTCATTGACCCGCCATCCATCTGGGCCTGTCCTCATATCTGTGTGCATCACTGGTAGCGCAGCTCGACTGGTTTTTACTACACATCTGTATTCTCATGGGTTATCTAGTTTTCAGTTTTATTGTGTTTATCTGTTTCTGTTCTTTAATCTGCTGTGGTTTGTTGCTGTTGAATCTACCAATTCCCGCTACATGTTCTATTACCTCTAGAAGACCTCAAGAAATTGCTTGGTGACACTGTTCTGTGAAACATAAAAACATCCAGAAGTCTTTAGTTATATACTGATTTGAGAGCATTTCATTGGAAAAAACTTTGTAGTGAATAATAATAATATTTTTTTGTCCTTTTGTGGATGGTAAAAGGTGAGCAATGACAGGAAATATTGAGGAAAAGAGCATGACACAGGTTGCATTTGAACCCAAAATATCTTTCTTTTTGAAAGAAATTAATTGTTTTATTCAGCAAAGATCCACTAAATTGAGCAAAAGTCATTTAAAATGTTACAAAAGAATTCTACTTCAAATTATTTATTTTATTTTATTATTTCTTTAAAATTTTCTATTCAACAAATAATATTGAAAAACACATTTGTTTCCACAAAAAAACCAGAACTGTTTTCAACTGGGATAATAAAGAGGCATTTTTTAAACATTTTTTAACAAATTTTAAATCATTATATTACAATGATTTCTGAAGGATGATGTGACACTGAAAATTGAAGAAATGGCTGCTGAAGATTCAGCTTTGCTTCAGAGGAATAAATTCCAATTCAAATCACACAATATAAAAACAGAAATACATTATTTTGGTGAGCATAAGTCATTGTACTGCCGTCAAACCTTTAAAGGTAGTGTATGAATTTTTAATTCATACCGTTTATTATCCAGTGTCATAACAATAGCCATTCCTAACTCTGCACAGACAGTGCATTATTCTACAGAGGTCTATGAGTCTGTGTGTGTCCAGATGTCACTTCATCCAGCTGTGGGGGTCATAACCACTAATAATTACCATGGACATTCATCAGTATGCATATCCGTCCATGCACTGGTGGAAACAAACTCATGGTCAGCTAACTTTTTTGTTAATGTTGCACTTTTTGGTTCTTTATTTACTTGCCCTTTCTCTTTCTGTGTGAGGATGTTTACCCATATGGGAGAGAGGAGCTGTATTTGGTGCCAAGATTGAAATCAAAGAGAGAAATATTCTTTTCCCCAGGAGGGACCAGACAGAGAGACAGAACGGCAAATGAGACAGAGAGAGAGGGAGAATGAAGGCGCTAGCTGGAGTTCTTACTAAACGTCTGCTCGCCAGCTGCAATGAATGCAGATCTGCTCTTCAACACTTCTCAGGGGTCTTCCAACACCTCAACAATATGGTCAGCTCTCTTCCCTTGGTGGCCCTGTTTGTCACCAGAGTAGACTTACATGTATGCTGACTGCACGATTTAAATCAGCCATTTTCCATTTGCTATTTAATGAAAGGACTTTGCTTGCAGCCATGATTCACAACATGTGTCATGTAAACTTCAGTGACACTTTATTTCCTTGTAGTGCACACATGGGGAGATAACAGCCTGGGAGAGGATAAAACATAAAACAAAGGCATTTCATTCTTCATAGAAGCACCTATTTTATTAGAGATGGCTAGATTTCTTTGTTACTGTGGAAAATGTTTGGGACTTTTAATGTGCATGGACTCCAGGCCTAAATGAAAGTACTACAGTGCTTTAAAAGTGCTCATCTCCATAAGGCTGTTAAGACATTCAAAGTTTGCTAGATGAGTTGGCTGCGCGTGGTTTTGCAAGCATAGTCCCCCACGTGCCCTGCACTCTTCATCCGTGGCTCGAGTGCATACTTTCCACTGGCAGTAAAAGTGGAGCGACTGACATTAAAGAAGGGAACACTTCATTGCAGAGCACATGGTGAAAACCTTGTTCTCACACTAGGGTCACATTGGCCCACCTGTACATTAAGAATCTGTCACATTAAAACATTATGAACATATCATGCACTGTATCATGAACTGAATAACAGGCCACTTGCTACACTTGCTCTATATATATATATATATTTATATATATATAGCTATATATATTGTATGTATATATACATTATTTTATTTTTATATTTTTATATTTCACAACCTTTTCAGAATTATGTGTTTTCATATATATATGTGTGTATGTGTGTGTGTGTGTGTGTGTGTGTGTGTGTGTGTGTGTGTGTGTGTGTGTGTGTGTAGATATATATTTAAATTAAAAGTAGTTTGTTTTAACCACTAAAGTGCATATACTTTGAACTTTCTATTCACCAGCGAATCCTATAAAAATTTTTTTTTAAAAATTATGAAAATACTGAACAGCACAGCTGTTCTCAACACTGCTAATAAGAAATGCTTCTTGAGCATCAAATCAATAAAAATTTTTTCTGAAGGGTTATGTGACACTGAAAATTAGAACACTAGCAGCTGAAAATTCAGCTTTACCATCACAGGAAATTACATTTTAATATATATTCAAACTAAAGTTATTTTAACTTGTATATAATATTATAATGTTATTATAATATAATAATATTTCACAATATTACTGTTTTACTGTTTTTGATCAAATAAATGCAGCCGTGATTAACATAAGAAACTTCATACACCATGCAAAAACATATACACACTGCTGGTCAGAGGTTTTAGAATAATTATGATTTATAATGTTTTTGGAAGTCTCTTATGCTCACCAAGGTTGCAATTATTTGCTAAAAATATGGCAAAAAGAGTATTAAAAACATCACTCTGTGTCTGACAGTAGGTTTCCAGCTGTTGTTACTGCTACACATATTATGAATTCTGCTGTGGTGAGCTACTGAAGAGTTGTGGAGCAGATCCATGCTGGAGATGTGAGTCACTAATGTGTGTTCACGTGTGCTCACCTCACTCATGACCTCCTCCTCCTCTCTACCACACCTCCCTTCTGAGGGAAAGAGCTGCAGAGGCCCACACTCACTCACTCACTCATTCCTCCGTCGTTCTATCTCTCAGTTACTGCAGCTGATCTTCTTCCTTTGAAGCAGTCTCTCAGGACTGAGACTGACACAAAGCAGACTACTTTTTCTGTGAGGCCGTGGAGTTACAGAAGCAGCGCATCCGTCTCCTGTGACTGAGAGAAAGCATCTTGATTCATCACTGCAAATAAGTCCATTTAGCAACTGCCTATAAAACTGAACACAATAAAATATATTATTCTGCATATTATTTACTTAATCAGTGCTTATTTAAAGACTGGCCATCCAGTTCAAACAATCCACTTTTTCTAGCTTAAACCTACTCAGAAGCCAATGTTAGACAAGCTACTCTAATGTTCAGACATGATTCAGACAGAATCAAGAATGAGTTTTGTTTATTTGTTTGACTGATTCATTTCGACTCGAAGGAAGTGCAACCTTTGACCTTGGATTCTTTTCTTGTGTAGCGTGACTGGCTGTAGTTTGGACTAAAATGCACTTGGCGCTCAGACGTGAGGTGATATCTACTCTGGGGGGTTATGCACTCAACAGCGCTTGTTGCTGTACAGAATTCACACAAACTTGATCTTATCTCCTAGTATGAAACCTGAGCAGGCTGCTAAAACAGAACAAAGCACAGAGGGCATTCTGGGAACTCCTGGGACACTCTTTCTTGAGCGAGGAGCTTCCCAGATGTCTAGAGTCATGTGACATCACTTGAGCTGGGTTTTAACAGTCAGCTGTCACTCAAGATCGCAATGTCCTTCAAGGTTGGATTATTTATATAAGACCTAATATCAGCTGCAAGCTTATCATGAGCTTGAATTTGAAACTTGGTGATATTTTTGTGGGATTTTTTTTTTTAATTAAACAACTTTAAAAAAAAAACTAATAAAATGAATAATAATATACAATAATAATAGCTGCTATAGCAGCCCATGCAGTAAGGCTGAAAATGCTATGAATATTATATATTGCATATGTGCATATATGTTTTGGGGCTAAAAAAAAATATAAAAAAAAATGGCACTCAGAATCTCCTGTTGATATTGAGATGATCACAGTTCCAACTGGATCCAACTTTAATCTTTGTTGTTGTTGTTTTTTATTGTTTAACCCCTTAGTTGTCATCTAAATGTCCTCAAAGTATCTTGAAATTTGGAGTGATCGGTGTGCAAATATATCAAAACAGCCATTCATAGAGTGCAGGAGTCATTTGTAATCAAAAAGTTGAGGGCCACAGAGTTTTTAGAAGAAAAAAAAAAGCCAGACACAAGGATCTATGCTTGAGAGGACAGGATAAGTCAAAATAAAAGTTGTTAACAAAGGACTTCTTTAAAGCATTCAAGAATTTCATCAAACTCTTTCCACTCTACAGAGAAACAGATGGCATCCGCCATGTTTACTCTGAATTCAGATGAAAATCAGTTTAGATGGAAATCTAAAGCCAAACTTGGAGCAGAATCGCTTGCACTACAGGTCCGTGTTTGTCTTTAGGCTTTATGGAGGGTTTTAAGCTCCCACTGTTACCTAGGGTGAAATCTATCCATATTGGAAAAGCAAAATAGGAACTGATGAAGAGATAACAGAAATGGACATTTCATCCAAACAACACAAACTGGAAACATGTTTGGATGTCTCCTCCTTCCTGCTGAATGTGATGGTATCGGCCAATCAATTACGTCAGAATGAGCATTCAGCCAAAATTCCGATCTATCTTTGTAACAGGACCAAGAAGAAAATGGGAAATGGATGAATTTGGAAGGAATGGAATCAAAACATAGCTGAATAAAAAAATGACTCCACTTTGCAATGACAGTGGATTTGCTGGTTAATGTGGTCTAGTCAGCCCCTGCTGGTGCATGCTGTAACTGCAGCACTATGAGAGAAATTTGAATCATTTGCCGTTGATGGCCATTCTATTCACATAACTCTGTGTACCCCTTGGCTTAGAATATTAGAATAAACCGGTATGAAACACGGCCGTGAATACATTTTTAAAATGTTTTTGAAAAAAGATGCAGTGACACAGACCTCTGTAGAATAATGCACTGCCTGTGCAGAGTTTGGATTGGCTATTGTTATGCAACTGGTTCACAAAAAGGTATGAATGAAAAATTCATACACTACCTTGAAAGGTTTGGAGGCAGTACAGAAATATACAGAAAAATAGTAATATTGTAAAATTTTATTAAAATTGCTACTATCATTATTGTTACAATTTATTACTAGAACCAAATCAGCATATTAGAAGGATTTCTTAAGGATAATGTGACTGGATGGCTGCTGAAAATTCACATAAATAAATTTAAGTTTAAAATATATTCAACCCAATATATAACTCTCTCTCTCTCTCTCTCTCTCTCTCTCTATATATATATATACAGTCAGGTCCATAAATATTGGGACATCAACACAATTCTAACATTTTTGGCTCTATACACCACCACAATGGATTTCAAATGAAACGAACAAGATGTTCTTTAACTGCAGACTGTCAGCTTTAATTTGAGGGTATTTACATCCAAATCAGGTGAACGGTGTAGGAATTACAACAGTTTGCATATGTGCCTCCCACTTGTTAAGGGACCAAAAGTAATGGGACAATTGGCTTCTCAGCTGTTCTATGGCCAGGTGTGTGTTATTCCCTCATTATCCCAATTACAATGAGCAGATAAAAGGTCCAGAGTTCATTTCAAGTGCGCTATTTGCATTTGGAATCTGTTGCTGTCAACTGTCAAGATGAGATCCAAAGAGCTGTCACTATCAGTGAAGCAAGCCATCATTAGGCTGATAAAACAAAACAAACCCATCAGAGAGATAGCAAAAACATTAGGCGTGGCCAAAACAACTGTTTGGATCATTCTTAAAAAGGAGGAACGCACCGGTGAGCTCAGCAACACCAAAAGACCCGGAAGACCACGGAAAACAACTGTGGTGGATGACCGAAGAATTCTTTCCCTGGTGAAGAAAACACCCTTCACAACAGTTGGCCAGATCAAGAACACTCTCCAGGAGGTAGGTGTATGTGTGTCAAAGTCAACAATCAAGAGAAGACTTCACCAGAGTGAATACAGAGGGTTCACCACAAGATGTAGGAAGGCCAGATTAGAGTTTGCCAAATGACATCTAAAAAAGCCTTCACAGTTCTGGAACAACATCCTATGGACAGATGAGACCAAGATCAACTTGTACCAGAGTGATGTGAAGAGAAGAGTATGGAGAAGGAAAGGAACTGCTCATGATCCTAAGCATACCACCTCATCAGTGAAGCATGGTGATTGTAGTGTCATGGCGTGGGCATGTATGGCTGCCAGTGGAACTGGTTCTCTTGTATTTATTGATGATGTGACTGCTGACAAAAGCAGCAGGATGAATTCTGAAGTGTTTCGGGCAATATTATCTGCTCATATTCAGCCAAATGCTTCAGAACTCACTGGACGGCGCTTCACAGTGCAGATGGACAATGACCCAAAGCATACTGCAAAAGCAACCAAAGAGTTTTTGAAGGGAAAGAAGTGGATTGTTATGCAATGGCCAAGTCAATCACCTGACCTGAATCCGATTGAGCATGCATTTCACTTCCTGAAGACAAAACTGAAGGGAAAATGCCCCAAGAACAAGCAGGAACTGAAGACGGTTGCAGTAGAGGCCTGGCAGAGCATCACCAGGGATGAAACCCAACGTCTGGTGATATCTATGCGTTCCAGACTTCAGGCTGTAATTGACTGCAAAGGATTTGCAACCAAGTATTAAAAAGTGAAAGTTTGATTTATGATTATTATTCTGTCCCATTACTTTTGGTCTCTTAACAAGTGGGAGGCACATATGCAAACTGTTGTAATTCCTACACCGTTCACCTGATTTGTATGTAAATACCCTCAAATTAAAGCTGACAGTCTGCAGTTAAAGCACATCTTGTTTGTTTCATTTGAAATCAATTGTGGTGGTGTATAGAGCCAAAAATGTTAGAATTGTGTCGATGTCCCAATATTTATGGACCTGACTTGTGTGTGTTCTACTGTATATATTATAGAGGTTTCATATTTTTCCATGAAACTTTTCACCATCCACCACAGGCCCAAATCTGAACTCCTTTGCTGAAAAAAATAAAAAATACAGTTCATTGTCAAAGTCTGTTGAGGAAAGCCATGGAATAGGCCACCAAATTTAGATGCCAAAAGTTTTAGTGTTTAGTCAGACAGCGTCCACGTATAGTGGCACATGTGTATTTCAGACTTCAGCAAAAATCATACCCACATGCCGCAGTGGTGTCTGTCACTAAAGAGTCTCTGGAGTCTGTCACTTTATTTGCAGAGAAAGTTCAGTAATGAGGCAAGGTTAATTCAATCAACCAGGCCTGTTGCTGAACTCCTGGCAAAACATAAACCCTTCATCCTCCCAGCAGGCTTAAGGTTGAAATGACAAAAACAACCCCATGTCCTTCTCCACCCAGCCCAGGCAAAGCAGGGCAGCAGACTGTGGCTTACTAATGGGGATGTGGCTTGACATGCCAGGGCTCTGTAGACAATCTAAGGTCAACTGGCCGATTGAGTGTGATGATTCAAACAGGGCTCTGCGTTACAGCACTGTAAGAGACACGAGCGATTCAGACGTGCAGAACACCCCCACAGGCCACAGGGGTCACTGAATATGACACAACATGGGTGATCTTGGGAGACACCTTGTCAAGATTACTTCAGATTGATATTGTTGAAATGAACATGACACCACACAGTGCAGCAGGCTTCAAGGTTTACTTCAGAGGTATATATATATATATATGGTCTTCAATGGTATATGTACAGTATATGAAGGTCTGATAAATCTTCAGAGAAAGCATTGTGTGTGGATGTCACGTAAGGACTGTTTGAAACGTGTACTGCGAGACACATGCTTGAAAAGCAAACAGCTTAACATCAGAGGTCTTCTCTTCTATTATGTCATTATGGCTTTGGTTAGAGCCTTGTTAGTCTTCTGTGTCTGTGACTGTGCATTCATTGTGGCCCACTGTTTCCAACAGGTAAAGGAAATAAACAAGCTATTTTCTGAGCAAGTAAAAAAAAACGCAGATCGTTTCACAGCAAAAATCCACAGCTTTGTTTTTTGGAGTTTCTTTCTACTTTTCTACATTCAGTGCACATTTTGCTATTTTATTAACATTTATCTATATATATATATATATGTTATGCTTTTTGTACAAAAGTAAAAATGAATAACAATTATTAATCAATTACTAATTAAAAAATTATTAATCATTTAAAGTGTTCTACAAGAACTAGAAAAAAAGCAAAACAATGTGACGTATCCCAGCAGACACAAGGATGCCTCATGCTGTTGTCATGGAAGCACAACATTAACAAACAGCAAATAAACATAAGTGCAGTCTTCCAGATCATGCTGGAAAAAGGAGATAAAATATGCATCATTTCAAAGAAGGAAAAAAGGCCAGGAACTATTACATTCTCTCACACAGTCTCCTTACATTAATCAAAATTCTGCAAAAACATCCTCACCATATGTGCAGAATGGCAGCATGCCTTCATTGTTTTGTCTCAGCTATTGCTGGAGGTTGTGCGAGGCATATACTATATCTAATTGTTCTGAAAATATTGGTTATATGCATATGGATTTCATTTACATAATCATCAGTGTACACAAATGAGAACTAAATCCAATTACAACATACTGATGGCTGATGAGGTTCAAGGATGATCTGCATGTAAAGGTCTAATCACTACAGTTTCATCTCAGACTACAGATTTCTCCAGATACCAAGATAAATTTTTGAGGGCCCCTGAGTTGAGACCCCAAAGAGTGTGGGAGAGTTAAAGTTGTGATTTTAAATATGGTACTGTTCAGCCAGGCCAGCGGCAATCTGTGCAGCGTAGAGAATGCACAGGCTGACCAGCTTGCCAGCAGAGCTTTTTTCCTTTGAAAAAAGGAGAGATTTTTTCCTGTGAAAAGAAGGTCTATGTAAAGCATAAACAGAAAACTTCCTCTCATACTCTGGTTTTGATTCTCAATGCAGCTAGTCCCCTGACATGTGGATCAGCTTAAGGGCATACTGAAGTTAAGTGACCTCTGACACATAAATACACAAATACGCACCCTTGCGGAACCTTATGATAGGACTTTTGTGAACAAACATGATAGAGGAGGCGGAATAGTGTCTTTTGGGTGGAGTATGCTTTCACCATTTTCACACTCGCACTAAATTAAGTGACTAACTTCGGTGCCTTGCTAGAGCTTGATTTCATGGAAAAGACTGGACAGTCATATTTTTTTTAGAAACTGATAGAAATCTTTTTCACACAATAAATGTATATATATATTTATATATATATATATAAAAGTTTGATTATTTAACAATTTTTCTGTCTAAACATAATATTTTTATTTTTGTGTTTTTGGTGTCTGAAAAGCATATAAATATTTATATTTACATAAATGTTTCATTAAAATTGTAAAAGTATTATGTTGTAAAAAGTTTCTAAGACAGGTTTAAGGTTTTAATAAAAATGACACTTGGAATATAAAACTGTCCAAAGAAGAAACACTCAAATGTTTAACGAAAATGGCCTTTAAAGATGAAAGCAGAAATTAAATAAAAACTCTAAAAGTGGTCCCCTGAAAAAAATCCTTTGAGGATAGACTACATGAGCTAAAACTTCGATCCCTGGCTCCATCATGCTCAAGTGTTTTGGAGGCCCCTGGGTTTACAGCTCATGCTTGCTGGTTGTTCTGCAAGACAAACAGAGCACTGCTGGGCAGGGCCTTGGATTAAAGTTCCCAAACAAATCAGGCACAGGAAGTGATGGCATGGGCCTCTGGGCCAGATCATGTTGGGAAAGTGAGTCAGGCAGTGAGGTTTTCAGCTAAGGGGGAGACGGGGTTTAGACGAGTGTTGTCAGGGGCTCCTAGAATTAGAGGTGTGAACTGAACACTGCAGTGCGGCCCGGCACCATTCGCTATACCATATCCGTCATGGGAACATCATCTCTATTTTCTTTTCATTACAAGACCAATCCCTCCTCAAGCCTTTCAAACAACAGTGAAATAACAGCTTATTTGTTCTGTGTGGCCTCTACAGAGGGCGGAGGGATCGTAGCTTTGTGCTAAAGTCCTGCTGGATCCACTTCACTATTCCTCATTCCTCGCTGAAGGTGGAAACAATCTTTCCTCTTAGTGTAAACTCAATTAGTGAAGAATCAGCGAACCATTACAAGATTTCAGTTTTTCCAACATTTATAGACCAGATCTTTCCTGGCGCACACTTGCACTGATTTAACCTCAGCTGTCCACTTTAACTTGATAATGAGTCTAATAATTTTTCAGGGCAGTTGAGGAGAAAACAGTTCTTAAGTCTTATCGTGAGCAGTTTGTCACAAAAACTATGGAAAGAACCCGTTTCTAAGATTTGATTTTTAGACCAATTAACTCCTGATTTGATAACAGTGAGCTAGAAAATCAGGTGAATGAAGGAAAATTGACTCGGTTACATTTGGCACAGCACTGGTTTGAACATGTCTTCCACCATCGGTCTGTTTTAGATCAGCCTGACATGATGAACGGTGAGCGGCGGAGGCAGCAACAGGAGTCCATCTCTACGCATCCAATGCTCAAGATGTTTGAAATCCGCATAGTTGCAGTGAGAATTGGTTTACGATGCAGTTAACTGCACAGGAGAAATTGGCTCTGAAACCTGGCAAGAGCAGCACCAGTCTATTGAAAGAATATGACCACTGCTGGTGTATTACAGTAGAAGCAATAATGTTAAGTGATGTCTGCTGATCATATTTCACTAGCCAGACTACGGTTTGAAAGTTATGATGAAGAACAAGCTGCCGCCAGGCAAACATTATAGCTGCAATGTAATTCAAATGTTGCATTACATTACATAAATGTTTGTGTGCAAATTATACAATTATCTTTAGGGGAATTTCTATAAGACATTTTCAAGATGCAGTCTCAAAAATCTTTTAAAATGACTTTATCCTTATTTTTTTATTATTATTATTTTAGCCATACCATCTTTTTTTCTACTAAAAAGCTGACTGTCTTAAAGATAAAACATTAAATCCTTTTATAATTAATGTGTTATCCAAAATAAAGTGATAATTGCAGTATTTGCATTTTGTTTGTTGCTTACTTTTGCAGTCAAGAGAAAATACAGACCTTGAAGACTTACTGAAATATTTGAAAAACCCTGCTGAAAAATACTATATCACACATAAATTGCACTCATAACTCGCACTTTTCCTATTAGTAAAGGGACTCTACATTTTAATGGCAGAGTGCAATATTATCAACATTATCTTGAACCTCTTTTCTCTTAGTAAGAGTTTAATCTATTCTGAAGCCTCCATTTCAGTTTTACCAATAAAAAAGTTGTTGAAACGCAAAATTTTTACCAAATATGTAGTTGTTTTTCAGCAGATTGTAGGATCCTAATGACAACATGGGAACCACATGAAAAAAAAGCATGCTAAGAAAATAAGGAGCAGATCTGGAAAATATCTGCTCAGAAGTATCACAGGGACAATCAAAGGCTATTTAGCATGCTTTTAAAACTCCCCTCAGCATGCTTAGGTTTTAATATGTAGGCAATCACCACAACAAGATTTTTGAGGCCCAGCCTTCATCCTTTCAAATCCCGCCAAACGTGAGTAGTTTTGGAATTCTGGAATGCCATCCCAACCGTGAAGCCCCTCTGCCTCTCACCCGGTACTTCGTGGAGGGCAATTTTCCTCTGGCTGAGCCTCCAAAAGCCGCCTCACCTGGAACCAATCTGTAACACAATCGAAGTGTCCTAACTTGAAAGCTTGCTCCTTTCCTTTGATAGTCTCCTCCTGGTAGTCTGCGTGGCGCTGGAAATAGTCCCTTTGTAATCTTCAGATACAAAAGAGAGCAAAGATGGAGGGCTAATATCATGCCATCAAAGTGAATTATGCAAATGGTAATGCTACAAAGCTCAGACACTCTCTATTTTTACTGTGAGGGAATGGGAAATGGGGCTGACTGTGGAAATTGTCAGAGCTGTTGTCATCTGCAATGTTCCCTGAAAAATATCAGGACTTCGCCTGGTAATTGCTGAAGTTACGGTGAAGGACTTGACTGAATGCTCATTACAGGCAGGTGTCGCTAACCTTGTGCTCAGCCTCTTTTTGCTTATTACCTCTGGATAGACACGGCTATTTACTTCACGTGAACACGTGATAACTTCCCAAACAGGCAAGACAGGCAAGCAATTAAACTTTAATAGCTGTCCATTGAGGGGTCCTAGGGGATTTTCTCCTGAGTCAACATGCCAAGCTCCATTTCCTTTTCCTCCCCTCTTTTTCTCTCAGCAACCTCTCGCTAGAACTCTGGGATGCAATGCTGCGGTTTTTAAGAGGTTTGGGGCTTTTCATGACTTTGATGTCCTCAGAGAGAACCTGGTCTGATTCCTCAGTCATACTTATGCAGTTGAAAAATTTGTGAATTAGCACTTCAATTTCAATATATAAGCACACATATATAAAATACCAATCAAAAGTTTGCGGTCTGTTTTTTTTTGTTTTTTTTAAAGAAATAAATATTTTATTCAACAAGGATGCAGTACACGAAGAGTGGCCGTAAAGACAATTATGTTACATTATATTGCTGTTCTTTTGAACTTTGTAGTCAAAGAATCCTGAAAAATAACTGTTTTCAGAATTGGTAACTGGAGCACCAAATCAGCATATTCAAATGATTTCTGAAGCGTCACATGACATTGAAGACTTAAGTAATGACTTCTGAAATTCACCTTGTAAATTATATTTTAAAATATACTAAAATAGAAAACAGTTGTTTAAAAATGTAATAATATTTCACACGATTACTGTTCTTACTGTAGATTTGATCAAATAAATGCAGCCTTGGTGAGCATTAGAGATTTCTTTCAAAAAACCTGACCCCAAACTTTTAAACAGTAGCATATATTGAATAGCAATACATATATACACAGTGCTATTCGCATAGCAGCTTATGCAAATAGTACATTGAGAGAGAGACAGAGGAAATAATAAATGACTAAATAAATAACTGAACAGATGTGGTTAAGAAGTATTGAGGAACTATAGATTCCCTGCATTGTTGGTAACATTCCAGTAGCTTAATGGGCATTTAAAATAAAACACTATTTAAGTTTAATAGTTGCACTGATTGGGATGTTTTTGCAGTGACTGGTGCTATAGATAGAACAATGACTTGAAGCCGTTCCCTTAACGTTCCACCAGCAGAATGTTTCGGAGGAAAACAACATAGTTTTCAGTGGGTTTTTGGCCCATTGAGAGGCCTTATTTACTTGCTGGGTGCATGTGATTTTAATTGTGATTAGCGGTTATTGAATTAGCAATTGAAGGGCAGAGTGCATGGATGTAAGGGAGAAAATAAAAGTAAGCGTGCTGAGTGGAGCCTTTGTCTCCCAGCCACAATCGTTACCTTTGAGCACAAGTCACAAGTCTTGATGGGCACATGGCCAGGACGACCGGCTACACTCAAACACAGCCCCTAAACCCTGCTGTTGTCCACATACAGACGGCCCGCATCTCTCATCTGAGCGTGTCGTCTGTAATCAGGTTTCATACTTGCAAGTCCAGTTAACTCGTGCAAAGTATTAAATGAACATTTGACCAGACTTTCATCTCGCTAACGATCGTGGGCCGTTTTGATTTCACACTGCCTCATGAGCAAACTCTTAAGAGTCTCCATTATGCCATTAAAGGAATCTAAAAGCTTTTAATTGGAAGAGAATACACATGCTAGCTTGAGAAGATTTTAGGAGTCTCGCTAATCTGAGTTTATGTGTAAAAAATGACCAAACCATTAATAACAGAATTTGCCTAATTATATAAAAAAAAAAAGCAGTAATTGTGGTAATATAAAGTTTCACACTACTGGTTACTGTTTTACTCAATCATAAAGTCGTACAGTGAAAACATGTGTTTCTAGATGTGTATAGCTCATTACAGTAATAGGCAGCATGTAATGTAAAGCCCGTTGTGTCTGAGTGCATACGCAAAGGCTTGCTTTTTCTGATTGGCAGTAAAATTTTATTTCAAATCACTGCTACTGATTCCCAAGCAGGAAGTGGGTCTTTTTACAGCAGTTGGTGAGGAAAGGAAGAGGGCAAAGTGGTATGCTAGGGCACCACATGGTGCTTTTCTTAATTTTCCTGTCATGAGATGGAAGCCTGTTTCTGAAACAGAATAAAAAATAAAAAGGCAATCGTGACATAAAAAATAAAATCTTGTTACAATACACAAGTAAAAGAAGAAATTGTCATTTTATGGGGTAAAATTGCAGTTATAAAATTCATTGCAAGAAAAATTCTAAGATATAAAATATTTTGAAATATAGGTATAAAGTCACAAATGCGAAAAACCAAGTCACAAATACAAGATATAGTCATATTGTGATATAAAGTCACACTGTGCATTGTAAACATAATTCTTAGTAACAAAACTTTAATACAGTCAGATTGTGAGATATGAATTCACACTATTCAATATTATACAAAGAGTTGCAATAAACTTTTTATTTTTCTCTCTCTAAAGCTGAAATGGGATTCAGTAAGAAATAACTATATTCTGAAACGCCCTGTCCACTCCAGCTGAAATCCTTTACTGTCATTAAGGCACACCTGCAGGAAAACTTTGCATAAAACAAAAACTCAACATTTCTAAATGTAAAAAAAAAGTCTTAATGTCCTAAAGGTCATCAACGCATTACGGATGTGTCATAACACCAAACAATAACTCTACACAGAAATGGCTTTATTTGCAGTTTAGCGGACAGGATAAGCTTGAGGCAGTTATGCAAACTCTGTAATGCCCTGGGTCCTCCGTGACTGCCACATCATATTCTGTTGTTGACAGGAAGGCCTGTAGCCTTCAGGCACAGCAGACCCTCACCACGGCTTCCTCTCTTCTCTCTGGCTATCCCACCTCTCCCGCCTCACTGGCGGAACTCTCCGCATGCTAAAACAAATTGATTTTATTTGCCTCTTGTGCTCTGAGGTCACATATTAATCTGATTAATTGGTTGAAATTGTTCTAGTGCTGTTTGGGAATGTTGGTTATATTTCAACATACTTCAAGGAGGAAGTGGGTTTTGGAGATCTTTGGGGAAGCAGGGGTGGAAGGTCAACTGAATCTCGTTCTCAGAAACTTTACTTTTACTAGAGGATGTGGTCTGATATATGCTAGATGTCTTTTTAAAAGGACTTACAGAATGCAGTGGAGGCAGAGCAACAATTATTAAAAATGCTTTAAGAAGTCATCTCTTTTCTTTTCTATTCTTTCTTTCTTTCAATCTATCTGTCCATCTCTATCCAACTATCATCTCTTTTCTGTCTTTCTATCCATTTTCTGTGTCAGAAAAAAATCTCAATATATGATGTTTCCCCATCAAGCGAGGCCCGTTTGCTACTTTGAGGATCAGACATGCTCACAAATGACCTTTTGACCTCAGCCAGTAAACAGCAGTCACAGCTATAATTGGAATCACTTGCACCTAGGCAAGATGAAGAGAGCTTTGTTGAGAGCAAGCTTTCTCTTCACTACCTGCAATACTTCAGCAGGATGCACCAGCCAATGTCTATTTTTAGAATAAAGAAAACAAATATAAACACACAACAATCATCATTCGCTACAACTGTTCACACTGTGAAAGGACAGATAAAATATATCTCATATATTCTCAAAATATTCATATGTTTTTGGATCATGCTCAGAGTTTCTATTTATTGCAATTTAGTGGAAAAGAGTGATACAGCCTTCATAAAATGTCCTTTAGTGTTTTCTATGGAAAAGAGAAAGTTATACAGGTTTATACAATGTGACGAGGATTAAATGATGACAAGGTTTTCATTTTTGAGTGAACTATGCCTTTAATTCAGGATGCTAGAAAATAAGTATTGAGCAGTACTCACTCACCAGACACTCAAGATTGTGCTCTTACACTAAGCTCTAAACATTAAAATGAAATAAAGCAGTAAAATGTATAAAATAGAAATGTATGTGCATGTGTAGAATATGTACCATCTGGAATAAATACAGTTTTATGGTAGATGGGCATAGTAGAACCAAGCGTTCATTATCACAGTCCTCTGTGAATGGAGCTGTGAAGAAAGGACAAGTTCTTCCATGCAAGTGTCCCCCTAAATTAAATAAGGAACATGACTCTGATTAGGACTCTATTTGAAAGAGCTTCTGTCTGTCCATTCCAGGACATTCTGGGATGTTAGTGGCAGACAGACTCCCTTTGTTTCCTGCTTTGGGTGACCTCTGCCATGGGAGTTGGCGCTATTGCAAGCCTGACAGCTCTGGTAAAACTTTGGCAACCGAGTCCACAATAACTGCCTGAGCCGCACAGTGTGGTCCGGGAGAGCTTCCGAACAACAGGATTTCAAAACATTGGGGGTTAACTTGACTCAGGTGCAGGTGATCCATGTCACACTGTCTAAAATTCAGAGCAGAGACTGAATTTCCTGGAATCATTGTTTATAAGACTGTATTTTCTAATACAATTCCAGATGCAGCAGAGACAACATCTGCTAGACAGAATCAAACAGGAGAAGATATTTTTTATGACAAACAAAAAATACAAATAATTTGATCCATCCCACATCTATTGTATATTATAAATGCTTTTGTTTTTGCCTTATATCTAAGCCAAAAACGAATGAACTTCACTACGAACTCCAAATGTAAAAAGCAGTAAAATTAAACAATTCAATGTGGTGATAAACGTTTATAATAATAATAATAATAATAATAATAATAAATGTATTATTATTATTAATGAATATACCATTATTAAAAATCCAACAAGTGTTTGAAATGGATCGGAAGGCATTATGGAAACTGGATTCAGCTGAATTGAATTTTGGTCGGTCATGCTATACAATGTCCCAAAAATTAAAACACATTTGAAAATATATGACATTCAATGCACTAATTATGGACTTGTTGAGTTTAAGCTGAAAGGTTTATCTTAATTTAAATGTATTTTTTTCAATTTAATACCTAACAAACTTACTTTTGCTAAATGTGTTCAAATCATTTATACATTTCTTTAAGATTGTCCACTTTTGGAGGCCACCATTCCAACACTCTATATGTTGAGTGCTATATGTTGTTAAATTGCTGAGGAACCTGAAAGCGATATTTTACAGACCAAAAGGGTATCCAGACTGTGCTTTGCTTAGTCTCTGAAATCCGTGATGACATGATGGCAAAATTAAGTCAGCACCATTTGCAGTGGCTGACCAGAGAGACTTGTGGTCCGTTTTGAGTCACCAGACAACCTTGATGTCACACACTAAATTCACTCCAGCCAGTATATAAACCCCAACAAACAACAAAACGTTCGCTTCGAAAAATGTCCTTTAACGGCCTCTAAGAATAAAAAAAAAAAAAGCAAACCATGGCCAACAGCTTCTGCCATCATGAAGAGTTTAATAGCAGTGTTTTATGTCAGAAACACCCACTCTATCATTAAAACACAGGCAAAGATATCCATAAAATTTGCAGCTTGTTGGGCTTCCTACAGAAGCTCCTAAAAGTGGAGCAGCCACTTTTCACTGTGTCCGCACTCAGAGAAGACCTTTTCTTTTTTTGGCTTTCCCTCAGTCTAGACCCAATAATATCTCTGCATTTGGTCCACTGAAATTCACCCAGCAAAGTGAGTGATGTGGTCCAATGCTTGTTAAACTGGTGAACATAGTGAGAGCACAGTGTTGAAACACCCCAGTGTGATGCCACTTGGCCAAATCTCCATCTCCCAACTCCTCACCAAATACTGTAAGCCTTTTTCTGTGGCATCACTTTTGAAATGTTTTATGTGGAAAGCCATGTAAAATGAGATTGTCATTGAGAGCTTTTAACAACTGTTTCTCCTTTTCAAAATAAATGTCCTTTTGGTCATGGTAATTATCCTGTAGCAAGACCAAAAGAGAGAGTCCACAAGCCTTCAGTGTTACTGCAAGATGCAAGACAGACAGGCGTCTCTCTTCACCACTACACTAAATGAGCAAAAGATTTGAGTTGAACCTTTACCAGGACCAAGAAAGAAAGAAAGAAAGTTGTATGACTTGGAAGGTGCTGTGCTGAAATCTTCAGTTTTGGTTTATGTGACCAAATTTTCTTTTAATTAAAAACAAACAACTTTTTTATTTTGTTTGCTATCAGACTATAGTGTATAATTTTAATGTATTGTTGTTAGTATACTAACAAAATAAGAGAAGTCAAACTATTTTAATGAGGACACTACTGAATCAAGACAATCAGAAAATCTTAAAATGAAAAAAACAAAACAAGGTCCATTACCAAATTGAGGTCAATGGAAAACCTACTTAAGACTAGACGCTGGAAATTACTCAAACTATCATAGCCAGAATTCCATGGAAGAACCCAGATTTTATGAAAAGACTTGTGTAGAAAGACAAGATTTCAAAGACAGACTACAGTCAGTTTGTCCAGATTCTATAAACCATAGACGGTTTTAACTCTCTCCCACAAGAATATAGCCAAAAAGAGCTATAAAATGACACCTTGCAGATTTCACTCTTGCTTTAACTCTTTCAGACCATGCATCTATTCCAGTGGACATTGAATTCAGTAATAATTTTAATGTTTTAAAGTAAAATGTACATCAAAATTACATTGCATAATCTTACATATTTGGAAAACTGTAATTGAAAATGTTTCTTAATGTATGTACAATTTTGTCCAATCTTCACCAAAATTGAGTCAGATCATCACTTTTGTCATAATTTCTTAGTAACAGCCTGAATCTACAATGATGTATGTACAGTCATTTATAATTTGTTTACATTTTTGAAATAACTGACAAAATCTTATGTCCATATTTAGAATTTTCTGGATACTATAATTTTCTGCCCTGTAACATAATTTGGGTTAATGATTATAGATACCGTTTCATAGATAATACTGTACTATAAAAGATAGAAAGACTAAGTAACCACAATATACAGGCACTATTTTTTTCTGGGCTGAAGGTCATATTGATAAAAATATGTGCATCTACCAAATGCATAAATGTAATATAAAATTTAAAAGAAAAAGAAGAAACAATCAATATTCTCTTCTTGCAAGTCAAGATATTATCACAAACCAGTCAAAAGCATGCATTCAAGTATTTAAAAAATATTATAGTGCACTTGAATTGCTCTACACAGAAGCAGTTCAGTTTAGCAGCATTCTTTTGCCCTGACCTGTGTGTGACCAGACGGTCTCTTCCTGCATGATCCTCTTAAATGAATGTTTAATTAAATTAGGGTCCAGGGCCCGAGGGGAAGGCAAGGACAAAGGGGAGACACAAACCCCAGTGATAACGTTTCCACTTGCAGCCCTGATGCCATTAGGGGCATGAGAATGGCACGGAAAGGAAGAGAAAGTGTAACCTAAAGTGTAAGGTCAGTGACCTGTCACTCAAATAGGTCTGTTTGAGCGTATGGGTGCAGTGATGCATCTAGGCCTAAGTCTGTGTGACTGACCAAAATACAGAGGGTGAATGCAGTGAAATCCTGCATATCTTTCAGATTTTGAAATGGGGAAAGCCTCTTCACCCGATTCGATCATTATGAAGAGAGACTGTAGGTTTTCTCAGATTTTATTAGCATTGTATTAGCTGAGGCCACAATGAAAATACTACAAATATGAGATGATTTTGCAAAAATTCACTTCTGCTCAAAATCATGGGGTCAGTAAAATTAAGAAATTAATACTTTTTTTAGTAAGGACAGCAAGGAATTGATCAAATGTGACAGTAATAATGTTATAAAAGATTTATATTTAAGAAGATAATAAATGCTTATCTTCTTAACTTTCTATTCATCAAAGAATCCTGAAAAAAAAATTCAGTTAAAAAAAAATGAAGCAGAAAAACTTTACTAAATCAGCATATTAGAATGATTTCTGAAGGATCATGTGACACTGAAGACTGGAGTAGGCTGCTGAAAAGTCAACTGCAATCACATGGATATTTTAAATAAAATGAATTTATTAAAAAGGTTGTTTTAAATTGTAATGATATTTCACAATATTTTACTGCATTTAAATGCAAATAAATGCAGTCTTGGTGATCATAAGATACTTCTTTCAAATTCAAAACCCTTTCGACCCTGAACTTTTAAATTGTCGTGTAGAGTTTTACATTACATTACATTTAGTCATTTAGCAAATGCTTTTATCCAAAGCAACTTACAAATGATGACAATATATATATATATATATATAATTAACAGAATTAGAGTAGAGAGTGCAGGAGTTAGAGGGTCATATAAAGATGGAAGAGATGTGTTTTTAGCCGTTTCTAGAAGATGGCTAAGGACTCAGCTGCTCGAATTGAGTTGGGCAGATCATTTCACTAGGCGGGAACAGTTAATGTAAAAGTGATTTTGTGACTCTTTGGGATGGCACAATAATGAGCCATTCACTTGCAGAATGCAAGCTTCTAGAGGGCACATAAGACTGAAGTAGTGAATTTAGATAAAGGGGTGCAGGCTATATGTGCTTTATAGTTTTACACACTATAAAGTCCACAGGTAATTACCAGAACAGTTAACCAAAAATAGTTTTTACCCCCTAATAGAAGTGACAGACACCTAAAATAAAAGTAAATAAATAAAATATGTTCACAGATCTTGATCTTTGACCCCTATATGAATTTCAGTCTTTGGCCATCCACAATACTGCCTTAGGAGTCCTGGGTCTGACCATCAGTGAGTTCAGAGGTCACGGCGATGACAGCGGGCACCTCACTGTGAGAGTGTGGCCCACCTCACTAAGTCAACAGCAGCTGATCTGCTCACCAACTTCCAAGAGCAGAGCTGAGGATCAGGCCTCGGCTTGTGAAAACAGAGCCAGGGTCACCAGATGACCTTCGGGATCACACTGAGCTTTCATCCCTTCCAAATGCTCTGAGGGGGAATGCTGCCTCAGCCAGGCCTGGAGAGACCTACCCTGTTTTTCTTGCAATGGAATCATGTTTGACACTGGCAGAAACAAATTATTTATTCTTCACTCTGCTTTACTTTACCATTTGCCAAATTCACGAAAGTTCCATTTCAGAGACTAAAAGGAGAAAATGATCTTAAATTGATACTGTGATTCAAAATGAAATAGACATCACATTCACCTTCATTCCCTGACATTGTTTGCTTGAGGATTCAAACAAATCACAATGCATATTATACTGAATGTCCTCCCACAACTATAAACAAAGCAAATCATAGCCAATGTTTATTTAGTTGGACTTTTCCAAAATACCAGGGTTCTTCTAAGGATTTAGAAATGTGCAATGGGCATGACTGTGGTGAGAGAGCTACAGATGTAATATAGTCTTGGGATACAAATAAAAAGACACTTAAGTGCAGCCAAGTCTATAATTCTTTACTTCACATGGATGTTCCACAGCTAGATTTTCAAAGTCAAATCCATGAGGGAGTCGTTCAAGACAACAGGTCACAAAAACAAGAATTTTACATGATGTTCTATAAACTCGTGTAGGAAAGAGTGATGATAAGCCCCTATTTGACAGAAATGCCTTGAACATGTGGAATCAAAAGCAGTGCCAGTTCTACTCTGGGATTATTACCACCCCAACATTAGCCCACAATAAAAGCACTTGCACAATGTTTCTACACACCCATCATCATTGGCAGCTCAGTGGACAATGTTCTTGCGTGATACCACTGTAATTCTATGGTATATTAGCAATTATAATGTGGCAAATGAAAATGGAAAAAAAGGAAGAAAAAATTGTCTGTCTGAACATAGTCACAATCGATCATGATTGAACCAGAACTTTTGAAAGGCAATTGAGTAATAATGCTCATGACCCAGTGAAAAGTAAAAGTCTTTCTGGTGGTCATGGAAATAGCAGGGTAATATAATTTTGTTCCAGAATTCCTCTTCTCCACAATGAGGTTTTATATTGCCTTATGGAGCAGATGTGAAGACATGTCAGAGCAGCCAGCGAATTCTATCATTTCTGTGTTCAATATAGCAATATATTTTATGACAACTCCATTCACAAATTTGACAAGCAGATAATAAAATATAGAATTTTTCTTAAGGGGGAATTTGGAATTTCTTTTCTGATTTATAGACAATCGTAATTAAGTCATGACCGTTTCAGTACTTAAAACTTTACATATGGGGCATCTAAAAAAAGAACACGTCAACCTCAACATCAGCAATTTTCTTGCTGTTCGGTATGAGGCACTTAATGAACTTAATGATATTTTGTCTCTTGTTTAATTCTGTTTTCACCTAGTGGAAAAAACAACACCACACAATAATAAATGAGCAACAATTTATCTCAATTTTCACTTCACCTGGAAAAAATCTAATTCATAGGGAGGAAGCAGTGTTAAACTGTTCTAGGCATGCATTAGGCCACACACGCCCATTTGAACTACTTTATGAGACTAAATGAAGTTTACTTAAACATTTAGGATCTTGATTCCGATAAACCTATTTTCCAATAAACTGACATTCCATCTTTTCAGACTAAAAAACAGTCAGTGTCTTAATAGTGTTTCCCATTTATTCACCTGATTCCACACAATTTGAACCAAATTCAGGCTCATTTGAACATTATGGGCTTGTTTTCCTTTCTTAAACAGAAGGGAATTGGCAAAATGCTGCAGAACAATAATAAACCTCAGGATATGAGGAACAGCCTCATATGAGAAGAATGACAACATAAAAACAAACATGACAACAAAGAACAGAGAGCTAAAAACATTCTAAAAATGTCCAGTGCTGCATACTTAAGCTAAAAAAACTGTTAACAAAACCAATATTGATATGAAACTTCAAAAAGTCAAAAAGATCATTATTCTTTTCAGTAGATTCAGTATTTTTAACTCACTTCTCACCATTTTTTAAAATGCACAGATAGAGCTGAGAAAGTTGTGTGTTCCGTTTTCAAATTGAAAGCATTTGGCCACCAATTAGCTGTCCTTGAGACTGTATCTTTTTTTAAAGAAAATTCAAAGTCCTGGTGCTGCAGTGGTTTGCCAAGCCTTGTCCTTTGACTACTGTCATAAAAAGCATCCTTGACTTAAAAAAAAAAAAAAGTCCACACATACCAGATTGCACTGGCTCAGATCAGTCATAGCTCAAATATAATAACTCAAAGACATGAGGAATTGTAATTCTAAACCACAAGCTATTCACAAATAAAGAGATAATCTTTTTACTATAGGAATAGCGACCAAATCAACATTTAATAAATGTCTACAGAAGCACAACTGTTGGTTTATTATCAGACGCTCAAACATAATAGAACCAACCACAGCACCCAACACTCCCACATCTGGCTTTTCCAAACGGGATGAGGGAAAAGAAAAAAAGAAGACAATTGCTGGACATTTGTGTAATTTATTCAGAATAAATTGCTACCAAAATTGCTGTCTGCAAGCCATTTGCACAGCATTATCTGTGAGAAATGTTTGGAGATTCCCTCCGCTATGCTTAGGACTCCTCTGCTTTCACATACTTCTAAAACTCATATAACCCATGATGCTGAAGTGGCTGCCATGGGATAAAAATTAAAAGCAAGACACTCACAGCACTCATAATTCTGCCCAAGCATGAGAAACGCCAGTTATTTACATACCAGTGGTCAATTGTTGGATACTTTTGGTATGATCGGTGTTTCTTGATTATAACTGGGGTCTTTCTGTGCATCTCTGCATGTGCAGAACTGCTGATACAACAACATATTCAGATTTTGACCGAACATGTTTGAATGACAAATAACTGCCGTGACACTGATTCATGGAATGTGCTTATTTTCCATTTCATAATATTGAGTACTCTAATTCCATTTCTTCATACTCGAAGTGATTCTTTTGATCAGTAATCCAGAAGAAACTGTGGTGCTTCTCTTATCCTGCTTCGGAATGATGAGAATAATCTCTCTCACTCTGATTCCAGTCCTTTTTTCTTTTCTATTGCTCTTCTTTTCTCCTCTCTTTTAACTGCCGTACGGCTCATGTCGGGTGTGCTCTGAATTTGATGAAGTGGCATAATTCACCCAAATGATCACATCACTAAAGGAGCGATTGTAAGATGAAGACCAGATTCCAGCACCAGTCACATATGGGAAGCATTTTTATAAATCTTAATAAACTTTTTCATCTATAGATTAAGGGGGTCCCAGGCACAAGCATGAGACCCCCAATGCGATTAGCAGATCTGAATCTAGTGAGGTGTCACAAAAAACGCCTAGTTTTAAATAAAGAATGAAAAATCACAATGGTTTGACTTAATATTCTCCAGCATGCGCACCAGCGAACGATATTGAACACCCAACACTGGTCAAAAGATTGAAAGGGAAAAATTCAATTCCCAAATTTCTCTCCACGGATGAAAGATTATATTTATCATACACACATCTGACAGTTCTTTGGTATTAACCACAACTTTATAGCGTCTGGCTGAGGAGTTGGTCAAGATGGGGGTGTTGAAGGCCTGATCTGCCGCTGGGGGTTAAACTATCTTTGACCATGAGGACAGTGGTGAGAACAAGTATGATGACTCTCTCGCCTCGCTTCGTCAAGTCCTGTTTATTCAATTAAAGATCAGTACAACCGCTGTCTTCCCCCACCCCTCTTTCTCCGTTTAATTTGATCAGAAAATCTGCTGATGCAGGCTGCCCCTAACTCATGTGAAACCAATTTCAGCTACACATAAAAATCTGGAGCAGAGCTCCGAACAGACATGGCTTATCCTCGCCCAGGAGATGTTCTCACGTCTGGGCGAATCGGAAAGGTCCGTACCCACATGACCAGGAGGAGGTCAAGAGCCAGACCCTGAGCAGGATGGGGTGCGGTATTGGTAGGGTTGTGTCTCAGAGTGCACATACACTGCTACAAAACACACACAACAGAATAAACAAGCCTACAGCCAAGTCTGTGCGTCATGTTGCATATGAGCAGGACCACAGCATGACTGTGGTGGAAGCACACCATCTGGTTACCATGGAGAAGTGATGGCAGTGATTCCGCTCCTCTCTCCCAAGCATTCCCGTCTGCCTCACACATAGGAATAATTCTGATGGGAAAAAGATTGCCTTTAAAATGATTCCAGGATAATTTGCTTCCTGATCATAGTTACAGTCCCTTAAATGTTGTTGAACATCTGCTTTACCAGTGTGTCATTGTAACAGGCAAACACATTAAAGGTAGTGTTTATACCTAAATGGCAATTCTGTCATTGTTTACTTACCTTCATGTCATTTCAAAATTGTCCGATTTGGAATGCAAAAAAGAAAAAGAAAAAAGATATTTTGAAGAATGTTTCAATTGTTTTTGCCCTTACAATGAAAGATAGTGGAGACCAAGAACACTAAGCCTCCCTGAATGTCTGTGCATGGACCAAAAAAAAAAAAAAAAAAAAAAGGTCTTGGGATGACAATGTTCATCTATCCTTTTAATAATACATATACAGGCATGCTTTGCATCTAGACAATATAATTCGATGTATTTGCGTCCTCTTGCTAGCATTTCGTAGTGCGAAGTGTTTAGAAAGTATAATACCTTTTAATAGTGTTGAAAACAGTCGTGCTGCATCAATATTTTAATACTGTGATACATTCAAGATTCTTGGAAAAAATTGATTGATACATTTCAACAGAACAGCATTTATTTTCCTATATAAATTCCATCAGTTCATCAATTTAATGCATCCTTGCTGAATAAAAGTATTAATAATAAAAAAAGACAAACCAAACCAAACTTTTGAACGGTAATGTATATCAATGAAACTTCATGAAATATAGCATACTAACTTCAACCCATGCAGCTTTTATGGGCTTTTAAGTTAGGAAAAATATAACACAAAGAGAAGACCGAACATCACTGTATGCTTGGTACCTCGATGAGAATAATATATATATTTTTTTGTTTGTTTTTTTACAGACAGCATTCATGTGCTTCACCTTAAAAGCTGCTGTCAGCCACTGGAATGAGCTACAAGAGCCGTTTTTTGGTGAATTTTGTGAAAAGTAATTGTATCAGTCATCAGGTCATCATATAAGATCCTGCTTAACATTTACATATTTCACATAAATACTTTAAATCACACATTTTGCCGTGGGAAGTCGTGGCCTAATGGTTAGAGAGTCGGACTCGTGATCCAAAAGGTTGCGGGTTCGAGTCTCGGGCCGGCAGGGATTGTAGGTCGGGGGAGTGAATGTCCAGCACTCTCTCCACCCTCAATACCACGACTGAGGCGCCCTTGAGCAAGGCACCGAACCCCCAACTGCTGCCCGGGCGCCGCAGCATAAATGGCTGCCCACTGCTCCGGGTGTGTGTTCACGGTGTGTGTGTGTTCACTGCTGTGTGTGTGCACGTTGGATGGGTTAAATGCAGAGCACGAATTCCGAGTATGGGTCACCAAACTTGGCCATATGTCACTTCACTTCACTTCACTTCACATTTTGCCTAAAATACCATGACAGACAAAACACACTAATCATTTCTTAATTGAGTCTGTGGAATGTCTCCATGTTAATTCACCCTAATAAAACATTTTCATACTAATTTGTTTGAATTTATCACTTTAAAATCTTCTGTTAAGGTTGAAGTTGATAACTTGTATATTAAAATGTCATATTACATTTAGCAAAACCAGCTATGATAAAACAAAAAAAGTCACTCTCTTTGAAAAAGTGAAGTTACACTTTTTTTTTTTTTTAACATTGCACTGTTTGATATTTTCCATTAGAATTTGACACAGAGGGCTACGTAACACATTGACATTGCAGCTTTCATCCATGTGCGTAACCGAACAGATTACTGTGTGGACTGTTGGTGTTAACTGCGATTAGTAAATTAGGATACATTACGAATCAAACAGCAAACAGCAGTATATGCTGTCAGAGCGGGCAGACGTAATCAGAGCCAATCTAAGCCACGTTCAGATTAAATGCATGACGTGTATTGCACATATGCACAGGCACAGATGAAAAACTGAACTCTAGTGGGGCCTGCGCTTCATCTGAACATTGAAAAGCATGTCAAGTTTGTTTGAGGGCCAATTAGTGTTGTTTATTGCCTCGGAAGGCCTGTTTGGACTCTGGTAGAGATGCACTTCGTACTGAAAGAAAGCAGGGATATAGGGCAATTTAAGCACAATGGCATCCTATTGCCCGTGCCCAGGGCAAATTACTCAGACTGAGATCAATTCACAAGCACTAAAATAAAATGAGGAACTGCTTTAATGTTATTAGCTAAATTGATTAATAAAGCGTGAAGTGACTCTTCCAAATAAAATGACAAAGATCATTTCCTTGCTTGTTTTTCCTGCTGTCTGTCTTCGTTGCATCTGCACTGAGAGTCATTGTGAGCTGCTGTTACTGAACAAAACCATCAATTATGACTCCCTTGTCACACCACATTAACATCTTCAAACGGAAGCATCCACTGCCTTTGCCACAGGCCAGTGCCCCGTGTGACCAATAATGTATTTTCATCAATGTTCAACTTGAGACCGCTACCATAACTTTGAAATGTTTTGAAAAATACAAAAATAGATGACCTCCAAATTTACTTAAAGAAGCCCCATTGAAAATGCTGTCAAAGGTCATTTGCTGAAACAGTGACCTCTCTCATATTAGAATGAGGAGACGCTTGATAAAGAGAGTGAAAGCATAAATATTATAAAAATAGGTGCAACAAGCAATACATTTAGAGGAGAGTTAGATTTGTCAGCTTTGGGGCACATCTGTCATAAATCTAATGTTGTAAAAAAGACGTTTACTTGAGGGCAGAGCATATCATAAAATAATAACCCATGGCATCTCAACATACTAAACTATTTTACCTCAATGCAAAGCACAAACAATAAGAAATAAATCTGTTATGCTTTATACGCAAGTTAAAAGCTTCTAGTACACATATGGTAAGGTTTTCCGCAGAGCACTGTCAATAAATACAAGATTCATAATATGGCTTGAATCCATGCTTTATCTTTATGTCACAAGGTTGACTTAATAATATACACTTCTTGACTGCACCTTTGGTGGAGCAAAACACTTTATTCCACCTTGTGGCTGTTTATTATTAAAACTGCCAAATTTCACTGTCACTTAACTTGATTGAGGTTCAGTCAAATTGTGATGGTGTAGGCCTACCAAAAATTCTTAAACCGAGACTCTTTTTGGCCCATTAGGCTTGGTATTTGAGTATATTGTGCAAGCCTGCGAAAGCACATGTTCCACAAATTGCAGTATGCATGACTTAGAATAAAACAGAACTAAAAGAATGAAGACGGGGCAAGAATTTTGACAGAACATTGTCACGGATCACCTTAAAAAACTAATTTGTTTTAGTGCAAAATATGCTATGTGCAAATAACTGTTTAGACATTAATTTATTTATTTTTTTTCAGCGATGCAAAGATTTCAGTAATAGTATCTTAATGAGAAAACTAAAAATGTGTTAACATTGATTATTTGTGCGTACTGCTGCCAGACCTCACTATGATTAAATGAATATAATAAAGTTTTAGTCTGATAAAAAGTCACAGATTTCTTCATACTGTTATATTTTACCCCCTTTGTCAAAGTATTCCATAGAAAACAGAGTGAGATTTCAGCATCGTCTTTCATAGGGTTTTGGGTTCTGTGTGCTACCACAGGGATATGGTTTGTCACTTATGTGAGTGAATGCCTCAAAGATTTTAGTTTTAATTTATCAGCAAATTTGACAGCATTTCTACTACACAGTCCTCTTACGTTACACATGGTTAAGACGGAAGAATTTCTATTGTTTCTGAACTAATAATTTGACACTTAAAAACATAACCGAGGAGATTACAAATAAAGAGCTATTAACTGAAAAAGAAAAATGACTAATTATGGAAACTATAATAAATGTTCACTGTAAAACTATACTAAGTTAAAGCAATGTTTTACATAGAAAAAAATTTGTTTTAAATTAATGAAAATAAAAGATTATGGTCATTTGATTAGACAACAACAACATGATAATTAAAGCAAACATTTATACAACTAAAATTAAAACCAATGATTTACTTAAACTCTTGCATAATACAAATGCCACTGAATTACTGTTGCAAATACAATTTATTTTGCCTTAAACTTTTGCATAATACAAATGCAACTGAACAACTGCTGCAAAAACAATGTTGCCTTTCTAATATACTGTATATTTTGTGTCAATGAAATGTCATGTTCAGTGTGCTAAATTATTGAAGGCAGGTGGATCTGTGGTTTATTCCAAGCTTTCAATAGTCTTCCAGAAAGCTGATGCTTGTTATCGTTTCCTGTAGCGACTTTCACTGTATTTGTCACATATCTGTTATATAGGTTATAACTTGCTTTTATAGGCTACTAATAACAAAACAAATACAGGAAGGAAAAAAAAAAACTTGTGAGTGTTGGGAGTGTAGCATGGAATTGTGTATGTAAAATGATACACAATTATATGATTAATTATATTATTTATTTAGAGTTAATATAGTTTTTTAAGAAACCAGGGGAAATCTGGGAGTTTGAAAGCAGAGTAAATGTGATTCCATAATTCAATATAAGACAATTAACCATTTTAGATGCCAAATACATACAAAAACAGCAGTTTTATGTCATTTTCATACTGTCAAAGGAAACCAATCTGCTCCCAGCTATCCATAAATGCTCTTTTGCTAATTCTTAAATAACTAACATTCAATCGAAAGGGTGGAACGACTTACAAGGTGGGGGCATTGTGCTCAAATTGATCTGCCTTGACATATGGAGACAGTGATATATAAACATACAGGCACCTTTTCAGTGGACTAACTGCCCTTCATATCCAATCAGATGGAGAGAGGGCTGGAAACAGACTGTGCTGGTTCACATTTGTTCTACTGTGGCATGTGCCCTATGCAGGATCTCTGCTGATCAGGCTGATCTCTGCCACAATAAATGTCAGGTCACTGGAACATAGCCTGATTCGAAAGTACTCATGTGCCATCATGTCTGGTAATACCTGTCCACAGGAACAGTCACATCCTGCAAGCCTCAGGTGTCCTGCACATCCTCCTCTAGAATTTCTATTTATAGTTCATTTTTACCAAAGAGCCATCTGCGGAAGCAGGTTCAGTGAGATGCTTCGGTGATTTCAAGGGACTGTTTTATTCTCCATCTGGAAGGCACTGATGCCAGTTTTGTTTGTGCCAGCAGCTGGGCTTTTTCTGCAGGCTATGGGAGACTAGATAAAGTATAAAGCGGGCTGAATTCGTTTTAATTTATTCAGCGTGTAAAACATGATGCGCGGACAACAAAAAGAGAGAGGGCTTTTTCTCTCTCAAAATAGTTAATTATGAACGCGGGACATTTAACTCGTAGATTTCTAAGTAGTTACAGGTTATAAAAACATTCAAAATGCAATTCATACGAAAATGAACACATCTTTTCTATTAAATGCATGTTTTCAATTTTTTTAATTAGTTCTAAATAATAATAAAAAATAGTCTCAATCTTTTTTTTGTTGTTGTTGTTGATTAGGCTATATTTCTTAAAAACCGGTGAAACGATTTAAATATTTAAAATGTTAATATCTGATAATACAAATTAAGTAAATATTAATAGGAATTAAATAAAACTTAAATAACAGATTAAGTTACATGAAAAATGAAAAGTTTAAAATGCAAAACCAGCAACAAATTATACTTCAAGCTGTTCCAAAAATAGCCTGCTCTAATGAAATAATCCTAGACACGTGCGTTGTGCTGAGACATTTAACGGCCATAAATAACTCGAGAGATAATAGCCCAAACATGTTCAAAAATATCCAAGAGTGTTCGACGTGAAAATGGAGCCGGTTCTGACGGGTCTATGTTTATCATTTACGAGGGGAAGTCTGAAAATCGAGACCCAAAACTTTAAACCTGAGCTAATTCAATTATTTAGCCCTGGGTTGGAAACGAATCTAATCAATGCACTTTTCTCTGAAAGTGAACCTTTGCGACAGATATATGCACATGATTTTACCCCAAAGTCTGCTCATTACGAAATGAAAATGCATAAATATTTTCGTGCATAATTCCACACTCGATTGTACACTGCAACAGTCAACAACATGGGGTTTTATCCCGTAGCCTAATTGCAAAGGGGAAAATATAATAAGCTATGGGAACATGGAAATATTTAAGAAACAGAACACGATCAATACCATAATCAGAAAATTTAAATAAAGCAGAAAATGAATTTCTCGTTTAGGCCTTTATAAATAATTATACCCGTTAAAGCTTAACTATATGCTAAATATTAGCAGTAGAAATACTCATCTCAATATTGTTACAACTACAAGCAACCAAACCGTTGCAGCAATCCAATTAAGTCAAAGATCTGGTTGCGGTGGACAGAACGATACTTTCACTGAACAATTGAGAATTTCAATGCAGCACCAGAAATTAATGCTCTATTGAATTTTATAAGGAACGCAGCTTTAGCTGACACAGTTTTATGACGCTCTTTATTTCCCTTCAGCTAAATGTGCTTCTAATGCCACCAAATACAAACACTGTTAGATTACTTTAAATTAAGGCGCCAAAATAAACGATTTTAATCAAGACATCACCTAATAATAATAATAATAATAAATAAATATCATGCGGAAAATAAATAGGTTATAGTCTAAGCTATTTTAATAATAATGAACTCAGGTTGCCGCTTGTGAAAAGTATATATAATGTATTTTAATGTAACGAATTACTCGCAGCTGTTTCACTTTGCTGTATCAGTTCGGCATCAGACAGGGCCCTGCATATACTGACATTGCTGGATATGTTTAGGATGTGTAGTTTAGGTTTGTTATCTTTCCCAGGCTTCCCCTCTGCTTTTCATATTCCTAATGCAGGCGTGCTTTACCATAAGACAGCCGTCTTTTGAGTTATTTAGTTATTATGCATGAAGATGAACAGACAATAAAGCAACTGCAATATTTTACAGTAAATTAGATGTCACACGCTGTTTACACGACTCGTTGCCTAACCAACGTAAAAGCCTGGCTCGAATAGTATAGCTTGTTATTGCGAAAAGAAATCTGTGCAAAGAACACAAAGCATATGTAGGCTAATAAATAATAATAATAATAATAATAAAAATATAGATATTTTTGGTTGCTGCACACGAATTAATAGACATCTCACTCACCAAAAACATCCTGAGCAACAGGCCTCGAACCCCCTCGTCTCTCTGGTGGATTCGGATTCATTTGTCTTAAAAACCTCTAAATTAGGATCAAATTAAGAACCTGCAAAGGTCACATTAGTTTACAGTAACCTCTAATTAGTTTCGTTTTTTTTTTAAATGTAGCCTACCCCGACTGACAAACTTCTAAACAGAAAACCCCCGATGCACTTAAAGACAGGATTTTTTTTTTAATGAAGTGACATACGAACTAATCAAGTTAGTAAAAAAAATAATGCAAGCACAAACTTACTAAATGTTTAATTTACAAATGACAAAAAGTATTTGTTTTACATGACTGAAAATATGTTGCCAAAACTTGTTCATCACCATTAGCAAGCATTATTAAAGAAATAGAATGAGAAGAATGTGAAAGCTAAAACATTAGTTTTTTTTTCTTTTTTCTTGGATATTACAACATTTCATGCTGGTTGTTAAACACCAAAAAAAAAAAAAGAAAAAAAAAAAGTTCCGATAAAAAAACATGAAACATGATGCAGCTAAGAAAACAAGGGACTGCCTGACAATAAATGACAAATTAGTGACAAGTGCTACTCGGGCCTGAATCTCTCTCTAATAGGTTTTAAAGCAGTGTATAGAATGCAAATTATCTTGTGCGTATTTAATCAAGATTAATAGTCTTACTCTGCGTTAAAATGATTTAAATGCACTAAACGACATCATTAAATCGATGGCAATAGCCTATATGATTTCAAACGCGACGTCGGAACAGAAGGGTCACCTGTCTAAAAAGACAACGTCAGTTAAAGTGAGAAAGGTTTTGGAACAGAAAAGAAAAAAACATCAGTGTCTACCAGTAAAAACACAACAAACGTACAAACTCGTACAGAGCTTTAGCTTTTTTCTTTGTTGGCGAGATTAAGTCTCGAGTTAAAAAGCATTACGAATCAAGCATTAAATTGCTCCCTCCGTGTTGCCCTTCACATTCAGTGAGTTATATATTTCATATCCTAATGACATTAACGTCATGTGTTAAGTCCCCCCACATATTTCCAACAAAACATTTTTTCTTCTTAGCAAAGGTCTGACCTCACCCATTCATTTCATCTACATAATAACCGAGGAGAGGTCTTGACGTGCGTAGTGGTCTATACCGAGGAGATCTGGGCTGCATCTTCAGAAGACGCATTTTTCGTTACTCCTCTAACCTTAAGGGGGCTTTTTAGCTTTTGGTTAGCTATCTGTTTCTGGAAAACATCTGAATCATTTTATAACCAAAGCCAGCTGCTGCACAAGTCAATGCGTGCGTGTGAGTGAGTGTGTGTGTGTGTATTCGTTTGTATGAGGAAGAGGGAAGGAGTGTGAGAGTATCTGTTCGCTTTGCTCTCCAAAAAGGAAAGAAAGAAAGGAAAGAAAAAAAAAACGATTGGACATCTTTTTCTTCCCCAAACTTTTTTTTAGGAATGAACGCCGAGACGTGCGTTTCATACTGCGAAATGACATCCATGGATTCATATTATAGCCCATCTGCACCGCAAGGTAGGGATCACCAGGCGAACCCTTTCAGGACATTCCAGGCGAGTGACACCAAATACAGCCCCGCTTTCCTGACCAACAAAGGTCAGGCGTTCGGGGAAAAATCTGGAAGCCCGTTCCAGCAGGAATGCCAGTCATTGGATGCCACTGCTGGGGAAGGCACCTTTAACAAATACCACCTCTTCATGCAGAGGTCCTCCTGCAAAACTCCCCCAGACAGCAGCAAACTCCAGCAGGAAAGCGGACACAACGGAGGGCTCATCGCGTGTTATGGTGAGTTTATAACAAGGCATTTGTAAAACAGTCTTAGTACGCAGAGAGAAGCAACTCAAGATGTGTTCTCCCTTCTCGTTTTTACGGCAAATAAATGCAGAGCAAGAGTACAAGCAGGTTCTAGAAGCGTAGCATTCAACTGCAGTGACATTAATATTTTTATGACTCGGTTAAAACAGGATAATCTGCAAAGCCCTTCAGTAAAAAGCTACAATTAGACCAGGTTATTTTACTTGAGATGCAGTTATTCATATTAATAACCACATCAGAGTAAAGTCCACCTGTAGGCTAATATTTACAAAGCAAATGCAGTGGACTTCACAACTTACTACCAATATAACTGGCTCAGCTATCACAGTAACACAATTAGGAAGAGGCATAACCTCCCCGGCTATTACATTTTACCTTTGAAGACCGAATTAAATTATATTTAATGCGATAATCTGAATTACAATCCTTAATACTGCATCTGAATCAGACAATTGAATTAACACGTTTCTGAAGGCAAACGCAACTAATTTTATACACTCTTACAAGTTGTCGACGGCACATTGAGTGTTTTGAACATTTCTCTCACTTGTAAGATAGCAGGCTCGGATCTATATAGGCTACCAATATGAAAACCCATCAATAGCAAAGCCAAGACTAGGAGAACATTTTGCACAATTCTAACAGATATGCAAGCGCGTAGGCTACTCCTGCTCAAAGAAAATTAAAGTGGTTCAATAAAAGATTTCAAAATTCCATACAAATTGATAAATTATATTGTGAAAATCGGAGGTTTTGCACTGAAAACTGCACTAGCATACCAAATCAAAAGAGTTCTTTAACCAATAAGGTACTGAAAGTGGTACATCCCGTAGCCAATAACCAGTGTAGAATCATTTCATCTTCTATAATTGTGTATATATAAGACAGACAGACAAAAAAGAAAAAAAGTAGCCTAACCCACACATTTATTTATTTGAACATGTTCTTGCAATTTGAGGATGAAGCCTAGTCTTCGTGGATGGAAACGGCCCTGAGGGCTTGTAAAGGAAGCTAGGAAACTAAATAAGCTCAGCATTAGATAGGATATACGAAAACTTTTCATTCCCGTCCTTTGACATCCATCACCATCTCATGCTATTTATTATTATTATTATTAAAATTAATAATAATAAAATTATAATAATAATACGATAAGAATGACCTTATCGTAAAATAAATAAATAAATAAATAAATAAATAGGCCTAAATAAAACAAAATAAAGTCTAAAATAAGAGGAAAATAGGAGGGACACGGAAGCCAAAGAGTTGGTAGCGGTAGCCCATAATGAGGTTGGGAAAATGTTTCAATGTGTCCATAAAAATTCTTCTGCAAATGTTTGTTTTAGTTAATGCATTTTTAACAATGCACATATTTTATGTTGACACTAATGTGTTTGAGATTAAACGAATTTTATCGACTTGATGAAAAACGTCAGGTGTGCTGTGCGACCATATATTAAAGCTTAGCTGTCTGGTGCTTAAAATAATAATCACCAAAGGCATTTCTAAGACTGCATTATTGTTTGGCTCATTCGAAAGTAGAATATATTGCCAAATAATAATAAATAAATAAACAAAAAAAACTTTCGGCGAAGATGTAGTAGCAGAAAAAAAATGTTTTGGAAAATAGCTCATACCGACATGCAATTACAAATACATATAACATCATAAACAAAGCTTTGAATAATAAAAATAAAATGAAAAAAAAAAAAAAAAACGATTCACCTTTCAAGAAGAAAAAAGCATTTTCTGACATAGGCTACAGTCTTTTCTAATAATTCAAGATACCAGAAAAACACATAACACTGACTGCAGTTAGAAAGAGCAAAGATATCCTAACCACGCTATATCTGTTATAGACATGCGACAACTCCATAGGCTATATGATATGGGTGGAAAGTGCAATAGCCTGGGGTCACCTTATAACCTTAGTTGTCAAAAAGACTTGAGGAACAGAGCATTGTAAAAGAACATGACGAGATTATTGGTAGGCATATTAGTGAAAACAAAGAATAGTATAAAAACAATTCAATCAAAAAACAGCAGCAACACAATAACAACGGCATTAATAGGAACACTTCTGGAGATATAGGCCTAATTAAATGCGATCGCATTCACATTTTCATAACGACCAAGCACAAAAGCTATCATTCGTTTACAGCTGCAGCTTTCGGCAACGCGCTGCATAATAAACGGATGACGCAACGAGATATCGACATACATTAGATTTAATAATGTCTGTTGTGCAGATGTTGTCAAATAAAAGTCCCATTTCCCAAACTAATCAAAACCTCTCTGACAGAAAAAAGACCATGCGAGTTGATTAACAGAATCCTTACAAGCCAATGGCAAAATTAGCTCTTTTAAATTTAAGTTAACTTGTTTTAATAGAAAACCCAATTACAATAACTTGCATATCATTATTAATATAACATGTTGTAATGCCTTTCAGACCAGCTGTTGATTTAGATTCATAAAGGCCTGTGAACAGATGTTTAAAACTTACATGAACCTAAATGCTATGACTTTTTAAAATATATAGCCTATTAATGTACATTACCAATTATGTAATGTTTGTTCATGACAATTATGAAGTGTTACTTTGTGATCGGAAGAAAAGCAATTTTATCAGCACATAAAATAATAATTGATCTGCTCACAAGGTATAATATTACTGGCTGTAATATGAAGAAAGTGTCAGTCTTACCTTCAGCTGCTCATCATGCATGAAAAAAGGAAAACTAGAATAAAAAAAATGGATGTCCATGCAGAGCAGGTAATACTTATTGCAATCAGCTACAACAAGTGCTGATGTTTTTAAAGATATCCTGCTCTATTCATGACTATTATTATATGGTTGAAGAATCCATGCCTTTGGTTTCAAAAGACACTCAGCTCATTTTTTAATAAGGTATAATGAATGCATACTGTAATTGGTCTAGAGGTTACTGAACACTGAGTAACTGACTTAAATTGAAAACATGTTCCGTCCATTTCAAAACAGATGATTGAGTTTGTGTGCAATATTTATGATATTAATATGTTTGCAATGGGCATGTGCAACTGCTGAACGCTGCCACAAACAAAACCCATTTAAGACAATATGTTGATCATATAATTAGGAAAAAGCAACTTTGAACCACAAAGAATAATAAACAAAAGAATAATAATGAGGCTGGCCGATACAGATTAGGACAATGAAATTACAAAAAATTGTCTAATTTGAAAGACCATTAGGATTGTCAAATAGTAAATCATAATACAATATTCAGATCTGCATTTGTATTTGCAAGAACTTGTAAAGCTCTGAAGGGACATCATTACAGCAACATACAAAATGTCCTGCCAGAGAAATTTGTAAGACCAAAATTAAAGTTGCTAAGGCCCATTTTATGAGGTGTGATGCCTAAAGAGGAAATACAAGAAGTTAGTGAATAAATAAATTCCTCTGTTTAAACCATGATACTTACCAGCATCGAGCGTAGCTTATTCTGGTTTTAAAAGGAGCCGCTGTGACAGACTAGACTTGCATCAAAGTCACATTTCCCCTGGGCACGATTAATTTGTCGAAGAGGGTATGTGGTTTTCAAAACAAGCTTTTGACTAATTCCTCCTTTGTGGTCAGCACTAATAACAAAAGAAAACGACACTCTTAAAAGGGAGTTCTTTATCACCTCTTCAGTGAAAGTCCACCGTAGATCATATCATGATGAACAAAGTAATTAAGCAGTTCAGTATTATAGGCCATTGATAGTCGATATTATGGACTAAAATATTTACAGTACAATGAGTTGGCAGTTAATTGGTTAAGGAATGATGATGGCTTGATTGACAGTCTTGTACAACAGGCAACATCACAAGTTGTGTTTGGCTTGGTTATCGCTTCTTTTTCAGTATTATTTTGGATTTTGGTGTTAGTGTGAATCAGTGAGGCTCAAGCTTGCTCATAGTTTATCTACTGGCTCTGTTGAGAGCAACAGCAAGATACAAAATATTATTCATATTAGGTGAGGGAATGGCAGAATTTCAAGCCTTTAATCCAATCAGCGTTTGAGAAATGTTTGCATAAAATAATAGTTAGTAATTTTAGTAAATTTCAAGAATTATAGCTTTTTATATTTCTAGTTTGTGCATGACTGTTTCTATATATTCTCATTGCTTGCAAACCTTTTTTAAGCACTCTCAGCGTTTGGCTGATATGATGAATAACTATATCAAAGGAAGTAGCTCAGCTGCATTTCTATAATGAGCATATACAAAACAGCATGACCTTTTTTCCCTTTTGTGAAACACAATTAAATACCGAAAGTAGGCATAAAAAAAAATATATATTAAAAATGTTCTAAAAATTGACAATTATTTTGAGCATTCACTTTTTCAGTCCCATTTGTCATACAAATAAATAAAAGAAAATCATAAAAAAGAAAAATGATTATTTTGACATATGCTAAATATATATTAGTGATATGTTGTACTATAATTTCTTAAGAGATTTTCAGTTACTGCTTTACTTTATATTTAATTAATGACGTGTGAATTATTACCATACATTATATGAATTTACTTAAGTAATATCTTACAGTGTCTATAGTACTGCAACAGTACAAAATAAATAATGTACAAAATATCACCATGTAAACTTCCAAATATCACCACAAGGTATCAAAGTCATAGCACAAAATTCACATTTCATAGGAGATGAGGCCATCAGCCTAGTTTTTGAGCTGCAGCCTGTTTCAGCAAAAAGCAAGCACAAAAGGAGAATAGAGTCACAGAGGTATTGCACAACCTGAGAAAAAAGGCAATTCCCATAGCCTGCTGATCTAAGGAGATGTGACAAGGACTTGGGATCATTTTACCAGTTAGCTCAAAACTTGGCTTTACAGTTTACATTAGCTTCAGTCTGCTTACCTGAACGCGGCACGCTAGCAGCATGCTTCAAAGACAATGCCTCTATTTAAACAGCATAATCAAATCCCAGAAGATTCTTTCTAATGGGACCTCAACCAGTGAACGGCTGAGCATTTGAGGTAAAAGCAAATTTTTGAAACAAGCCCTTATTTGGAAATTTGTTACTTTATTTCTCAACTATTGATTTGGAATTTATTTATAACATATTCTTTATTATTACTATTTTTTATAGGGATAGTTCACAAAAATAAAAAAAATCTGTCACTTACACACACTCATGTTGTACACATTGTGCTACAATTAACACTAGACCCCACTGACTTTAATTGCATGAACATATTTTGTTTTCCACAAAATTCAGTCAGTAAGTGATGAGTTTAAAATCATGTACGAGTGAGTAAATTACAGGGTGGGGGTAAAATGATTCTGAAGATACTAAAACTGTAATATGTCTTTATGCTACATTACCTTTTGGCTCTTTTCTGTGTTTTTTTTTTTCTTGACATTATCTTAAACGACAGTGATTAGTTAGTTTTTTACAGCATTCCATAGTGCTTGTTAACTACAACACTGCTCCAGTGTGGTTTCTAATGCCATCCAGGAGATTCCAGACATTACTGATGATTTGGGAAATGCAATGTCAACTGCTAAACAAACAAAATGGTACAAAATAGCACAATAAAAAATAAAAAGAGAGAGCAGTACAAGGCAAGCTGTTGCAACATGTTTTCTGAAACCCTTGCACAAAAACAAATTGCTCACTGAAAACTGTGATATATTTGTACCTAACAACGTTCCAAAAGAAAAGCCACAGCCAAAATCACCAAACTACTGCACTTACACAGAATACTTCAACTCCCTATATTTTTCAGAAAGCCACAAAATCTGATCTCCCCATAATCATAATTGTTGGAGTTAGTAAAACCAGCAAAGACACCCTGTGTTTTCTTTTTGACAGTGTGTATTGAATCAAACTGCAGTTGATAAAGTCATCCTCAGGTTTTAGCAGTCTTGAGTTCAAATACTTTTTGTCTCGCCACTCCAAGAGAGCTAAGCGAGCTGTGATATATCGCGAGAAGCACCTTAAAGGAAATGCTGTGTTTTCTTGCTCAGCATGTGCTCTTTGCTGCAGCCTGCTGGGATAAATCGTCCTTTAGGACTAGCGGTGTGTTTGGACTTCTCTGCGGATACCTATCAGATTCTCACTACCGGGCTTTTTTTCAGTAAGCACCAGCTGAGATGCAACTCTCTCTCAGAAACAACTGCAGTCTTGTGCGTCATTTTGAATAGAGTCATACAGTTCACTCTGAAGTCCGAATATAACACAAGAACGAGAGGTGACTCTAAAACGTAAAGCAAGTCAAAGGAGGAGACGGTCCCTGTGGTTTGGTCGCTTTATGTTTAGAATCGAGCTGCTGTTGTCACATCTGCCTTTGACTATGTGATTTGCTCTGGTTTTGCAAATGGTTGCGTGTGCAGACGTTTACTAATGAGGCTCCATCTCTACTAATATCTTGTGGTGTCACGCTCACAATCACCAATAAAAAAAATGGTTCACCGTTTCCATATGCCACCAGCCGGAGCCAGTCTTCATATCACAACCTATCAATCTCTCCATGCCGTGTCCGTCTGTAAAGAGCCTGAAATAATTAGATAGCAGAAGAGAAGTTCAGACTGTCGGCCTGGTTTCAGAGCACCAAGCAGCCCATTACAATGCAATCCATATTTTAAGCACCGAAAACAAACTTAATTACAGACAAAAACAAAAGCTTAGATGAGCAAACAGTCATCCTCGATTTCCTTTACCATTTGTTTTCAGTCATAATAGAGATGAAACCCAGCCCGACAATGTCTTATGTTTTAATTTTTTAAACATTTTCGGGAGCTTTGGTGTATTTAACCATTAACCCTTCACAGAGACCCCAGGCAGCCTAATTTATAGTGTTTTAATTTAAGTCTTTTATTTGCCTGCTGCTGACCCTAACAATCAGATTCTGTAAAAAAGCATAGAGGATGCCCTGCCGCTTTACAGCTAGTTAAATTACACTTTGATGTGTTCCCCCGTTTTCAGCTGGTATTAAATGTGTGCCCCTTGTAAAGATCTGACCTTTGCTAACTCATAAGGTCGAGCACCGACATCCTACAAAGCCAGGAACCACTGGCGTCTCCCATCGAAGGCGAGGCACCTTTTTAGTGCGAGTGGGTCTGGAACCACTGTGTGAGCCATTCATGCATATTGTATGATAATATATAGTGGTGCCCTTTTCTCATGATTTATAGGATATATCAAATGGTGACCTATTTGAAGATATTTTACTCTGGAGTCAGAGGTAAAAGGAGATGCTGTAAAATGGGTTTACAAGCCCCATTCTTGCTGCGCATACAGGTGTGAATCTACTCGGGTTAAAAAGCCAATTAGTCTTTTTCCTGAACCTCACCGTCTCCTAACCTAGAGCTGAACAACTGGCAACTTCTGAGGTGACAAAGCCCTCCACGTTGATACGGCACTGCTGTTATAATACTTTTAGTGCGGTATTAACATTAGAAATCCAATCAGATTAGATGCCATGTCCATCTTACCTCGTTGCACCTGAAGAGAAATAAATACAATCACACACTGCCAAAGCTTGCAAAAACATGTTTACATTTATACATTTTTATCCAAAGCGAATACATCAAGTGATTCATCTTAAAGAGGCAAATAGACTCAGAAAGTGCTCATAATACCAAGTTTCAAGCATTGTTCAAAGTAGTAAGACTGACTGCCAATTAAGTAAAGAAAAGCAAAGGTTTATTTTTTTATTACATAACATACATAATATCGAATGCAACCTACACTAACGTTTAAAAGTTTGGGGTCAGTAAGATTTTTTTAATTAACACTTTTCTCCTCAGTGACACAATTGTTTAAAATATATTTATAATGACAGTAAAGACATTTATAATTTTACAATTTCAATTTCAAACTAATTATTTTCTTTTGAACTTCCTATTCAAAGAATTATGAAAAATGCATCACTGATTCCACACAAATATTAAGCAGCACAACTGTTTTGAATACTGATAATAATAATAATAATAATAATAATAATAAGAGGAAATGCTTCTTGACACAATACCAAATCAGCATATTAGAATGATTTCTGAAGGACCATGCACGTGACACAGAAGAATGGAGTAATGGCTGCTCAAAATTCAACTTTGCCATCACAGGAATAAATTAAATTTTAAAATATATTAAATATAAAAGGGTTATTTTATAATATTTGAAAAAGTGAAAAGTGAAAAGTGAAAGTGACATGTGGCCAAGGATGGTGTCCCATACTTGGGATTTGTGCTCTGCATTTAACCCATCCAAGTGCACCCACACAGTAATGAACACACACACACCGTGAAAACACACCTGGAGCAGTGAGCAGCCACTTTTGTTGCGGCGCCTGGGCAGCAGTGGGGGATTAGGTGCCTTGTCCAAGGGTCTCACTTTAGTTGCGGTATTGAGGGTGGAAGAGAGCGCTGGGCATTCACTTCCCCCACCTACAAATAATAATAATAATAATAATTATAGTAGAATATATATTTAATAATATTTCATCATTCATACCCCCCCCACAAAAAAAAAAAAAAACGAACAAACTTTTGAAATGGCAGGGTATATCAGACATTCAAAAAACAACATTGTATCATTGAACAACATTGTTCAATAATCAGAAAAATCAGCAGTGGTCAATAGCAATGTACTATTTTTATACAACAGCATCAAACAAACACAGCATCAAAGTTCACCATTTCACAAAAGACTAGCAATATGAGCAATAGGTGCTACACCAAGTTAAAAAATAGTGTAAAACTATGTATGTATGTAAAAAAAAAAAAAAAAAAAAAAAAAAAAAAAAAAAAAACGGTGAATAGATTCCTTGTTCTGAATTTATGCTATTGCAGGCAGTGCCAAAAAGTCAGTTTGGGCAATATTCAAAACATTTTATTTCTTGAGTGCTGCTAAAATAATGTTCTCATTTGCATTCACAGGAAAATGTAGTAATTTTTTCTGTTGTCAACTGTGGTAAACATTGTTCCTAAAGCCATATATGATCTCATGAAACGTTGGTGTGTTACAGCACCACAAACAAGGTTAAACAACAGGACCATGTTCAGCTCTGCACTTTTGTTGCAATCTTCAACCGCCACCCCCCTCAGAGCTCCGGTTCAAAACTTTTCTACTCTGACAGAAACATTTTGCCATGAGATTTCTTGCCTAGAAGGCAGGTCATGTTACTCACCCATATGGTGGAGCTACAGGGGCAGCCAAGTCTCTGTTCACCTTGAGCAGCGGAGAGCCTGGGTTGAACCCTCGGTGGACTTCAAGACTGTCACAATACTCTAGGTCTGCCAAAAGCCATCAGTGACACAGGGTATAAACAAGAGCCTTTGATCGCTAGGGCCCTGATTTCAAACAGGCTGTCAGCTTTTCCGTGTGGGGGCAAGAGGCGTGAGGCATCTGAAGGGACAAGCTGAAAATATTTATGTTTGAGTAAATATGCTGCTCCCACTTTCTTAACAAGATGTGTCAGTACTGGGCAGGAGGCAATGTGGGAGCCATTATACCCCCAGGCCTGGCTCCATGACTGTCATGGTTGAGCCCACGGTGCATGGAGAAGGCAAAATAAGGAGACAAGCAAAAGGAAGCATATACAACCTGTTATGCGGTCAAGAACAGGAACGAGATTTAAAGCCAGGATAGTTCACCCAAAAATGAAAATTCATTTAAACTTACTTATGTCGATTCAAAACTTCATGACATTTGACATATGGGCCACATAAAAGATATTTTGAGTGTTTTTTCTCCATACAATGAAAGTCAACAATCACCAAAATGTTTTGTTTTCTAATGTTCTTCAAAATATCTTTTGTGTTTCATGGAAGTAAGCAAATCACACAGGTTTGGGTGAACTAGGCATATACCCCTTTAAGAGAGAGAGAGAGATTCAACCAACAGTTAATGTCATAAAAAGGCTGTTTCCATTTTATGCAGTGCGTTATATATCAAGATAATGTTTTTCCCTAGGGAGAGTCAATTTGCAAATCATTGACACTACACAAGATTCACAAAGCCATAAACATTAGTTGTCTTGATCACAGTTCACATAGTTATTGGCAACTGAAAGAGTAGAACTTGATGGAGGAGGGAGTGAAAGGATGGTTGCGCCAACATGTTCTAGTTGCACACATTACCAGGGCCAGAAAAAAACACATGGATATTTCAGCATGTGGTAGGGGCAGCATGTAAAGGGCCGTAAAAATATTTAGTAGGATTTCAAAAATTACACTTTTAGCTTGGCGGTACCTTCAAAGCTACATTCTTGAGAATTATCTACCCCTAAATGAGCAGTTCACCCAAAAATGTACAATTGTTCGAAACTTGTATGATTGCCTTTTTGTAGAACATAAATGAAGATATTTTGAAGAATGTTCACACCCATACAACGGAAGTCAATGGGGTCCAAAACAACTTCCAACTTTTTAAAATATATTCTTTTGTGGTCAACTGGAGAAAGAAAGTCATAAAAGTCTGGAACGATGAAGATAATTAAGTGGTGACAAAATCTTTATGTCTGGGTGAACCATCCGCTTAATGGTGATATTAGTGGTATTAACAGGTACCCTTAAGGGGTAGATAAAATACAAAGGAGTACTTTTAAGGGTGCTACCCCAGGGACAAGCTGTTCCCAATTTTTCTCACAGCAGTTTGTCCAGGGGCACCACGATACCTTAATCCAGTCCAATACATTACCCAACATGGTTCTGTGAGGAGGCCTACGGTGCTGAGAAAGGCATGTGTGCCAGTAGCATTTACCCATCAGCCCCTCAGTTTAAACCTGAGAAGGTTTTAATCAACTCTCACATTAGAAAATGAACACATCTCAACACTGCATCACCTAAAATAACTTTCCGTCACTGAGCGTTGAGCTAAAGTAAGACATAAAGCTCAGGGTCGCCATTGGATCACATCAGCGGGAATGTTCCCAAAGGAACTCTAATCCAGCTTTACACCCTATTCCTCCTTTGCAGCCAAGTGAGTGAAACAGGGTGAGAGAGACGAAAGTCTGCCAATACAGCCATCAATTTTGTGAGCATTATGATTTGAGTGAGCATGCTGTTCTTTGTAGCACACAGCATAGACAGGTAACGAGCTCAGAGAGAGAGAGAGAACTGGAGAAATGACCTAATGTCCTGGAATCCTCACATTCATTGATCTGACTTAATTTATAACTGGCACGCTGACTGGGGTTTCACAGCTGAGCTGCTGCGTGTTTCCAGTGGCTTGACGCAGAAAATTACCACTCTAGAGTCTTGTCGCTGGGCTAGTGTGGCCTCATTATGAGCCAAGCTCCATTTTGCACCCTTGCCACAGAGTGTGTGTATATTTGAGGCTGCGCTCGTCAAACAGGGCTGCAGTCTTCGGATTGTGTCCAGGCGGGAAACCTGTAATTTTCTATCAGTCTGCAATTACAGCCACAGTGTCAGTTTCACATGAGCAGCTGATTTATGAGCTGAGACTGGCAGCGATTACCGCAGTGAGTCTGACATCAAGCCATGGGTCTTAAAGACTCTCTCATTCCAGACCCAATTATGGAATAATTCAGATATTGTGATTGAAGAACTATGAAGGACAATGCTACATCGTCTTGCCCAATATTATATAGGCAATTCTTAGATAAAATACAATAGGTTTGTTTAATTTCTTAACATCGATTGCAGATATAATGAACAATATCAATGTAGGTTCATTTCTACATTGAATTTGAGATGGTAATCATTTCATTAAATGAAACAAAAATGCAATATATATTAAGACACCACTGAGCCAGCTGTCATTCTACATTCCACTGGGGTCACCTAGTACCCATAATAAATCAAATGTAAATCAAATGTTTTGGTGATCGGTTCTGGTGCTGTAGAATTGCTTCCCTCACACCCCTTTCATAATTAATAACCCTTCTCGGTCTCTTTTTCTGTCTACAGGTAAAGACAACACAGGTCTGACAGATTCTGAGTTACCCCACAACAGTGATCCAGCAGGGATGGATGGCAGCTACCTCAGCGTAAAGGAGTCAGGAGTGAAAAGCCCTCAGCAGCCAAACTCAGAGCTGGCTTCTCCGTTAGACAAGGCCGAGGGAGAGAGCAACAAGGGCAAGAAAAGACGCAACCGTACCACCTTCACAAGCTATCAGTTAGAGGAGCTGGAGAAAGTCTTTCAGAAAACACACTATCCTGACGTCTACGCCCGGGAACAACTCGCACTGAGGACTGACCTGACAGAAGCTCGAGTACAGGTGTGAACCTTCCACATATCCATTACCAAATCCAATTCTGTGTTTTAAATAACCTTTAACCAGGAGGCTAGACCACCAGTCTTCCTCTACTAATTTTAGTCCAGTTGTAGTCCAAAATGAGGGATCAGATTTAGGTTAAGACCAACATTTTATTTTTTAAAGTTGGTAAAAGAACAGTGACACCAGGAGGAAAAGATATTAAGTGAAGTGACATACTGCCAAGTATGGTGGCCCATACTCGGAATTCGTGCTCTGCATTTAACCCATCCAACGTGCACACACACAGCAGTGAACACACACACACCGTGAACACACACCCGGAGCAGTGGGCAGTCATTTTATGCTGCGGCGCCTGGGGAGCAGTTGGGGGTTCGGTGCCTTGCTCAAGGGCGCCTCAGTCGTGGTATTGAGGGTGGAGAGAGCACTGGACATTCACTCCCCCCTACACTATTGAATATAAATAGAGAATACAGAGCAAAAGTGGCTGAAGTTGGCCATCACAAAAGATCATAAAGGAAAAAAGGGCTTTCATATTAGCCATGTCCAGGGTCTGCTTTTATCTCGAGATGCTACCTGAACCTCTGTCTGGTAAACCAGAACCTTTATGTGACCCATCCCAACCCCCAACTTTACCCCTACATTTGCATATAATCCCTCCAACACTACTGCTGCATTCCTGCACCGACAGACAGACCGGGAGATCCCTTTACCCGACCTCAAATGTGCGCTTTACTTGGAAGCCCTGGATTTACACTGTTTTTCTTTCATTAATGTCCCACTCAGGAAAGAATGTGTCCCTCCCTGCTCTTAAGGGTAGGTGAGAGAACCTGGCCTGAAGCTCCTTCATGTGGTGAGGGCTGCTTATGACCTACATACATGCAAACAACTTTGACTATAACTAAAGAATGATGGGAAACAACCAAAGAACCATGATGGCTCAGTTCCAGGGATGATGATCACAGTCAAATCTTTTTGGAACTTTAAAGTGTAGCCTTTCCTTTCCTTTGCTGAACCCACCCCCCTTCTTCTCCCCATCATTTCCTGTCGAAAATAAAGGGGAATAAAGAAGCAACAGCATTGTAAAAATACTAATGTCTACACAAATTGGATGACATTTTTTTTTTTTTTTGCCTTCCTAAGAGAAAGATCTGCAAATATTAATATATTTAATAATAGTAAATCTAGATACATCTAGTCAAAGGTTAAGGGCTTAAAACAGTCAACCTTTTCAACTAAAAATGTAATTTGTCACGATGACCACATAAAAATGACTCAGACATAGAGAGAAAATATTATAAATTGCATTTTTCCATAAATAAAGTTCTGGAGGTTCAATAAAAAAAAAAAAAAAATGATTTTTAAGTGGAAGAGGTGAGCTTGAGTGACAGCAGAGGCAGACCATCAATCCTCAAAGCTACTCTGGACTTCAAAGCTGCTCTTTCCCCTTTTCTCCTGGTTTAGTTCAGTGTTTCTGTTCTCTCTGCTGGTGCTGGAACATAAATAAAGCTCCATAATAAGCCTCTAAGCTGCTTTAGCTGTCAACATCCTTACCAATTACAGTGCTACTAGCACGCATGGACAACATACAAAAGATTAAAAAAAAACTTTTTCTGCTGTTTCGAACAGGTGCTGGTCAAAATTAGTTGACTTGTTAATATTGGCAGGCTTGAATTTATTCAGCAGCAACCACTAAAGGAAAGAATGACAGAAAATAAAGAAACCAAAATGGAAGACCAAGGTTGTGACTGAACTAAAGACCCAAATAACTCTCCATCTATGATCTCTCTCACTCTCCATGTCAGTCTGGTTCAAAGTTAAGCTTTTGGTATAAGCATATACTACACACCTCAGCACTGGCTCATCATTATGAAAGGAATATAAGTGGATCTTTCCATTACTCATCTACGTGCCTCTACTGGGTCGGACAGTCACATATGGAAAGCCAGTAGCTTAAGAGTCAGGAAATTAAACATAGAATGAAAACAAACTCCATTTTCAACTTTCTTCATCTTTCTTTTCAATCTCCCAACTTCCATGCTTAGATTTATGAAGGGGAAGACAGTCTGAGAAAAAGATAAATATAAAGACAGGAATAAAAATGCTGGCGCACACAATGCATATTAAAAGACGTTTTAGATGCCCATACAGCATCAACAACTAGCACCATTTCAAAACACAGACGAGGATAGGAGGATGCAAACGGAGACCCATAAGAGCGATGATGCCTGCTGAAAAAATCTGTGCGATTCAGAAAACAAATGTTCTTTTCTCTCAAGGCAGTTAAGCTCTACAAACATATGATGTGGAGCTAAGGGACGCTGTTGTCCAACACCACATTAAGTGCAAGCAGAGCTGAGGTGCTATCAGGTTACGCTGAGAGATAGGCTGACTTGTTGCTGGCAATGGATGCAAAAACCACAAACTGATTGACCAAAGAGCCATACCCAGATCCAAGTTCAAGCTCCGTGACGAATCGAGATTGCAAGACAAAAGAAAGTCTCTGTTTGGGAAAAAAAACCAAAAAAACTTTCCACTACACAAATCAATAAACAGATAGTTCTAAACAGAGAAGAGCCAGGATTAAAAGAATGGAATTTTGGCAGCTCTTCAGACTGCGACCCATGAGAAATCACTTTGTGTAATTTGTTCTCTAATTCCCTGGTCTCCAAATAACAACCATCTATTCAGGGAAACAATGCATATTTCTATAGAAAAGCAAAGAGGAAAAAAAAAAAGAGAGTGCACATAGACAGATAAAATCCTGACTATTTTTAAAGAAATAGTTCACCCAATAATAGTTCACTACATAATTGTCGGTATTTACACACTCACGTCATTCAAACCTGTGTGACTTTCATTCTTCTATGGAACACAAAAGAAGATATTTTGAATAATGTTTCAGACACTTTTTTGATATCAGTGGGGTCCAAAAAATCATAAGAATTTCATTGCATGATCAAAATATATTCATTTGTGTCATGCACAAAAAAAGTCATGCAGGTCCAAAATGACACGACGGTGATGATAGAAATCTTATTTTGAATTCACCTTTTCCTTTCTAAAAGCTGAATTAATCTCCTAATCCATCAAAGCAAGCATATGGTGGTGGAGGAGCAGGGGGACTGACACAGTTCTCTGAGGCCTCTGGCCCCGGTGGATTCCTGCTTTCTCCTCCCTACCTCCTGCTGCTGCTGATGGCTCTGATAGAAAAGAAACTCGGAGGAGGCCATCACAATCTGTCAGCTCTCACAACATCAAACAACTGTTTCCAGGAAAAGATGCTGAAAAATAACAGCCGAGGGGTTTCCTACAGAAGCTCTATAGACTTATATCGCAAGTGACAGACTCTCTAGGCACCAAAAAAATAATTGCATCTAGACATGATACTAAATGACTTACACAATGTGATTGGTGTACATGCGGTGTAATGGTGGGAAGTTTGATGATGGATGTTAATCTCTCTGTTTATAAATCTCCACTAAGACAATATTTCCTGTATATGATGTAACATCACTAGTGGCCAGTTAACATGAGGTCATTTAATCACTTACTAATGCGATATCCTCATGATTAAGGATTGATGTCTTACTTGCAGGTCTGGTTCCAAAACCGAAGAGCCAAGTGGCGGAAGAGAGAGCGTTTCGGACAGATGCAGCAGGTCCGGACACATTTTTCCACGGCCTACGAATTGCCCCTTCTCACTCGGCCTGAGAACTACGCTCAGGTATAGTACTGTCTTCAGTAATTGCTGAGAGTTCAGGAAATATCAGTAATGAACATTAATTATTATTATAATTAAGATTTATGATAATTAAGAATTGAAATTTAAAATAAAAAAATAATTCTAAAAGGTTCAATTAACAGTTCTTTTGAGGTGCGTCCCAATTTACATACTTATGCACTATTCTATGCCGCTTTTTAGTATAAATGGTGCCATAGTGTGTTCTCACTGAAAATTCCAAAAAGAAAAAGTGTAGTAAAAGTGTGGAATGATGGATACTTTATGCATTCAACTATCACAGCTTTAAATACGTTCTGGAGGGGGAGGGGCTATCAGACTTAGGATGACAAAACAATATATATAATTTCATATAATTCATACAGAGTGCAAAGAATAAGTACACAACATTTAGTTCATCATTTGGTCATCTTTAGTCTTTTTAAAAGAAGGGTTTCATTCATGGTTCTTTTAGTAATTTTAAGGAAAAAATATTTGGATGAAAACAAATTCAATTTGATTGCAAATAATTTTTAATTATAATTTAATGGAAAAAAAAACTCACAAAAAGCGTGACAGGTGTGAAAACTGTCTCTCAGTTTCTTTTACACTTTAGTCTTTAGAGTCTGCAAAACTCAAAATGTTTATCTTTAACTACACATTATCATAAGTACATTAAGTAGCGCCACTGTTTTAATTCACACACGTAGTTGTAAAGTGTGTTTTAATGACTTAAAGGAATTAGTTGAAGAATCATACTACTCTTCTTGTGCTTTGTTTTTGGATGCAGTAAAAAGAATCTAATCATTCAGAGTCGTTCATTAAGGAATCAGACTTCACTTTTATGATGTATATTCAGTAGATTTAGATGTTTAGCCACCACTAAAACCATTAGTCAGATTACTTTATTAAGAATACAAGTGCTAGAACGTTTACTTTATTTTCTTAATATTCATCTTTACCTCAATGAATTAAGTTTACTTTTTAAAACCTGCATGTGGAATATTGCTGATAAACATTTGGGAATTTCAAATGAAAAACAATAGGAAATCAGATCTGTGTAACCACTGATAATTGGGGGTCCTGAGGAAGCACAATGTCGAGGTCAGGTCACAACAGCGCTGTGGCAGAGAACGACACACCTTCACAGGAGAGCCAAAGAATCTCCTGGATTTATTATGAATATGTGGCTGGGTCGGAGGGCAGGGGTGGCTCTTTGGGGAGCGCGCCTGCAGCTGTGGAATGCAGCTTTGCTCACATCTGGGGCATCTCCCTGAGAGGGCTTTCATCTCCCTCCACAGCCCTCCCTCAGACCCCCACCTCTCCAGGCCCAGAGCAGAATACAGCCCTATCAATTCACTCTGTGCTCCCTCTGCTCAGCAGAGAAGGTTACTCTGGGTGTTGAAGGAACGTCTAGAGACAGGCATTCCTCCTCCACACTAGGCAAGCAGCTCCCACTCAGTACGGGACCAGATGAATGCCTCACAGCTCTTGATAAATCTCCATGTCGATTACCACTGAGGATTCTGCACCTTCGCCAATGCAATATTTCAAAACAAGAGGACTTGATAAATGGACTTGATAAATGCTCTCATGACTATAAGTTACTTTAATGTTATTAATGGTGAGATTGCAGAATGTAAATGCACTATACCTTAACCTTCTGCATTCGTCTTTGTTGCAGATTCAGAACCCTTCTTGGATAGGCAGCAGCAGCGCTGCGTCTCCGGTGCCCGGTTGCGTTGTACCCTGCGACTCGGTCACTTCCTGCATGCCGCCTCATCCACATGCTGCTAGCGGAGTGTCTGACTTCTTGGGTGTGCCCAGTCCTGGAGGTCACATGGGACAGACACACATGGGCAGCTTGTTTGGGAGTGCAGGCATGAGCACTGGCATTAATGGGTACGATCTAAACATGGACCCAGACCGGAAATCCTCCAGCATCGCGACCCTGCGAATGAAAGCTAAAGAACACAGCGCAGCCATCTCTTGGGCTACATGACTCCCCCAAAATCAGGACATTATCTCGTAGTCCCTCAACATATAAAAGAAGGAGGAGCAAATGTGAAGATCAGTTAGCCACAAAAGCATGACCTGGGAACAAGGAGTGCATGGATTGACAAAGAAAAGAAAAAGTAATAGAGATACCAGGAGATTTATTTCCATTTTAAGTCTAGAGAGACAAGAGAAAATCAGAGATCATAAAACTGAGAATGTTCTGGCTATGAAACAAGAAAGAAATACAAGACAGACGACAGAAACTTGACATCAGAATGCATACAAGAATTAAATTAAAAAGGAAAAATGAATAGAAAAAAACCCTGCACTTATCCGCGACTAGTGTCCCATTTGTAAACACACAAAAATTTATTTAAACGCATCTGCCTTCGTTTTCATCTCAGCATAATCAAAACCTGTTAAATGCTTGTTCTGTCACAGACTCCTTTTAAAATATGCCATCTCTGCTTAGACTGTTCTAAAGGACTGACAATAGAGTTTCTAACAGTAAAAACTTTCCTATTGTAGGCTTTATCCAAACATATATGCAGCAGTAATCGGGTAAACTGAACTTGCTTTTTATATTAACTCATTGTTCACACCTGCATTGATTCGTTTGTTCATATTAATTCCGTTGGTCTTGTAGAAGTCTATCAACAATTTGAGAAGTACTACACTTCAAACACTTGAGCCAAAATCTGTTAGGAGTTGCGCAAAAGGCATGGTAGACTTAAGAGGGCCAGAAAAGTAAGACATAACTGTCCCGCAGGTAACTAGGCACTCGAAGGAGGCTTCCACGTGCCTTGATGAATTGTGTGCCCCCCAGTACCAGTAGTCTCAGGAAAAAAAAACAAAAAAAACAAGTGCAATCTGCTAGCACAAACCCAAAGTAATATAGTTAATCACTGTCTAATTACAGGTGGTAGTCACTATCCACACTGCAATCTATCTTTTTCTTCTTTGCAGGCACATTTCAATTTTTTTCTGGAAGAAGTTGTTCTAAAGCTGTTTGGCAAGATTTGACAGCCAGCCACATACTCCGATACAAATCTTGGATCCGTCAGACTGTCAAATTGATTGTCAAACATAATTAAGAAATACAATCTACAGAGAATGAAGGATGCAAAAATAGGTTGAGAAAGTTTTCTTTCTTTGCGTTTTGAATATCACGACACACTTGCATTTTTTTCAGTGAATATTGGTGCCTTAGCTTCTCTGCTTTAGTCCCGGCTATATAATATGTACGGTGTTAGGGCTGTCTGAAATTTGAGCCATGCTTCATTAATTTTTTGGGCAGAAGTCCTCATTGCATCATCTCAAATGAAACTATCAACTTGCCAATCTGTGCATCATCCAGCATGGCACTGATTGGGTGGAAGCAATACTGGGCTTTGGCATGTAATCACTGACATTCCCATGCACAGAGGTGACAGAAATATAAAGCAAGCACTATTGCAAAGTACTACAAGCTTTCTACTTTTCCAGAGTCAGATTTAGATCAGGTAAAACAAAGCTGTTTGAAATCTGGAGACGAATCTGATACGTTCTGCCCTTTGGAGAAGCCATTTCTAATTTGTAAATGAGAACCACATTTCCTTTCCTTCATTCTGCTGTGCAGCTTATCTAGATCCCTGGAGATACTTATATATACACACAACTTTTTTTATTATAATACCAGAGCAGTGACTTACCTGGTTTGAGGGGATTACAACATGGAATCAAGTTCTGTTTTAGAATGACAATAAAACTAGGCTTGCTTTACTTAATATTTTTAAACAAAAACTCAAATATATAATGCACTGGGTGCAATATAACGTTAAACCATGTAAAAGAACCTCATTGCCAAAAGTCAATTAGAAATCACCTGCTTACTGCTGCTCAGTCTCGTGCCCCACGGCCTGGATATATCATATGTAAAGTATAGGGGCTTCCTGAAGTTTGAGCCATGCTTCATTAATTTTCTGGCAGAAGTCTTCATTGTATCTCATGACTGAGCATCTCATCACTTAAAGTAGCAGGGGACCTGCTAAAAAAGCCAGTGATCATGTTAATGGGCTTTTCATTAGGACTAAAACTAGTAAGTTGATCCATCCTGCACCGAATCCATCCACCAGAGCAACAGTTCAACCACCAATCCTCACTGAGAGCCATGAGGAGCTCTGCCAGTGCAGAATTGTGAGTCCTGGCACTCTCACTTTGGCCTTTAAGAGGTTGCTGAGAGGGTGAAGTGACTACAGTGTTCCGGTGTTCTGGGAAAGGACAATCCACACAGCTGTGTTCGGGGTAAATGCAAAACAAACATGCCTCGCACATGCTTCCTCTTCAGCTGCCATGGCTCTTCTTTCAAAGCCCCATGCTGAACACGGCCTGGTCTGCTACCCCAGCCAAAGCATCAGCTCAGCGACTCGGAGTCAATGCACACCCGTGCTCTCAGGCAGACTTTTTAATTAACACCGAGACATCTGCGGATAGGGATTCTGTGACAGAACAGAGGAGCGTGGGCTCCGTGTTAGCCTATCTTTAACTATTGTGGAACCAGGGGTGCTGATGGAGCTCAGGTCAACACTATCATTAGTTTGTGTAATATCAGCACACATATACACTTCTGTAGCATTAAACGAGCTAATCTGCACATAACAGAACACAAGTCATCACATTTGCTTTTGATACTCTTGTACTTCATTCAAAGGAAAATTAGCCTAACATTTAAAACGGTCATCAAAACGGTTCTGTAGAAAACAGATTGTACAGTACCCAAAGTAGTTGTCATAGTACCTTGCAGATGCCTATGAGTTACAGAGATTCTTAAGTCTCTGTCCCATCTCCTAAAACTTATACTACTGAAGTAGGCATATCCAAGTACTAGAATAATATAATGCTTTGTTTTGTGTGTGGTTGCATTGTATGGTTTTCTTTGGATTTCTTTCTTGCATAAAATACCCTTGGAGCCTTTCTTTTGTAAAAATATCCTTATTAGAAATATATAATTTTATGTGTGACTGAGGGTTCTTGCTTTTGTTGTATTGTGGGTCTGGGGATTAAATGCGATACATTTGGGTTTTTGGTATGTAAATGAACTTAAAATAGTTGTGATGGCTTAAAGCTTAATGTATGGCTTTTGAATCATTTTTATTAATTATTTACTTTCAAGCTTGTTTATGTTCTATATATATATTGTGATTTACAACCGTAAGTTATTGCACTTACATTTTTAATTGTTTGAATTGCTTCGAGAACATCTGATTCGAGTGGAATAGCACTATAAAATATGTGTACTCGATCAACTGTCAAGTACTTTGAGAACATAATGGTAAAGTACCGAGGGCTGGTAAACTGTTTATCCATGGGCTTTTTCAGATTTGTTTCAAATCTGAAAAACAGGCTAAAACAAGATTAAACTTGGAACAAACCTCTTGAAAAAAAAAAAAAAAAAGTTTTCTAGCAACACACACTGTTCCGGGACATTTGACATACTGTTCTCAGAGCCGGATGTAACTCCCATCTTACATTAAAGACATACTGAAGACATGAACTTCCTGTTGGCTATAGACTTTTTTTCTTAACAAGGCTTTCCTTTAATGGGTTAAAATCCAACATTTCAAAGTTTAACCATTACAGGTGCTGGGTATTCTACTATGGATGTTTCATTTTCTGTGTGCTCATTTTTGTTTGTTTCTCTAAATCCAGATGAATAAAACATTAAAAAAAAACTAATCAAATATCCCTGTGCAATATATTAGTAATTGTATTCATAAATTGCAATCCATAAATGCAGCTTTCAATTGATAAATACAGAACAGCAGCACAAAAGAAAGTGGACCCCAAAAAAACTGCTCATATTTTACAAGTGGATTATGAAATGCATGTTAATAACAGGTGACAAATGCCTTCATAATGCAGAAAAGGATAGCTCAGATAGGCCTAAATCCTTGACTTTGATGATTAGCTCAGAGATAAATGCTTCCTCTCATACACATTTTTCTAAAGTAGACAGATTTTGCATAAAACACTTCACAAGCTGCAGACAATCTGGCTCTCTGTGTGTAATTGGTCATTCAGTGACATTTCCAATACTAAACATGTTGCTAAAATTTCCTTACCAGATTTTCACTTTCTTCATGCAGGAAGAGTCAGAACAGGAATAGATTACTCCTCACAAGTTCACTCCCATGGAGATGAAATTAATTTATCTCAGACGTGCAGGCTTCTGAACCTAAATCACTCAAAGTGCTCAGACATCTGCTTCTGGGCCCAGACAACAGAGGTAGCTGGAAAAAAGACGGCAATTCATCCAAAATCTGCACTAAGTCAACATACCATCAAATTAGGGATGAGAATGAGAATATGAATACTCAGAAGTGACAGAAATGAAAACACAATAATGAACATCAAAACTTTAGAACATTTCACACCAATCAAACTCCAGCAACAACTATTCTAAAATGTGCCGAAATGGCGCCTCGTTAATTCTGTGATCTGTTTGAGGTCACAAAAGAATATCAACTTTTGTCAGCATGGTGAAGTGCAATGTGTTGAAACCAAATGAATGATCTTATAACAGCTTTTAGAATTTGAACTATTTTCAACTTGACACACTGTCAAGTAACAAATGCCACACTTGCACTGTGAGAAGCTTGAAAAACAGCAAGATGTAAAGGTCAAAAAAGCATGTACACAGAGACCATTTAAAAAAAGAAAAAGCACTTTCACAGTCAAAATGACCAAAATGCACATCTCTAAATTATTTATTTTTCCACACTCTGTTTATTACATATAATACATCTTAATGTAAAAAACAAATAAACAACAAAACAATTCAAACAAATGGAGATATCAAAAAGAAATGTGAATTCATTGAGTATGAATGAGTTCTTTGCAATTTCATGCCATTTAACCATACTGCTATCAGCTGTACAATATATAACTCTGCAAATAGTGTCTTTCAATATCTAGTAATACCCAAAATACGCTTTAATTAGGCAGATGTAAGAGCTGACCTAAATAGGGAACATTTATATAAAATACTTTTTTTTTCCTCCAGCAACATTCAAAAAGTCAGCAACTGAATATAAAATGAAATGTCAAACTGATATAACTCAAACTGAAGTATTAAAATCACTAACCGTGACTGTGCAAAACAATATCTCATGTACAAACTAATGGCCCCAACTCAACATCTGAGATATTCAGTTCAAGTTATGCTACAATTTGTTCAGCGTGATGCATATCTTAAGTTAAACTATAAAATGTAAAATTACATTAATATATATATCCTCCACTGTTTACCAGTGGGCTGTGATTCATCTGTATGCGTTTACTTTCCTCACATGGATATAGTGTCAACCACACCTGTCCTCATCAGACTCGATGTATCGTCCCGTTTCAGCAACCATCCTCGAGAGTGAAAACATGATAATAAGTTATACAGTGCATCATTTCCCATTACACCACTAGTGGAACGGCACTCCTCAAATGTCATTAGGTTAGATACGATACGAGAAAGAGAAATCCTGGAGTGCCCATGGCCTGTTTGAGAGAGAAAAGTGGTGGGAAAGAGTTGTGGTAGTGTCACAGACTACCAATGTTGGGGAAACTTTTGAGTTTCTCTGGGAAATCGTCTTTATAGAGTACAGGATCGGCACGGTGCTCGACAACCTTCAGAGGCATGGTGCCAAACACAGAGGCGAACTTGTTTATGCACTCAGACCTGGAAAGAAAAAAAAGAAAGAGGCTGAAAGAGTGGAGGAAAAAGGGAAACATGGATCGTGGATCTGATGCCAATGTCGGAAAATCTGTCTCCCCAAAAATTGGGTGTTCATGGTACAACCTAACTAGCATTTTGTAGAAGCATCTGAATCATGAGGTACATGCACAACGTAAAACAGGGATCAGATGTTTTCAAAATGCCTGGCATTCCCAGGACCCTGCACTTATGACAGGAAATGTATCGAGAGAGAAGCATAACCAGAGGCAGGAACCCCTTCATCAATCTAAACAAGTGTGACCCCTGGAAGGGTTCAGCAGTCAAAGGAGTCCCTGATTGGCTGCTACCACTCCGTATTCACATCAAGGTCAAACACTCTCTCGCAGGCTGCTTCGGCTGCTTTAATTCCTCAAACACAGCTTGGAAACATGAAACTAATCATCAAGACTGATTATGTTTCAGCAGATGAGGAAACGGTTGTGATTTTCAAGGAAAATCAATTCAAGCCTTTCTGATGCATGCTTTGCCTGGTTCATACTAGAATTGAAACACAGAATGAATTAATGATTTGTGGTGAACCTCTGACAGAGAGGAAAGTCACAGTTCTTTGCGAAGGAAGGTTTTTTCGTAAGGTCCAGTGAATCTGAATGTTTTGATCTGAGAGTACAGGAAAGTATCTCCTGTATTGTGCTACAATGAGCCAATTGTTGGTTAAACCCACAATGTGTTTCAAATGCCAAGAATGCTGCCAAAGCCCCCTCTGCCCAACTAAAGGGAACCCCTGTTTATACTGTACCTCTCCACCATGTGCGTCTGGTCTAGGGACAACCCGTCAATCGCTGTGCACTCCGGGCATTTGAATTTCTTCCGAGGAGTAACCTAGAGAAAGAGAGAAAAACAAATGTGATGTATCTGATCGTTTTAACTCACAATGAGCTTTTTTTGTTTCAATCTCAAACTAAGTCTCAGTTCTCAAACTGTCAGTTTTATATTGAAATTGTTGTATTCTGTTGTAGTTTTTCTGTGTCAATCTTACAAAACAAGTCCTTTAATTTTGTCCTTATACAACTTATTGTCTCATGACATTGTGAAACATTTTTGGTCTGACCAATTTTTAGTCAAGGCAGAGCTACAATATTGTCATTTTGGTGGTTCTTCACCTTTCTATAAATACCCATGATTCAGTTTGGTATACCCTACAACGTCTCTCAACTACAGTCTTGGTGACCCACCTAGCAGAATGTTTTAGATGTCTCACTAATTAAAACACCTATCAGCTTCTTAGAGTTGTGAATATGGTGACATCTAAAACATTCTGAGAGTTGGTTCCCAAGGAGGACTGGAGTTGAAAACACGGTCACAAAAAGTGAAAACACTTCTTTTTTTTTTTTGCTTTTTAAAACAAAATAAAAACAATAACCATCTGAAAGTATATTGAAATATTCATGAGAGAAGATAACTTTTCAATCGCCCTATCAACCACAGGAAGATGTCAAACAAACATTTATTTCAGGAAAGCCAGAAAAAACCTTTAAACTTGTGAAAAGGTTACAGCTAAAATTGTAAATATACTGTTAAATATATTCACTGTAAAACAAATAAATTATATTTTATTTGCTATTGTCTGATATCTTATTTAATGTTTTTTAATAAAACTCAAAAATGTCAAAAAATGCCAGAATATTGTTTGGAATATTTGCACAGCAGCAAATTTGTATGACTTTTCTAATGCTAGAGGAAGACTTATACAGACTTTCTTTTATTTTTTATTCAGTGCATAAACCTCAACAAGTGTTTTATCTGTTCTTACCTCAAAAATAAAACTGTCTGACCTACATGCATCTGTATCTCCAAATTTCATGCTGAGAAATCATGACACACTACTCATATTAAAAAAACAACAGAATCTGACACAGCATTGATAAGGTTGTGTAATAATGAGCTGGGGCTGCAAAGATGGGATTCTGTGAAGTGTGTGTATGTGTGTGTTTGGGAGCTGAGTGGGAGGAGATGACTTGATGACAGGTCGTATAAGTCAGATGTAATGAGAGAGCCGTCCGTGCCCATGGCCTAGCTAAACGACCGTATCTGCCGCACTCATTAGATGAATGATGTACGAGCCCTCTGCCCCATCCCTCCTTCAACAACACACACACTTGACTGACACTCCACAGTGGGAGCGTGGTGTTGGGGCACTAGGAGGTGTGGGTGATGTAGGGATGTGGAGGAGAGAGGGGAGAAGGTTCACAGTGTAACTGACTGCAGAATGAATGTGCCCCAGTGAGCTTAGAAAAACAGAACGTGCAGGAGAGAGGCAGACAGTGACATCCAGATAACAGAGGTTAAGGCCAGGACTTTACAGGCCGAACAGCACCTGGACAGAGTCACTGTAGACTACAGACTGTAGAGGCTTGAGGAGAAAGGCGAAAGATGATCAGAGACAGAGCTCCAGGGAACATTGTCAGAACGCCCACATTGATTTTTAAGGGATAATACTTTTTCCCTCCAGATTTTTTTTTCCATCATGATCTATTTGCCAACCTGTCTGATTCTTTAAATGAAAGCTTTGTGTTAATACGCTTAAAATGTTTCCTGCACTACTTTTTCATGATGGCACTAGACTGCTATTGAATCCCAAGTGCTACGGCAAAAACGTAATACATTTCACAAGAGTTGTGAGCTTGCAGTTTTAAATAAATGTGATGGGATTTGGTTTCTTTATTGTAAAAACAGAATTACACTGCAGTTCAAACGTTTGGGATCAGTAATATTTGTTTTTGAAAGAAATTAATACTTTTATTCAGCAAGGACACATTAAATTGCTAAAACTGAAAATAAAGACATTTATAATGTCAAATACATGCTGTTGAACATGCCATTTATTAAAGAATTCATTGTTTGATGCATTCAAAAATGTATCACGGTTTAAGCAGCATAACTGTTTTCAACTTTTGAATGGGAATATATGTAGTAAACACTGTAACAATAGTAAAGTTTTGGCTTTTGATATTAGTTTCCATTAGTGATTTGGGTAGGTTAAAGATGGAGCTTTGTGTACTCTTATTTCAGAAATCAAAAAAAAAAAAAAAATCTGGTTTTCCATGATATGGCTCATTTGATTTCCTCCAAAGTAGTTAGAGAACCAAAGCAAACAGGCACTATCAGAACATAATCGGCATATTGTACTCTGAGGTTATGTTACCTTTATTGGGGCTTTGCCAGTGATGTTGGCCACAAGGAAATTCATGGCAATATCTTCACAGTTCATATGAGCATCCACCCAGTTCTTAATGTCTCCGGGCATTTTATACGTGTAGAGATAGTTGAAGTACTGGAAAGGAAACAAACTATTTTGATGAAAAGAATGACCTTAATTGAGGGTTTTGAATTACAAATGACGATAAACCCTATTGATCTCTGAGGAACAACATAAAGGGAGGACGAGTCTATGAAGGATTTGTGCTGTACCTTATGATAGAACGCAGCTCCAGTCAAGACCATTGACACTTCATTAGTCCACTCAGATTCATATTTCCACTTGCCCATTTCATGGTCCCATAAGTGGAGCCGTCCGGGATATCCGACCAGCCTATCTGGAAACTCACGCCATACCTACACACAGACACACAGAACACATTTGAGACATAATATAAACCCATCAGAAAATCTAAGACCATAAAGGATCAGTCAACTGTTCAACAATTAGAGTCGTTTTAGATAATACTGACTTCAAAGGACGGTAAACCTTGAATATCTAGGGTTAAGTCAATGAAGTTTAGGTCTAACAGCTTGTTAATCCCAAAAATGACAAGCAGGCCTACAGAATATGATGCAGAAATTCTTGAATGTCATTCCTGAGCAGCAAAAGCAGTGTCTTAGCCATGCAGCCATGTCTAAAGCTGTCTTCCATTTCATACAATTATCCATAAATTACACTTCATTCTCTCAATAGTGTATAAATGCCTGCAGGTGAGTTGAAGGCAAGCCTGTAGCCATGGAGAGCATTGCCTGTCCTGTCATCCTTCATATATGAAAAAATCTAAATTATAAAAAAAAAAATAAGAGACTTCGACCGTAAGGAATGCTTTGAGATGCCGAGAGCAGATTTAGGCAACAGAGGATGGTTTGAAAATCCTGCACTACATCTAAAGCAGTGCAGGACTCATCAACTTTAAGTATGAGTGACCCAAAGAGGTACTGGGACCACAGTTCTGCTCTATCATCATTGTACATGTGGGGAAGACAATTAATCCCTAGATGCTCCAGATACAATCCCTGGAAATACTGTGAATTTAGGCAACTACTTCAATTGAATCCATTTAACTAAGATAAAAGGTGCTCATTCAGTGCGATATCTGTAAATCACATGCAGACTAAGAATACTACTATTTTCAGACCTGCCGTTTGTCTGTTTTGTTCCTACACGAACCAAACTAAGAAAGGAAAATAACCAGGTTCCAAAGAAAATGTCAAATGCTCGAAAAACAAGCTCTAAGTGTACAGGGCAAAATGTATTCATTTCTCCCTGAATGCAGTAATAGCTGAATCTGAAATCACAAACCAGTTTTCCTGAATTATAATTAGTACATCCAAAATGAAAGTATACTACATTTCAAAAGTCTGGGGTCAGTATATATTTCATCCTTAAGGTTTTTTGCTCACAAAGGCTTAATTTACATAATCAAATATTCAGTAAAACAATAACATTGCAAAATATTAATACAAATTCAAATAACTGTTTACTAATTTAAAATATTTTAAAATGTAATTTTGTGATTTTAAAGCTGAATTTTCAACGGTCATTACTGCAGTCTTCAGTGTCACTTAAACCTTCAGAAATCACATTACGTTTGCTCATTTTATGGTCAAGAAACATTTATTATCAATGTTGAAAACAGCTGCTTAATATTTTTGTGGAAACTGTGATACATTTTTTTCAGGATTCCTTGATGAACAGAAAGCTCAAAGAACAGCATTTACTTGAAATGGAAATCTTTTGTAACAAATTTTTTACTGTCACTTTTCATCAATTTAATGCAATCCAGCTGGGAAAAAAAAGTATTAATTTCTTAAAAAAAAAAAAATCTTACTTGCCCTAAACCTTTGAACATCGTATGTGCTATGTAAGAGTACTGGTTTGCAACTAGGTGCAAGACCCAATATAGAAGTACAGACTGACTTCAAGCTACCCATATAATACTAAACCTTCATCAGTGTAGCACATATATTTTGAATTAAGTAGTAGTACACAAACAGGGAATCAGTGCTTTTACTACCTCATATCCGAACTGCAGCTCATCTGAGGTCAACATGATGATGTCATCATCAATGGCCAGGACAGCTTCTGTTTCGATCTCATCAAATGGGAAGAAGCGATTGCTGAGCTTGTTTTCTTTGGTGCGCAACACTTTGAGAGGTACTGCGACTTTGGGCCAGAGCAACTCTGTTACAGAGAGAAGGAGAAAAAGAAAACAGTGAGCTAATAATAATACACTGTCAGTTTCAGAGATGAAAAACTATGAGCGATGGCAGCAACTGTGGAAAAGAGAGCGTGGGTGGATAAATCTAAACACATCACTGAGTAAAAGCACATATGAATCTGACCACACTTACATTCTTCTCAGGGCAGAAGAGACAACGCTCTTTATTTTCAGTTGAGTAAGAGCTTGGGAGGAGTTCAGAGCACGCAGAAGACAGATGGCACAGAGTGTCACCTCATAAAACTGACGAGAGAAAGTCTACTGGAACTCAAACACAGGGACCCTAAGACTGGGGGAGTCAGCAATTATACCGCTACCCCAAAGCCGGGGTATAGACCCTGGAAATCTCAGGAGATATGGAATGAGCTCATCTCCGTTAGGTCGACGCAATTCAGCCTACAGTGTACTTCCACAAGATGACATAAACTATGAAAGGAAAAAAGAAAAAGTATTTCCTAACTGCCGGAAAACCTCCCTGGCCTCAGACAAAGGCTCAAAGAAGAGCCAGATCTTCACATGCAAGTAAACTGATACCGTCACCACATCCAAGCCTAGCATGGAGGGTTCAACAAAAACTGAAACAAACACAGTCATGATGGACTACAAAGACAAGTAACATTTTAACAACTAAAACTAACTGGCATAATCCAGAGCGCCACAATGCACAAACTTAGACATTAACACATCATAAATACACACCATAAGAACTAGCAGGAATCTCGACTGCGTCAAACAACTTGGGCCTGTAATCACTTCCTTGCCCTGTACTGAAATTTCACTTGGTCTGTACTTTATGTAGGAACATTTTAAAAGAGCTTTAGCAAATTATATCCCCTGTGACACCACAATATAAAAGCTCTCCTCCCCTCCAAGTATTAGGCCCATTGAGAAACTCCCTAATCGCAGTCCTATTATCAGAAGTCGCCAGCACCTCATTAAAATGACAAACAGTCAAGACTTGGGCAGCTAAAGCTGTTTGAAATAAACAAACATAATCAGCGATGGAAAAGGGTGTGGAGGAAATCCATCCTCATCAGGGCTTGAGCCCCAGGTTGACCTGTGAACAGACCTTATTAATTCTAATGGGTCACAAAAGCTTGAGCCCGGCTTCACCGATGCCTCTAATCAAAGGCAACAGTGAATCATTAGTCTACTTCAAAGTATTTCCCTTCATAATGGCATTACTCAAATCTATGGAGAGGATATATTTAATTCCCTATTCTGCTTTTTTCCAAGGGACTTCATAAACAGACGCATAGCTAATCGCCTTGTTAAGCAGTATCATTAGAGGCAGAGCCACAATAAATAACTACTAATATCAGCATATTTTGACATGTGTAATGGGCCATAAATTTGACCACAGCTGTAGGAAAGGGAGACCGTTATGGAAACGATCCTTTTGGTTTGACAATAAAGTTTAAGGGTGGATGACTGGTGAAAACAGGCCATATATCACACTGAATTAAAATACACTTAATTCGTCTAGTCAGGAGTAATAGGAAGCACAGATATTAACAGCTCATAGACGGTCAATGAGAAAAGCCAAATTTCTGCCATCTCCTCACATGCATCTACATGCCAGGGGCAGTAACAAACACTTGGGTTCTCACTCCATATCTGAAGATAAACCAGAAAGGTTTGGCCACAGACCAAGGCACATCATGCTTTCAATTCTCCAACCTCAAGAGGAACATGATTTGGCTACTTGCTGGCTTATCATTCATCTGTTCCATATCAGGGGTTTCATGTCTTTTGTACGAGTGCATTTCATACGAGTGTCACATTTTCATTCTTTCATAATTTAAGCTGTCAGAAAAACAGTGTAGATTTAGTCACAATCTCTTTTCAAATTCAACAATTTGCTAACCAAACAAAGTACATTTAGTCAAACTAAATAAGTTTTATTATCCTGACAGAGAACGGCAATGTTATTGAAGTTCCGGCAGATGTCAATAATTTTATGTCAATAATTATCTTCATGCCATGGCCAGTAACAAATAAATGGCTGATATTAAAATCGAATGTTTCTATATTTCATACTGTTCAAATTTAATATAAATAATACAATACAAACTAAAAGCAGTCATTTTAAATGTTAAAAGTTAATTTTGGGATGTATCTAAAGATACGATTTAACAGTGTTAGTAAGCTAATGTTTCAAAGATTAACTTTAAATGAGTGTTACATAATGATGAAGGTCATCTAAAGGTAACAACAAGGGAGATAAACATTTATCACCATTAAACATAAAATATCAGCTGATACATATTTATCCAACAGCTGATACACTGTACCCCCCCCCCCCCCCCCCCCCAGCATCTGAGGCTACCTTCATGGCAAAAACACAAGAGTTACATAAACACGAAATAAAAACCAAGCGAACAGCATTTAAAATTACATTTGTGACCCTCGACCACAAAACCAGTCACAAGGATCAATTTTTGGAACTTGAGATTACTACATCTTCTGAATAAATAAGCTTCCCATTGATGCATGGCTTGTTAGGATAGGACAATATTTGGCTAAAATTCAACTATTTGAAAATCTGGAATCTGAGGGTGCAAAAAAAATATCAATATATATTGAGAAAATCACCTTGAAAGTTGTCCAAATTAAGTTCTTTGCAATGCATATTACTAATCAAAAATTAAGTTTTGATATATTTAAGGTAGGAAATTTACATAATATCTTCATGGAACATGATCTTTACTTAATATCCTAATGATTTTTGGCATAAAAGAAAAATCAACAATTTTGACCCATACAATGAATTGTTGGCTATTGCTACAAATATACCCATGCTACTTATGACTGTTTTTGTGGTCCAGGGACACATATAGTAGAAATATATAATGCAATCCTACAATGTGACACTAACCTTCAGGGGGGCTCTTGTTCTGGTTGTTCCACACCACCAGTAGTTTGGCCAAGCTGGGCACCTTGGAGATCTCAGTGATGACCCTAAAGAGACTTTCGATTCGATCGTAGGTCAAGACCACAGCCGTGAACCCTGGTGAACGTGGCGGTATGAGAGGAAGAAAAAGTGGATTGTTCACACTTGTCCATTTCTGTTGAGATAAAAAGAATAAATTCAAATAAATCAGTGGGAAACTCAATTTAGTGTACCTGTTGTCTTATCTTTACAACAAATGCAAAAGACTTTCCATGACTTATTTAATGACATGAAGTGCAGTCAGATAAACCGCAGCCTCAGCCAAAACATGGCTTTATTTGGAAACACGCATGGACTATAAAATTTAAAGATTACTGAGAATGCTAATAACCAGCAGTGGTGGGTAGGTGATTAAAAGTGGCATGGAATGTCGAAAGTTTAGAGCAGAGTTAACAAACAGCTGGAGCAGCATGCCATGACCTTTCATAGCGCCAACATTCACCTAAACCTTCTCCTTCAGATGAAAATAAAAAGCCAAGATCTCATTCTCTATAACCTAGAGAACTGCTATAAGCGGGACTACTCAAACTACTCAAAGCATCTCTATCGTGACAGTCCTTTAAAACGTCTATCGCAGTTTAATCCGAAGAAGGCTTTGTGTGCAAAGGTGCTACATTCCTTGCGGTAGTCTAAATTTCAAAAAGAGGATGGATTAAGAGAGAATGTTTTCCTAGGTTGACCTTAGTGAAATCTGGGAGAGAGCAGAGGATGACAATGTGAAGATCAAATACACTGTGGTCAGATATTAAGAGCTAAATTAAATACTTCCTTGCTTTAGGCTCTTTGTCATTTCATGGCATTCGTCCATCCTTTTCCTGTTAACTGTTATGTATCTGAATTTGATTAGAATGTTAAACTTTCTGGTGTTCTTCTTGAAATAAAATGAAAACATATGGTATATACTGAAGCTTGGTCAAAACACCAACAGCTCTTAATATTTCCCTTCCTACAAAATAAGTATAGAAACTGAGAACTTAATTCCAGTGTCATTTGTTATGACCATTAGTTCTAGTCAGCACCAATCAGTATGCTTAATGTCATCAAGAGACCATCAACATTAGTTCTGTCTGTTACTGATGATCTCGACCTACACAGCTCCAAAATAGAGATCTCCATTACAAACACAATATTTCTCAGAACCATCCAATCCTCACTTCATAATATTCTAAATTATTTCTCAAGCTTTGAGCTCTAAAATAGTTAAATATTAGATCTAAACCCTTTCTCTTGGGTATAGAACCGTGTATCCTCCTTCCACAATTCTGGTATTTATAAAAGCGTTTTACTGTGGCTGTTAATCCATTAGACCACCACCAAAGCAAGCTTTAAAAGCGAGTTTTAATGTAATGTGATACACCTATTAATGAGCACAATTACGATTCTAATTTGGATCTCTTTTGTTGCAATTTATCCCAAGCTGTTTTGTCAAGAGTGGAATTTCATGATCGCACTCCAATGAACTCTGGTGCAGCAGGGCTGCAGATGAGTTCTGGCAGGACCGGGGTGAAACAGGGGTGCTGGGACGCTATCGGCGTCAGTGGCTGTCTCCTGCCAGTGTGGGGCTTGGCTCATCTTCCTGGCCCACTTTAAAACAGCCTGTAAACTCCCAAAGATGCACGGACTGGAGCCCAGATCAAGTGACGCTGTAAAGTAAATACTGCGAGTGCTTAAAGGGCCTCTGATGCGGTCATGAAGACTGCTGTTTATTGGCCTGAAGGATAAGAACTGAACGCAGACTGAGTACACAGACTTTCTTTACAGTTCATGGTCTCTTCTATTTTGTCAGTAGACAAGACACGCAAAGCGAAGCGACAGCTCGGTGCAACACCAATGAACAAAATGACAGCTTTACTTTTAATTTTAAGACTAATTTGAAGAGTTTTCAAAAAACCTCCCAATGCAAAAGGAAAAGTTTTGGACCTGGTTTGAATAGATTTAGTGTGAAAGATTATTTGCATCTGGTGTACAGATCCTAAATCTGTAGCTGAAGCCAATTCCATTTTCACTTCTAAAAAAGAAAGAAAGAAAAACACCAAATCTCTCATTTCGTCTATGTAAAATTCTCACTTTTGGTTTGAGGCCTTCATTGAAATTTTCCTCATAACAGTACTAATAACACTTCCTTTAATCAAGGCGTGAGTTTGATTAAAAAAAATGATAATAAAAAGGCCACACAAAATGAGACCCCCAAGCAGAAATGCTATGCAGCTTATAGTCTACAGCAAGGCTGTGGGCCCGTTACACCATCCAATCCAGCAGCTGCTGAAGGTGCCCGCAAATAGAGAGCCGTGGTTAACCAGCTCCCTCGCAGCGTCCGCCACGGTCTGTCACCATGGACACAGTCGTCCTTCCTACAACATCAGTCAACCATCCTGCTAATAAAAAACAAACTTTATATGCCAATGGAAATTTCTTTGAGGTGCCTGACACGGACACCAAAAGCAGAGGGGGAAATAATTAAAGTACCACTGTGACATATAAGTGGTAAGATGAATAAAGAAGAACACTGGGGTGTGGTTCGTATAAGCTCAGTCTGAATGCTCTGATCTAATTGGGCAGGCTCCAGTGTGGTTCAGCGCATGTCGAGACTTTGTGATTTGTTAAAGTAAATAAGCAGGAAAACAAGACTAATTTTTTATTCCAACAGTCAAGGCCAGAATATTTGCTCGTGGTTAGTCAGTGTTCACCTGCTATTTGGAACAAGCCGTAAATGACCGGGTTCTCAACTTTTGGCTTGTTTCTATGAATGCGGATTTGCTCAAACCAAACCCAACCAGACTCTCCAAGGTCTGAAATACGACGCCAAGAAGTGCCATTTAAACCTCTTTATTTATACTTTGAAATGCATCACAGGGAGAGAAATTTCACCACCTAAAGACAAGACTGTTATTATCATCTCGGATGCGAAAGTGTATGGGTTAGGTACAATTACTCAAGAACAGTTTGTTATTGGGCATCAGTATTCCTTTGTCACACGTGAAAAGAAGAGGGTATAGGCGGCTCGAGTGATGTGAGGGATTGCAGGCCATTTCATGTGGGCCGAGGGGGCTTGGCGAGTCTTGCAGCTGGGATCATACTAGTACAGCTTTGGGATTAGTCGAAAATGGAAGCCAGATGAAAGCATGGACGCCTGTTCAATTGCAAAGGCTCAGTGCGCAGAAAATTTACCTCCAGATTCTCATTGAAGCTGATGGGCAGCGATTGCTAACATCACAGAGACTGGGCTAAAATAAGAGCTGCATTCTAAGTGGCAGCGGCTTCCTGCAGATTTGAACTGTCAGGAACAGGCACCGGTCACGTTGCTTCAGTTTCATCCTTCAAACAGATGAACAGTGCCTGCCTTCTTTCCGATTCCAGAAAGAAACAGAATGGGAAATGTATACATCACTGGGACACACAAGGCACATACGGTACAGGTTTACAAATCACACATCTGAAGTAATAGCTTATTTTCTTCAGCTCTATTAACCTTCAGCATTTAAAAATCTCAATGGGCATTCCAAAAATTAGTGATGTTAAGAATTCTTCACAGATAATAAATGTATGATGGAACATAAAGCATTCGTTTGGTAAGCAGAGGCCGAATGAGAGTTCCCTCAGAAGTCAAGCACAAAAAGCTGCCTGTCCTGGCGACGTCTCCTAAGGCAGAGCTGGAGAAATGTGCTTTCAATTATGTCCCGGTGGATATAGGGAAGCAGAACAAGAAATGCACTCGATTTATGTACTGCTCCGATTCTGCTCAGCGTGTTTTTACTGAACATTCAGAACGTATTTAATATTTCCCGTAACATTAGCAGTCAAACAGAGATAGGACTATTAGCCTCTTGGGGGTCTGGATTTCGCCATTTGATCTGAATGGTAGCGTGATGTTGAGAACCGGTGAAGAACAACAACAACAACGAACAAAGCCCCTAATGAACTCCACGCTTCTGCCACTTCTGGTCTAAGCTTTGACTGCGTACAAAATCAGAGAAATGGAAAAACAATGTTGGATTAGTCCGTTTTCAGCACACATTATGAGCTAGGATCTGTGCTCAAATCAGGACTTACTTACAGACAGACGAGTGTGCTTTACGTGATGCTGGAGCATTGTGAAGCTCACACCAATGTGCAATGTTGTCTTTACAAAGCTGTCTGCTGCCACTGCTTAGTGACGTAATGTAAAATAACATGGAGCTGAAAAGTATAAGCCCAGTTCTTTTATTTTTTTAATGGCACAAACTCACTACAACTAAGTTGTCCATAGGCTCTATCTTAATCTAACATGCCATTTAGGCCTTAAATCTAATTTTCTGCAAACACACAAAATGTCTTAACACATCACAAGAGTCAGTGCCTATAAGACAGCAAGAACTGAATACAAATTCAGATTTGATCCAAAAGTCAGATTTGATAGTGATTTTACACTTTACTTTGATTAAAGGCCTATTCACACAAAGTCTAAATTTTTGCCATTAAAACATGCACAACAAGTTCAAATTCAAAAGTCACCAATGAAAGATGAAAGATCTGCATCAGACATGGCATTAATTATCAGAGAGTTCTAAAAACAATAAATTAATCACTGTGAATTACTGTTTCATTCAACTTGGTGTGAACAGACACCCACAGTCAATCAGAGAGAATTTAGATTATTCTCTAAGAAACAGCCAAAAATAACATGTGGGCAGTTTGGAGAAACCAAATTTGGTTCCACTTTATAATAGGTGGCCCTAACTACTATGTACTTACATTTAAATTAATCATTTGGTACAATGCACTTACTGTGTACATCCAGTGTGTGTGTACATGTTTCTACATTGTACTTATATTTAAAAAAAACACCTGCATGTAATTACATTTGTAATTAATTTCTGTAATTACATTTACACTGTTGATTGATCCCTTACACCTTAACCTCCTCCTGAGACCCGGAAATGTTTAGGAAATTTAGGAAAAAATTAGTATTTTTTCATGTCATTACATTGTTTAGAGCATACAAAATATGTATTTTTTAATGATATTTCATTCCTAAATTATGCTATGTCCTTGGTAGAGGACATCGGGACTCAATTAAAAAAACAAAAAAATTAAAAAGACTTTCTTTTTTTTAAATCACCACTACATTTTTAGTTTTCAGGATTTTTTTTTTTTTACCAAACTTTGTATTAATATGATTCTCAACTATTTTATAACAGAATGATTTGATAGTCCATTTTTCTTTATGCAAAATGTGTGTAAAATGGCCATAAATGGGTTCTCATTGTATACAATGTATCTATAAACTAAATCTAATTTGCATATTAATGCATTTTTGGGACAACATGTGATGAAAAAAGAAAGAAATATATTTTATATAATTATATAAATATATTTTAATATAAATAATATATTTTATATAAATATAATTTCTTTCCCTATTCATTTGCTGTCTCCCAAAATGCGTAATAACATGCTTTTATTCCCGGTGTCTTCATATGAGGACATGCATGAAATCAACGTCCTGTTTCATAACAGAAAATTATTTTTTGATTTGAAACCCCATAACATTTTCCTGAGATGTTGATTTATGACAAAATTAAAGAATTTGTCAGATTTAAACGATAATTGCAAAATATTCTGTTCATATTTTCAAAAGAGTGTCATTAAATTAATATCAGACATTTTTGAAGACCAAGGAGAGGGAGTGGTCATGGTGAAACATCCAAACATTTAGTATCTCTGAAAAGCCCTGAATGTGCTCTGTACAGGACATCTAGACTTAAAACTGTGACATGTATAGTCTCAGAGAAATTCTCTAAATATAATGTCCTCATATGAGGACGCAGGGTCTCGGGAGGTTAACCCACCCTTAAACCTACCCATACCACCAAACCTGTCGCTAGCCTTACCCGTATCCCACCTCAATAGCAGCAAAAGTGTTTTGCAATACAGTGTGAACGCATTAAGTACATTGTACTTATTTTTTGATGCAAGTACATAGTAGTTAAGGCCACGTAATATAAAGTGGGACCCTAAATTTTAACTGTGAAATGCATTATTTGTTGTGTCTTGGTTTATTAGAGACCCCCCCACATGATTGTAAAGTGCTTTGGGAGTACAGCAATACACAATAAAGCGCTATATAAATGCATCATTCATTCATTCGTTCAAAAAAAGAACAAAAAAAAGTTACTTACAACTACAGCAGGATTGTTCCACTCTTCGTAGGTACAAGCTGCATAGGGGTAGATGCGATCGTTAATGATCTGGAGAGTGGTCATGCCAATAGCCTTCATGGAGCTGAAGTAGGCTTCCCAGAACCAACGGGCCTAGGGAACAATAAATGGCATGGCATTCAAATATTTGTGGTAAGAGCAGCAAAGCACAAACTGATAAACAGAAATATATAAGCACACAAAAACCATGTGAAAGATACCATCCAAAGGCATAAGATAAGACCTCTCACATCCCTTTACTCCCACCATCCTGCTCATGCCTTTATGACCCCGACACACATTCAAAGGCAAAACAGCCCATTAAAGACTGGTGACATGACTGCAGGGACCATTCCAGACGGTTATGAGCCCTTTAGACTATCAGTCTTTTAACTTTTCCACTCAAGTGGCACTGAGACTGCAGCTAAAGTTTAAGGGCAGAGGTCAGGTCATTTTACTCCACACCAGCACAGGGACATGCTGCAATGTAATCACACTTTTGCCATGTTACTTGAATGCTGCTATAATGCTGATTGATATAGGTTTTTTATACATGAACTGTTCAAAAAGTTTGGGGTCAGTATAATTTTGTATTTTTTTTATAAATCGCATGGATGAATAAATTGATAAAAAGTAAAGAACAGTAAGACAGTAAAGAATTCTATACTGATCAAAAAAAATTCATTTACAAAAAATTGTTCTCTTGAACTTTCTATTCAAATAATCCTGTTTTCCACATTGATAATGATAATATTATGAAATGATTCTTGAGCACCAAATCAGCAATATCAGAATGATTTCTTAAGGATCATGTGACACTGACGGCTGGAGTATTGGCTGCTGAAAAATTAGCTTTGTAATTACAGGAATAATTTGAACCTAAATATATATTAAAACAGAATATTTTTTTTTATTTTAAATTGGAATAATATTGGCAATATTACTCTTTTTACAGTATTCTTAATCAAATGAATGCAGCCTTAGCGAGAATAAGACACTAAAAAAAAAAAATACTGAATCCAAACTTTTGAATTGGACTGCACAATGAGAATTTTCATAATACCATTAGAGAGAAAACAGCGTATACCTATACCAGTAATTACCAAATTCTGGTAGCTGACCTAATTTCAACTCGACTTTAAGCTTTAACAATTAAAACCTGAGGGTTTAAGTAAAAGGAACAACAAAATATTACAAAACGCCAATACTGCAAAAAAAATAAATAAAAAAATAATAATAATAATAATAATTCATTATTCACCAAATAAGAAGGTAAACAATCTGTATACATAATCTGTCAATACAAGAACACACACTCTTTTCCTTCTACTGCTATTCCATTACCAAACCAAAAGCTCCAGCAGTGAAGGGTGAGGAGCACATAAGAGTTAATTACCCATAAAACAGTGCTATCTCCTGCTAGGAGGCGCCATGCCGCAGTGACCCAGCTCCACCCTTCCTGGTCCTGTTTGACCCTGTTCTCTTTAACAGGGTCGACCAAGTGCATGCTAGAGGCAGCCTCATTACCTGGCCTGACCGCAAACAGTGTCAGATTAGGTCTAACTACAAAGTGTCAAATGAGACCAGGGTGAATATAAAAAACAAGAATAATGGCGTTTCAACATTTTCCTGGGCCAATTATTGAACAACGTCAGAGAGTGCTAACGGTCTTTCTTTTAAAAACAACAATTAAAATTGATTTATTGTGTCATTTGATGAAATAGAGGTTTGTGCAACATTAAACACAAAGAATCCAATTCCAGTTACTCTCAAGTGAACTGAACTCAACGCAGCAAGGTTTTTTTTTTTGCTTGCGAGGGTATTTTGCTGCACATCTTTTCATTTGCTGCTGTGTTTGTTGTCATACACTCAACCCAGAACTCAGTTCAGCACATAAGAGCGCAGTCCCCCGCCCCCCCCCCCCCTTTTCATCGGCCCCTAAGGGCCTGGCCCTTAAACCTTAAAGAAATACAACTACACAAAAACAGCTTTTCTTTTTATGGAGAGGGGAAGAGGATTCAAAAAGACTTTCTGATCCCAAGGGGAGCGTAGCCGCCCATAAATCAGCTCGTGATGAAAGTTTCCTTTCCGACCAGGAGAAGGCAGAGAGAATACCGCACCCACCAAGCACTGAACCCGCCCTGTTTGAACGCTTGCAAGAATTTTTATGAGGAGGGAAAAGACGGGGTCTCGTAAGAGGACATTGGCTGCTCTTCTGACACATTTAGAATCATTCCTTTACCTTAGGGGACACCGTTCTATAGAACCCATAACTTGCTACAATAACTGCAGATGGGAATCATAAAGAATTTAAAGTGCCCCTATTATGCCACTTTTAAGGTTGCTAATATTGTTTTATGAGTCTCCTAAAACAGGTTTACATGCATCCAAGGTCAAAAAACACTTTCATTTTCTCAAAAAACAGCTTTAATTTTACCTCATTTCTAAATGATTCCTAAACGACTCGTGCGAAGCAGTTGGAAGAATTAGTCTCTCTAAACCCCTCCTTTCAGTGAGCACTCGCTGCTGTGATTGGTCAGATGGTGCAGTCCTTTGTGATTGGTCTACTGTACAGTGCGAATGACAGCCCGTGGGCGGACATTGTGCAAATGTGTTACTTTGTGACGTACAGCCGTAACAGAATAAGATTCGAATTCCTGACGACTCCTTTAGGCGATTGCGAGCCGACTCTTTTTTTGATAGACAATAACTTTATATATCGTGCACTTTCGTCTTCACAAATAAACTAGAAAGTTTATGTTCACATACTGCTACATGACACACTGCGTGAAAGGTAATATTCCAAAAGGCATAATAGAGGCACTTTAATGATTCAGTTCCCAAAATATCTTAATGATTCTGGTTCCACAAATGATTCTTTTAGTACTTTTGAGGAACAAATATTTAGAAAAAAGCAAAAGCAATTAATTGCAAAATGATGCGATAACTTCAATAATAAATGTTTTAATAAAAACAGCTTATTTGAATCATTCATTTAGAAATAGGTTAGACTTGGCACTGATTGCACTGTATGGTTGTGATTCACCAAAAAGAAACAGCTCACAAAATTGATTAGTTCAGGAAAATGTTGGATAACATAGCTTGTGAATCATTGTTGTGACTCACTAAAAAGAACAGAATCATAAGAGTTATTTGTTATGAAGAATCGAATGGACTACGCTGGTTGCTGTGCATGGTTTTGATTCACTAAAATGAACCGGCTCAAAAGAGTAATTTGTTATGGGAATCTGAGTATACTTGTCATGCTGCAAATCTTTTCAGTTTATTTGTCCTAAATAAGTGCCAATATAACAAATAACATCAATCTACATGTTGACAATACTAAATGACCACTAGGCAAAAGTACTGAGCAAATCATGCATGCAAAATCATCAGCAATATCGATGCGGTTGATCCGTACATTGTTAACACTCTGCCAACCCTGGAGAGGGCAAAACCAATTACACTCAGCAAAAGGACATGAGATGATTTGATGAAATGTCAGAAACTGCTACTTTCGTAGTCTGAAAGACTTGGCAATCACACCATGAAGTACAGTAGTTGGCTGCTCCCTCTATTGGTCAAAATGCAGAGAAAATCCACTACACTTATTCCTCACAAATGTCTGTAATACTTCTGCCTCCTATTATTTGCGGCATCTGCATTTTATGCAGTCCTACACTGAAAGTTCAAGAGGGTTGTCTTCTGGCAAGTTCAAGAACAAAGTAGTAGGATTTTTTTTTTAAATCCAAGTAAGGTATATATCAAGAACCAGTTCTTTTGTACAATGGCAGCCATACAATCGCTCTGCTGTCTGGAGGTGGTATAGGCTAGTAAAAAAGGAGTGGATCAAGACGTGTTCAAGTGTGGGCTGATATCTCGCTGGCTTCATGCCATGTCATAATTCCAGTGCAAGATGCGTTTCTGCACACTACGTCCTAACACCACCCAGAAACCTGTGGAACTAAACTTCAACATTCTCTTTACAAAGAATATCCAACATCTAGCTTAAGAACTTGAGACTGTTCAAGAAGACAATGCCAATGGAAGCAGAATGCAATTATTATTAATTATGGCTAACGTATAGTATTCTACATGGCAATATATTGACCATAATTATTGCAGAGTGAAACCAAAAGATCTCTTTACATGCATTCCATGTGGTTTAAGCACTTTCACATAAGTGTACAGCTGAAAAAACTGAAGGGGAAAAAATAAAGTGAAAGTGTGCGGTTAACAATTTGTTTGGCTAAAGATTCATCACTAATACTTAAAATTTGCTTTCATCATGATTTACTATGGCAGCAGAAATTTCATCTTTAGAGAATCAAAAGTACACACTTGCAGCAATATTGTTTTTGGCATTAACCCACCTATCTAATGGTTATTTTCATAGCGGAGCTAGCACTCCATTGAAAGGAAGAAAGAATGTTAGTGGAGAAGAAGAGAGGTTGTGACTTCTTTAACCTCGGTTTCACCTTGTATTAAACCTGAGAGGATTGCTTGCATTTAGTCTGAATGTGACTCAGTTGCTATTGAACTTCAGTTTCACGAGTTCACACTTACATATATTTAGCACGAGTTACGTAATGCGTATTTGGCGAGTATGGTAATACGTAGTTGGCGTGCTGTCCTGGGGAAGGGCTCTGAGCTCGGGATTCGGGAATGGCCCGAAACCAGAGTATCCCCCCGTGGTATGGTGAGAACTTAGTGATATTGGTGGAGAAGGGGTGGTGGAGGGATGCTGATAGACCGTCAAATGAGTGGAGGTATGTCAGCTGTATTTATGTCCGTGAGTTGATTGACTTGATTGCGTACCACTTGTGTTTAATTAGGCTAAGTATCTGACGTGCTCCTCCCGAACTTTGTTAATAAAACATCATTCCGACAGCATTTGGTACCGTTTACTAACTGTCACAAAGGGCTCAGGGTTGTTGGTTGTTGTTTTTCCACAAATAGCTCCAAGTGTATTTGTAATTCTGTTCAAACCTTCACAGAAAAGGATGGAGTGAACTGCACAAAATAAAGCGTCTTCACAGTCATTTTTAGTCTTTGGGCTGACCCAAGAAGTGAAAATGATTTGTCAACCACCATGGTGGACAGATGCTGCTAATGCACTAAATGACAATTTTCAGGATCACTGCAAAAGAGAAATCACATTTTTACCTGTCTCTGCATCTCCTCCACTTGTCTGTGAGGGATGCTCTTCAAAATAGTGTACATCTCTGGCAACTTCTCTTCTGGAATGACAACAGATGCCCTGCAAATACACACACAAATGACTATTCAGTGCACTTTATTTTCACCTGACCAAATTAATACTGCAACTTTGATAATAGTAACAAATGTTTCTTGAACATATTAGAATGATTTATGAAGGATCACTGAAGAATAAAGTAATGGCTGCTGAAAATTCAGCCTTCAAGTCATCACAGAAATAAATTACATTTTAAAACAGAAAACAGTTCATTTCATTAGTGAAAAACAGTTCATAAATTGTAATATTTCACAATACTACTGTCTTTTTACTTACTGAATATTTTAAATTGGCAGCCTTGGGGAGCATATGAAACTTTGCTCAAACAAAACAGGGGAAGTCGTGGCCTAATGGTTAGAGAGTCGGACTCGTAATCCAAAGGTTGCGGGTTCGAGTCTCGGGCTGGCAGGAATTGTAGGTGGGGGGAGTGAATGTCCAGTGCTCTCTCCACCCTCAATACCACGACTGAGGCGCCCTTGAGCAAGGCACCGAACCCCCAACTGCTCCCCGGGCGCCGCAGCATAAATGGCTACCCACTGCTCCGGGTGTGTGTTCACGGTGTGTGTGTGTTCACTGCTGTGTGTGTGCACGTTGGATGGGTTAAATGCAGAGCACGAATTCTGAGTATGGGTCACCATACTTGGCCGTATGTCACTTCACTTCACATTTAAAAAAAATCTTACCACAAACCACAAACGCTACAGCATGTTAAAAGTTCAAATACATTTGAATATGTTAGTGATCATTTTGATTAATGAGGTCATTTTTATATCTAGATGTAAATAAACTATTAATTTGCTTGTTATTCAGTGTTACCTCATGACTTTCGGAAGTTATAAAAAGTGTTCAATATCACTTTTCTTTATTCATAATGTGATCCGTAGATCAGGTACCATATTAACTTTATTCATGAACACTGGTGATTGACAAAAACAGATTTCTGATCTTTACCTTTTCCAGTCCAGCACTTCAGAAAAAGGCAGAATGTAAGAGTCAGCCATGATGACGGGGACACATCCAGCTTGCAGCACGTCACTAAGTGTGGCCTGGCCGAGCCGGGCCCCTCGCAGAACTACACAGAATGATGACTCCTACAGAACACACAAGAGACACAGTTGTCATCTCTAATAACGATACACTCCCAGACCTCTGCAGTTATGCTGTAACAGACAGCAGTGTGATCTAGGTGTGTGGTGTAAATGAAGGAGTTGCAATGAAAGGTGCTAGAATCAGAGTCTAGAGGGGCTTTGTGTTGAAAAGGAGGTGATGGCTCTCACAGGGATTTGGCCCCTGCTCCTCCTCACTGTGGAACGTCTCCCAGATGTGCTGCAGCACCCAGCCCAGATGATAAGCATACTTCCTGTCTAGACAGCGCTGGACGGGGAGATGAGCATGGTGCACAGGAACAGCGTGTATTTTTTTTTGCTTACGCCGATGAAGAAATGTGTTGCGGTGGTAAAGAATGCTTGTGGAGGGGTTGAACATTTAAAGTCTAGGAATGTTTGGGCCAAGCTCTCAAAGGCAGGATGCCTTTACACAATGATGTATAATTTATGAATGTAACTAACGACTGTTTTTTCTATAATAAAAATTTTAATCCGATGTTGGTTAATAACGTAAGCAATTACAAAATAAATATTATAAAGAAAATCTTAGGGCTGACGTGTAAATGCGTTAATTTGATTTGATTAAAGGGGTCATATGACATTGCTAAAATTGTTTTTATTTTTTTTTAAAGATTAAAAATTATTTTGTGTATTTGGTCTAATGCAATGCGTTTATGCGATTTAAGGTAAATAAAAAAACACTGTTTTCACATACTGTACATTATTGTTGCTCCTCTATGCCCGCCTTTCTGAAATGCGCCGATGTTTACAAAGCTCTGAGAAGCGAGGCGTGCTCTGATTGGCCAGCTATCCAGTGCATTGTGATTGGCCGAATACCTCGGGTGTGAGACGGAAATGTTATTCCCCATTACCGTATTGTAATGCGGTGCCTAGCGTGATGAGAGAAAAACAATAAAACCCATTTTAAACAAGGCATTTGTTGCATCCAGTGGGGACATAATTACTGAATATAATGACTTATACTGTCTTTTTACGCGTCGTGTTGCATCGCGCCACGTAAACATTACCATGTCTGCATTTATGATTGGAGAAACAACAAACAAGCACTACTCTACACTGCTCAAAACTCATGTTTGAATCATCAGTGGCAAATTCTTTAAAAAAGAAAATGTACTTACAGGCTGTGAGTCAGAAGCGCTAGACTGTCCTTGCAAATTTGGAATTGCCTCACTTTATAGATACAGCCTTTTGAAACACAGCGTATCCAGGACATGGTGCCGGATAATAGTTCCGCCTTCTTTTATTGCGTATACGCTTGTTTTGCAAATCGTCCCACACCGTGATGTAGACATGTGGGGGCGTGTTTGAATGAACAATTTTAGGTGGGCGTGGTCGAGTCTTAACTTTTATAAAGAATATCTCTTCTGTTTTGAGACTTTAGTCTTTGAAACTTCAGGGATCTTATTTATGCACAAACAGCTTGTAACACTCCAAAGAGAAAGGAAAACTTGAAATCACATCATATGACCCCTTTAATTATGGAAAAAATAACGTTAAAATTATCAATGCATTTAACGCCTAACCGCCCAGTGCCGGATCTGTACGTTATCTTACATTGCATGCAGTTTGCTTAGAGACAAACATGATGCAGGGTAATGACTGTATGATGTAGCTTAGAAAAATTGTTGTATGCAGTTGTATGCCCCAAAATATGATATTATATAAATAATTATATAAATATAATTACATATAATGCAATTCATTTCATTAAAAACTTAAATCACTTGTCATCCCTAAAACACAACATGCTAAATTCTATAAAAAATAAACATCATATATTCAAAATCATTTTATATAATATTTATCATATTCTTTATGAATTTAATAGTAGTATTTGTGACATTTAAAATGTGTTCGAGCATATTTACTTTGTGAAATATAATGTGAATTCAATGTTGTTTAATACGAATGGACGTGCAGAGAAACCAACCTGTAAAATTTGTGGGTAGTCGTAGACCTGTCCTTTATAGCAGCGCTTTCTGACCGACGCTAAACCCTGAGAGAGATTACTGCATTTGTCTAGGAGGAGCAGGGCCTCCCCATTCTCCTCCTTCAGCCTCTCCAGTTCCACACGGTATTCCCGATGGATGGCCGTCTGAGATGACAGAATGAAGTAGCGTCGGGGCCTGAAATAAACAAGTATCATATGTGATGTCATTTTGCGCCATTAAATATAAACCGGTTAATCAATGTCAATAAGTAGAATCTTACCCTGGCTGCCTTTCAGGAAGGTCCACCTCAGCAGATAAAGGGCTATACACGGGGATGCTGACATCATAACCCTGCCTGTACGTCCATGTGGAGAAGCCTCCCCCAGCCAGCAGGGCTCTGTGAAACAAACGCAATGAAGATGACAACTCTGTCGCCGCGACTGTCTGCAAAAGGCACTGAAGATAAAACACATCCTTAATCTGGTTTTACATGACAAATGTACGAACATGCCACTCCGAAGCATTTAACAGAGTTGCCTTTGCGTCCTCGTTCTACAACGAGTCAATAAAACTTCAAACGGTGCTCGGCTTGAGGGAATGAAGTGAGTATAGGGAGAGCTGCAAATATGGCCACGCAACATACACTGTCTTTTTATCTCACCCCACACATATGCACATATGGGCAGCTGGTTCTGATGAGGCTGTACGCCAAATGGAGCACAGCTGGATGAGCCCAGGAAATTCCCTACAGCTCCAGATAAGTGTTCATCATTTCAGGGCTTTCTAGTACATAAAACTCACCTTTTCCACCCAAAGCAAAAGATCGGCCAAGTAATAGGCTGAGAAACATGGCCCATGTTGCAGTAAATACCAGGAGATTAAGTTTGTCTGCCTGCTCTAGGCAGTAGTGTGCTATTCTCTTTCATGATTGCTCTCAGTGCATCTTTGATCTCTGGGTCTAAGGAACACACTATAGGATGATGATACAAATACATATTAGGAAATTTAATTGAAAAGAAAAAACAAGACATCTGAATTGGACAGTTCTGTGACAATGATATGTATGAATGGATTTGTTGGGATGCATGTCTATTTTAATTATACACTGCAAGCATTCCAGTTTATCTCAATACAAGGGTGTTGAAACACCAAAGAAGGTCCTTCAATCCAGCATGGATTTCTTGAAGAGTCTGGCATGAGTCTGTCAGCACCGTGGTTCAATGTCATTGTGGACAACCATGAAGTGTCAATTCAATCACACTAACCTACAGAGGTAAAATAGTGCCATGATGTAAATTTGCGTAAACACAGCTATCCTGAGACCTAAAAATATAAGGAAGGATATGAGCGCATATATTGCTTCTCAGGTGACACTGCTGCTGCACAAGGTCAAACATAGAGACACACTGCCCTCAACTGGTGAACATCACATCCAATCTCCATTAGAAATTAACCATTGCATGCAGTGACAATTTTTGCGTAGAGAAATGGTTTTCAAGGGCACTTCGTTTTTTAAACTTTGAGGGAACCGTATAAAACCACAGTATATTTTCCATTTATGTCAAAGACTGCAACTTAACTAAGATTAATCTGAACAAGAATGGATGCCAATTATGCAATACAATTTGGGTGTTGTTGGGAGTGTTCATCTTTAGTGTTTTCAAGGCTGAATTTTAATAAAAAAATTAAAATAATTCAACACCACTCACTTCTGAAACAGCAAATACAGAGCAAACTGACAGCTAAAGATCACTAAGATGTCTGTGAAAGGACTAAACTCACACAAATTTAATGAAATAATACATACTGAAATACATACAACGTGAAAGAACAAAACTTTCTTAGTTTACTCCAAAGCCAGAATTCCAGAATAAGAAACAGTTATCCAAAATATGAGGATCTGAATATTGTCCTCACAATACGCAAATAAAAGGTGAAGCATCAAGGGTATAGAGATTATCTGAGAAAATAAACATTACCGTTCAAAGTTCAGGGATTGGTAATTGTCTTATTGTTTTTGAAAGAAGGTCCTTATGTAACCAAACATACAGTAAACCTGCAATATTGTTAAATATTAACATTCCAAGTAGCTGTTTTCTATTTTAATATATACTTTAAAATGCAATTTATCGCTGTGATGGCAAAGCTGAATTTTCAACAGCCATTATTCCATTATTTTCAGTCTCACATGATCCTTAAGAAATCATTTATTAAAAATTAAGAATTCAACTATGCTGAAGTAGTGTTCGATAAGTATTTCTAACTATTATCAATGTTGAAAATACTTGCGCTGCTTAATATCTTTGTTGAAACCATGATATATTGTTATGCTTCTTTAATGAATAGAAAGTTCAAAAGAACAGCATTTAATTTAAATAGGAATCTTTATCATCAAAGTAAAAGTCTTCAGTTTCACTTCTGATTAGTTTAATGCATCTAATTTTAAAATCTTACTAACCCCAAACTTTTGAATGGAAGTGTACATTATTTAAAACTGCTTTGAACATTCAAGACCATTGCAAACTGAGTCTGAAATTTTCGCACGCTGAAAAATAAATACGACCTCACGTCCTGTCAATCATGTTTACACACTGCCTCCGAAACTTTCATCCATCATAAAAAAAATAAAAATATCGGACCAGGTTAGATTTTCAGCGTTTTCGCATTTGTAGCAAGCGTTTTTATAAGAAAGGATGACGAGTACGAAAAGTACGAAAAACGCATACGGAAATTTCAGCCTCAGTGTGCAAGGACCTTCAGACTTCCTGACATATTTAGCAATTTTGTGTGCCTGTTAATTTTTACTAACTCTCACCTGTCTCTAGGCACATCCAGAGCTGTATTGTAATCAGGGGGTCCTCCAGGTAGCATGTTGAACAGCAGGTGGTTCATGCCTTTGTCCCACCTAAAGGTATATCAATACATATATATAGCTTGAAACAGTTAAGACTTCAGAAATACAGTGCATATGTTTCTAAAGCTAAAATATTAACTTTATAAAAGCTCAGAAGAGTGCCAGAAGGGACACTGTAAAAGAGAAAGCGGAGAGCTGCCAATGTAAGAAACAAAAACATTGAGAAACCAGTAAAGCCAAGGTAGGCAAAGACAATTTGCAAATACTGAAAGACACATATCTACCTGGGCAGCATGGCCAGTGCCTGAGCGGTTTCACGAATCCGCAGAGAGTTCTGATTCAACACATCAATGGAGGGTATGAACAAACATGCTCTGCTCACATCATCAGTGTAAAAATCACTGTCCGAGATGGCGCTCAGCAGGTCATTGTATTCTCGAGACAGGCCAGTGCTGCTGATGGGCACCCCAACTTCATCCACAAATCGCTGAAGAGGATAGATGTATACCTGTGTACAAACACACACCATTAATAGATCAAAATAGCCCCGTAATGACATCCAACCAAATAAACATGAATCCATAATACAATATTATCTCTCTTTGCATCACCTTGATTTTATTCTTGGGATTATATCCACAGCGATACACATCAAAGCAAGTGTGCATTCGACAGCTCAGGTCACCTCTCTCAGGAATAGGGCTGCTCATAGGTATCCTGACCAAAGGAGCATCATGCACACTACGACGGTCCAGACTCCATTCGGCGGAGGATTCAATGGAGTGAGGCCAGAACTGGAACATCCCCGTTGCGATCAACCCCAGTAAGACCACAGAGAAGAGGGTGATGTAGTAGATCCGGTGTTTAGTCTTCATACGTGGTATGAGCGCAGGACCCCTGGAACCATACTTCACTGATGCACACATGATGAGCCTTTCCAGAGCCAAAACCACTGCAGAAGACACAAACAACACTGATGAACATCTACACATCTACACAGAGAATATCATCAAATGTTTTGATGGACATATATTAATAAAAAAGACATATAATAGCTGTACATGATCTTTAGCACTTTCAATTCCTTAACTGCAATTGATTTATTATATGACTGATTATTCTTATTCTAATTTATTATTTGACTAATGCATCTACTGATATTTAAGTTATCATATGGTTTTTCTTTGAAACACTGATTCAATTAATTGAAATAAATTGTGTTTGATTCATCTAATCCCGATTAATTTATAATAAATTAAGTATGGATCAATGTGTAAATTAATCGGAATTAGATAAATCAAACACAATTTGTTTTAATTCATTGAATCGGTTTTCCAACAAATGCCATTAAATGCATTAATCATATAGTAAATTGGAATTAATTTAACAATCAGTCATATAATAAATGAATTATGGATCAGTGTATAACAGATTAATTGTAATTTACTATATAATGCCATTATATATATCTGACTTTTCACTCTTATTTTGATTTATTATATTATTAATATATCTAAATTCCAATTAATTTATTACATGATTAATCTGTCAGGTTCGAATTAATTTGCTAAATGATATGATAATTATTTGGAGTATGATGAATTCATATAATAAATTCACTTGAATTAGACATGATTGTTTCATCTAATTCCCATTAATTTATCATATGATCGATTGCTCTAGAACGGATTAAATATTGATTAATTATATTATTGGTACATTTAATTATAAATAATTTATTATATGGTTGACTAATTTAATTCCAATTAATTTATTATACAGTTATTAATACATCTAATCTATAATACGATTAATTCCTCAAACTTCACTTTGTTTAGACAAGTCTCTCGCATTTCTTTACGAATAATAAATATTAATAAATGTAGGCCATATTTAAGCATTTTACTCAAAATATGTACTGTCTTGGGTTGTAAATACATCCAAAACACACTCGCTAACGATAGCATGAAGGCTAACAACTACAAAATCATGAACTAACCTTTACGGTATCCAGCTCACTGCCTCAAATCTCAGCACGCCTCAACCATAATCTCATTTGTTGGTCCAGTATGCTGCAAAGGCTGATATTGAAATTTTTGGCTGAATTTAGTTTATTATCCCACAACACATTGCTTATGCTAAAGGCACAGCTGACAGGAAAGTATTTCGTCTCTCCTTCATGCGTAGTTCCAGCCGTTTTTCTTGTAATTCGGGTCGCGGGCGCCATCTGCTGTAGAGGGAGAATGAATGTGAGGCGTAGGCTGTGGCTGAAACCTAGTAAGCCGCCTACCTAGACAGCATTTTTAGGTGTTAATGCCACGTTCCGTATGTGTCTGGCTAGCTAGCTCACTGGTTATTTTAGACACAGCCACAAACAACAGCTATCAGTTCACCGTTTCAGCCACCATTTTTGCTTATGGCGTAAATAACTTTAAACGGTGTTATTGTGCGTTAGTTTGGGTATCAGAACAATATTTTCATTGTGCCTGGTGTTTTTAGGCAAGAAACAGTCTTCTGGGTCCTGTTCTTCGACCGTGGTTTAACAAAACCCGGATTAGTTCACATATCCCGGATTGACCTAGCTCGAGTTTTTTCGGCTCTTCTAACACATATCCCGGATTTACATATCTATGTTAGCTAATAAAGACAGCTGACCGTTCATGTGAGGATTTATAAATCTGTGTAGACTAACCTAATTACAGCATGGCTAAGCAGCGTGCTGCATATTTCAGCGCTGCTGAATTGCAACTTATAATGGAAGGATATGAGGAAGTTAAACATTTAATAAAAACCAAAGGGAATACTATAGCGGCTGCAAAAGTCCGTCAGGATGCGTGGCGAAAAATAACTAACAAATTAAATGCGTAAGTATATATTACATTTAATTAGTCTGGGAGAGCACTAATTATGCAGTTATATACGACACCTGTGCTGCCCTACTTGTCAGTGTATGTGTATTATATTTTGGTTACAGTCTTACTCTGCTCTTGGTCACGCTTACAATTACAGATCCAACCCTATGGGACCTAGAAGAACGTGGCAACAAGTGAAGACGAAATACAAAAATATCGTTCAAAGTGGTAGGTCATTTAGTGGGTTTGATGTTTTAAGGACTACACAATATAATGACATTATCCCTTTTTTACTCACTTTTAGAGTAATGTCAGCTGTTTAATCCAGAAGTTTGAATGAATAACCAACTGTGACGATGAACACACAACAGATGTTTTATTATATTTATAGTAGGATCATAATTATGTTTATTGCCAAGTACTGTTTTTATAAATATAAATAATAATGTTTATTATTATTTATAGTAGGATCAGAATCATGTTTATTGCCAAGTACTGTAGGTATACATGTACGAGGAATTTGTCTTGGTAAATTGGTGCTTGACAAGGACTTCAAAAAATCAAGAATAGAACAATGAGGTAAACAATTTTAAAGTAAGGCGAGTAAAAGCTATACAATAAGATACCGACCTCACAATGTAGTGTGCTTTGAGTGCTTAGAAAAAGCAAAAAAAAAAGCGCTATATAAATGTAATGACTTATTATTAATAAATAAGAGCAATAAAAAATTTAGGAAGATAAAATAAAAATATAAGATAATTATTATACATCTGAAATACAAACTGTTCTTGAAAGCGTGTACAGTGCAACACTTTTTCCCTGAAACAAATTTGTTTATTATTATTGTTGTTGGTGTTGTTATTAAGCATAGTCAAAGTGTAATCAAACCTTTTTTCTTGTACATTTTATACATTTTTTTTTCTGACATTTTCCTCAGACCCCTTGTGGCCCCCTGGGCCCAGTTTGAAAACCAATGGAACCCAGAATTTTGAATTAGAATTTTGAAAACACAGTGTTTTGAATTGAATAACTTGAAGGTTTAACATAATTTAGCTAACAAGAGAAAGGCTGCACTGAAGAAGATGGGATTTGTCCCAACAAAAGAGGAGTACATAGATGAAGAGGAGCTGCCCTCTGAGAACAATCTGGAGGGTCCTATCATAGAGAGCATAGTTGGTGGCTGCTCCTCTGATCCAGGAGATACGGCTGGCTGCAGCAGTTATGTCAAAGGTATGTGCACCACATGCTATATTTGTTTCTACAAATCGATACTGCAGCAAATATACATAATTCATATCACATGATTTCAGTGACTGAACATGGACTGGCCCTACTTCAGCCACCTGTATTATCAGACGAAGAGCTGGACTCTGTAAGTTTACAGCTCTGTTTATCAAAGCTCATAGTATTAAATAAACAATATCATATTTCATACACAGTAAATGCTTAGAAATAATATGTACAAATTCTTATTTTAAGTTGAATTAGTACTTAATAAATAATTTTTTTAATGCTTTCTTTTTAAAGGAACCTGTGGAAGATGTTAAGACACTATACAAGAAGTATCTCAAAATAGAGATCTCAAACAGAAAGCAAGAAATGGCATACAGAGCTTTAAAAATGCGCAAAGTGGAGAAAGAAATTGAGTTACTGGACAGGAAACTGGATGTAAGTGAGATATTTGATAATGGATTGTCTGAATAAAGGATAAATCTACCTTTAAGGTCCATTAAAATCTGTTTTCAGACATTTTAGTTTATGTTGGTGTAGTTTAGTTAGGAAAACGAATACAATGAAAGAGAAATATTGTTTTTCTAATTTCTAAAAATTTTAAATGAGTAAAGAGTCAAAAATACAGTGAAATGTAATTGAAATTCAACAGAGAACTGTCTGACTCAAATGACTATATAGATGGACAGATAGACTAGATATTTTAGTTAAAAGTGGGTGGAATAGGTGCACTTGTCTGAATATTTATTATGATTATTAAGATAATTTGTGTCTGGAACTACAATAGTTAGTGGAGATGTGCCTTTTTTATTACTACAGTACAGGCTCATCCTTCATGTTGAAAATAAAGCAGTTGTTATAAACCTAAGGTGTTCCAATATTTAAAAAGTCACAGCAGTTATGTGTAGCAAGAACACTTATAAACTGTGTTTGTAATCATAATGGTACAAACATAATCATAAACTTGCTGAAATCTCTGACATTTAGCAGAGTTGACCCTTTCCATTTGATTTCAACAATGACAACAACATCAACAAATTTGTAGACTGTTACATTTACTTAATATATTGGAGAGTGATTATCAAACCTGGTCCACCATTTCTGATAGATCTGATTCAACTACTTTCCTCCTTTGTAGAGTGTTACATTACCTAAATTGGCTACGGTGAAAGAAGGCAGAAAGACCCTAAGATCTCATGAATGTCATCCAGTGTTGTGTCCAGTGTGAGTAATAAAGTCTACCTCCAGTCAGGGATGGGCAGTATTTCAAATACATGTATTTAAAATACGTATTTGAAATACAAAATACTATTTTGTATTTTAATACCTTTGAAAAAAATCAAATGTATTTTGTATTTAAATGCATTTAATCTTAGTATTTTTGTATTTTCAAAATACATAAAATACTTTTTGCCAATCAACCTCTTTATTAGACTGCTGGTTTCCTGTATCAACTAGTTCAGACATGCCACTTTCATGCTTTTTTTCTATATCGTTTCTATATCGTCGTGGTATGCAAATATATCTGTGGAGCTTTTAGTGGGCAGGAGCTATTGACATGTCAGAGCGATAAAGAAACATGGATAAATGAGTAATAAGCAGCTTTCTTTGTGTGTGTGTGTAGCCCAAGACAAAGATAACTATAATGCAAAAAAACAAAACATTTAATTGTTCTAAGGGCATACTCACACTAGGCACAGTTGCCTTGTACTAAAGCCCAAGCGCGATTGTCCTTTTGCTAACAGACAGATATCACAGGATTATTACAGAGGCAGCTGAGAATAATGGTGGAATTTGCAGCTTTACACGCAAACTGTATCAATAAGTTCTCATCTTATTGACCTGTTCATCAATAAGATGAGAACCAGACCCATTGTAAATCTAAATGTACTCAAATTAAATTAATTGAAAAGATTTTTGCTGTCATAATGATAACAATAGTGCATACAAAAATAATACATTAAAGGTGGGGTAAGCGATTTCTGGAAGCCAATTTGAAATCACCAAAACAAACACGCACCTATTTTGATAGCTCCGCCTCACACATACGCAGCCTACGCAAAGATTAGTTCTGTGAAACAAAGCAAAACCAATGTTACACCGTGTCTACACCGGACGCGAATGGCACGACAAAATAATATAGAAGTCATTATAATCAGTGATGCTGTCTACACTGGATGCTGCGCGGCTCGACACAACAAAAAACTGCTGCCGCGTTCTGTTTATGATGTGCTGACACAAATTTCAAATGATTTTCAGCGGACGCTTTATCACGTCCAGTGTAGGCAGACTTTAGCTGTTGTGTCGCGTCTGGTGTAGACACGGAGTTACTCACCAATCGAGAAGAACCAAAGCAACCTCGGCGTCCGATCGCAGGCCTTCCGCTCCTTGAGTTCTATCCAGCACTGGAAAGCTGATCCAATATTTACATGGGTCCCACTTCTTGCCTTATCATTCCGCAGTCGTTTTCTGCGTTTGTTTTTTTTATCCACCATATCTTTCTGTCACTCGGCTCAGCTGTTCACTGAACGCTCTCTCCTCCACGTCATGAGTAGACACACCCCTTACTGCTGATTGGCTACAAGTTTGTTTTGGTACTCGGCCCCTGACTCCGTTTTGTAATGTGTTTTTGAAAAATTACATACCCCACCTTTAACTGTTCCATGCACTGGACACAGTATAGAGCAGACACACTTGTGAAATGAACTGGACTTTGGGGGTCAATCATGCTCAAGCACGGATCAGATCCCCTAGTGTGAGCATGATAAAAACATTGACAGCCAATCAGAATAATTTCTGTTTTAAAGAGCTTGAGCATGTAGTAACAGATGACACAACTACATTGTAAACTTAGAATACACTAATATAGTTATCTTTATAATTATCGTTGTTGGTGTAAACAGGCCTTAATAGTGTTACTTCACTGGATGGCCAATTTCACATGTATTTTGTGTATTTTCAAAATACAAAATACTGTATTTGTATTTAAATACATTTTTTCCACACAGTATTTTTTTATATTTTTATTTTTAATACATTTTGATGTATTTGTGCCCATCTCTGCCTCCAGTCTACCATTAAAGACTACTAACAAGTAGGTTAACAGTACAAACAATGCTCATAAAGCAGGCAAACTAAATGAAACAGGCAGTTAGCATTCAGAAAATAATTGCAGGTAGTCAAGGAAATGAAAATCAGTTAACATGATGTTGCTGACAAGTGGTTAATGGATGATTAGCACTTGAAAAAAGCTCATTCATTCTGCCTGCAAACTTAATGACAAGCTTGTCCAACATACTAAAACATAACTGTCAAATTCAAGTCCCGAGGAGCCAGACCTATTGATCTTCCATACACCTTATTTGATTTAGGAATCAGTGATTTGCCCATGGATTTCTGCATTATTTTAGTTAAAAGGATGAAACTTGGATTAAAGCATATAAAAGCTTCTTACCTGCTTACCTGTGTGTCTCTTTAAGTCCCCCAAGTCTTGAGGACCAATACACTGCCCAGGATATTTATCTTGTACAGCCTGAGGCAGCAACAACTTGTAACACTTTTTTCCATTCATTTATTTTTCTGTGAACTGTAAACCACTTTCATATTAAGTTTTAAAATTGGGCTTCCTAGATAATCATTTTTAGTATGAAATATTTATGCATCACTCTGGAGTTATGGGTTACACTTAAATCATACGTTTCCCATAAATTCAATAGTTCAGTGTACTGACACATTCTTTAAAGCCATAAGTGGTTTGTGTAATATTGAATGTTTTTGCTCAAATTTGCTATAGGAATAGCCATATTCAAATGGTATGGGAAACACAATGCAAATAAGCACTGCAGATGTTTTATTTTTTAATATCATTCAATGTCATGTACAATCGATACAACACAAATACAGCACAGTTTTGATAAAATCACATAAAATATTTATGGTTGCAACTCACAAAACATTACTTTATAGAAGCTGCTGGCCTCTTGGATGTTATACAGAAACAAGCACACACACACAAACCAATCTTCTGTTTCACAGACACACACTCCCATTCACACAGTGTAGTTTTTTAAGCATGGCTCTGGAGCAGTGGTGAACAATCTACTGTAGTTAAGAGGTAAAACATCTTGGTACAAATCAGTCTTTTTGTCATCTATAAATATTCAACCAAATATCAGTGCAAGGTGTCCTCCATTAACCTTAAAGGACTGCCATAGATGCCACCCTTAATTTACGAATGATTTCACAAGTACCTCAAAGTCCCAGCTGTGAAGTACGATACATTTTTGGCAATTTTCAGATATTCCAACATGACAACATAGAGATGGCAAATATATAAGTGTTTTCTTATTTTTCTTATTTAAAAATTTCTGCCATGCCATGTTCTTCCTCCTCAAAATGTCCTTAATGCGCACAGCATGATAAGATTACTGGATTCCCCTAAACAAACACAAAGCAAACACCATGGCAAAAAGCTGATGGGAGAGAAAGAAAAACAAACATAGTTTAGCAAAGAGTTCAATGCAAATGTTGTTTTAAAATACTTCTATATTCTGCATTCAATTGAATAGAATTGTGAGATGCCCATTTCATGGCAAAGCCACTTCTACTCTCTCCACTAGGTGGCGATCACAACCCATAGTTCTTGCAAAACAATTTGTCATCGCATTCTAAGTGTAAAATCATCACATGGTACTTTATTATTAAAAAGCAAAATCATAACCTTACTTCAATAGTCAGCACCACAATAGCAAGGGCTCCAGCCATATAGATGTATGTCTCAAAATAGTCCACCACTGCTGAATAACAGCCCTGTTTCCAAGAAGTACACATTTTAATATGAGAGAACAAAATGTTGTTTCAGTGGATAATGAATTTCTAATTTATTACAAGCTACTGATAGTAATGTAATTCCAAATTGGTTAGAATCAATGTATATATATTAACAGAAGAGAATATATGACTCAGAAACTCAAAAATCATTAATTTCTAGAGCTAATACTTGGACAGGGTCATATACCACACTGTCCTTTCTCTAAAAAGAACATATTAACTTCCTTTGATTTTGGTTTTCATTCTTTTTTTCTACTCAATTTCTTCTTACATATTCATTCTCATTCATAAACTCATTGCTGACCTTGTTACGGATTGGCATAAATCCCTTGAGACACTCCTCCTTGCTCATCATCAGATCGTTCCTCTGGCAACAGACCTCTGGCACTAGTCTGCTGGGGTTCAGTCGTCTGAAGAGGCTCTGATCATCAAAGTCTTCAGCACTGTTCACTCCACAGCAATCAAACTATGAAGACACCAATACCCAGTTACACGCCTTTAATGCCATTATTGTGTTATATTTTGTGCAGTATGTTATCGTACTGTGGTCATAATGGCGTTCCATGTGGAGGTGAAGACATCAGTGCTATTGGTGCCTTGGTAATGTGTTTTCAGCTCCTTGGTGAAGTAATCTCTGGTGAGCTGTTGATCCACAGATAGACAGTAGTAGTGAGAGCAGAGGTATATTACAGGTGGCTTGATGATATCCAACTATAATAATACTCACATGCTCCCGGAAAATGAATGCCAGAATGGCCACCGCCAGCTCTGCTAGGAATATGACGAGTATGAGCATGAAGAACTGTGGGAGAAAAACAGGATATTTGCATCTAAATCAGATGTGCAGTACTTTAGATGTATAAACAGGAACAGGAATTCACAATATTAATATTATTCTGACTGATATTGATAAGCCAATTATAATGTTCATGTTATAGTCTACTTTAAAATGTGCATTATTCTGTTTAAATAAATTGATCATTTATATCAGGTGTGAATCAGATCTGAATCAGATGTGAAGACATGCAACAAATAAGCATTATTAGGTGTTACACACTGCTTTTTGATGCTAAATAGGGATGCACAGTATTAATAATTCTAATGCTGATAAGCCAATTAATGTTTCAAAGTTGTGGCTTTTATTAAAATATATATTTTCTGTCTAAATAAATACACATAAAACACACACACAAAACATTTTAAATGCTACAAGTGAATTTAGGCAACTCACAACATTATAATGTATTTTAATGTATTAATTATAAGTAGTTAAATTATTAAGAGTTTTTAAAGATTGATTTTAAAAACATATACCAATAAATTATATCTAGTAATAAAAGAAAGTCCCATACAAACAGTAGAAGACATTTATTTTCTCGTATGGCACCGCAGCAGCCCAGAAATCCCAGTAGGAACAGCATCCCGCCCATGATCAAAATTGCATAGACTCCAGTAAACAGGAGAGGGTTGGCTGCCACAATCTCCCGGAAACCTGTCGGATCCACCAGCACCCAGATTCCCACCCCTAGAAGGAATGCACCTCCAAGCTAAAGAAGGAAAAAATGGCTTAGTATAGATCCCAGCACAATATAAACACAAAATATGATTTTATGAAATAACCAAATTAAGCATATGAAAGCTGACTGATGTTCAGTAACACCTTTGAGGAACAAAGGAAGTGCAGTGTGGTTCATGAGCAAAACGAAGGCACGTTGGCACAAGATCAGTGCGTTTTTTTAATACCGTAACGTTAACGTTTGTTCAAAGTGACGACTTGGATCATTGAGACTCTTTTGAACTACACATTTTGTTAGGAAAGCAAGAGTCTGCACCTGCATATCATCAGGTTTTTAATATAATAAAGAAAACAGATACTTCCAACCAAAGCAAATCATCACTCGTAGTCAGTCAGAAACAAACACAACTAGCATGATGCCACAGTCAAGTCTAGATCTTATCAGCCTATGGTATGTAAAACAATGGCCTACACTCTTAAAAATAACCTTTAACATTCATGGAACCTTTTCATTCTCTATAGTGGAAGAGGTTCTTTAAATTGGTTCTTGGAAAAAAGTCTGTAGAACTCTTGAATGAAAGGTTGAATAAAAGGTTCTTTGGGGAACCCAAAATGGTTCTTCAATGGCATCACTACAAAACTCATATTTGGAAGCTTTGTGTGTATAATTCTCTCATGCCATTCAAGACAAAGTAAGAGAAAGCAAGCACTTACAAAAATAAAGAAGTTGAAGATGAACATGAGGTACTTGATGCAACTAAGACAGTCCCCCTCCATACTTGTGCCTCTTGCTGAAGCTTCTCCTTGCCCCTGAGGATGCATCGTAAGAAACAAAGAGAGCCGTTACTCCACAGGAGACGTGAATGTCACATGCTCCATTTAAAGACAAGTCCATGAGTCAGCGTTGTCAGTGACTGGTGGGCTTTTGTGTTTTTAAGCTCATTCAGTGAGATCATTTTTTGAATTTGTCACTTAAATAATACACTGGCATTGACAAACACACATTGACAGACATATTGTGTTGAGGCGCTCCAGATGAATAATGTCGCATTATGTATTTCAAAGAATGACTGGCAGCTCCTGTAATCATATGCCTGGAAATGTAACACAAAAATGGACGTAAAACAGAATTCACAGCATTTTCTCTATAAAAACATTTCACACCGACTGCTCATGCATGTTACGTGCTGACTCGACGTGCACGATGAGTTATTTGCAAAGGGAAATATGGAGGAGGAGTACTGAAAGCGGGCAGCTTGGCTAAAACACCATCAGGACTGCTGGAGCACATTTGCTCATCTTCACACCAGGAGCGATACTCAGCCGGCTAAATAAACATGTCCTTTCAGCACTCCAGACCGCAAGCTGTGTGCCCCAGTCTTTTTCTGAAATTCATCTAAGCTCTCTAGCTCTTTTCTGCTTATATGCTCCAGGTGTTTTCAAACGATGTTCCATCACCTGTGTTTCTTTAATGATGCAAATTTCCCTTTCCTCTGCTACGAGACAATTCAGGGTGCACAGTGTACAAAAACACTATTAGAGGGTGCTACTGCAACATGGTCGAATTAAGATTCTGGTTGCCTGAAATTAATGATCATTTTTAGCCTGTCCTGCATTTATACTCAGTATTCTGCTTTCTAGCTTTGTGATGATAAAGAATATCTGTTTGATGCTTTTTCCCGCATGTCTTTTTAGAGTAATAAGGTTGATGGTAAGTGCTCCCTCCGTGAAAAGCGTGAAAAACGTGTCCCTTGCTGACAATGCACTCTCTATAATTACAGACCATTAGGGGAATTAAGGTTAATGATGGTACAGTTCTTCATTAGTGCATTGGGTCCTGAGCTCACCTCCCACAGTTAGCTTTGACTTTGCTACTGCCTCAAAAACCGGCCCTTGGGATCAGGTGAAGCAATAGTGCGTATAATAACAGACGGACTCTCATATTTGCTGGTTTGCTATGACCGGCCAGTGTCTCGGCTAGCCTTCTGCAGCTGTGGGCAGTATTTCCCTGTAAAAATAGCCCCGAACAGCTGGCCGATTTCACGGAAGCTGACGGTAGATGCCGTGGCAGCAAATAATTCCACCTCTCTTCTCACGGAACGGTTCAGGCATAATTCAATAATCCCCCCAGCCTGGTTTTTCCAAAGTAATTTCCTGTGCAACACTGCGAGTCAGTCAGGTGTTATAAGTGGCGGAATGGAAGGGACCTCGGGAGCCCTGCTAAACTCGGTTAACTTGCAGGTGGGTGAGCAATTTTATTTGTATGTGTGTGGAAAGGTGGGTGTTTGGCCGTATCAGTCTTCTTAGATTAAGACCACCAGCCTCGGAAGGTTTGAAGGCTCAGCCCACAAGTCTCGAGGCCATTATCACAGAGCCACAGCTGTCTTTTTTATTGAAGTCTTTAAACCTCATTGCAACAATCCAGACACGCCAACAATGGACAAAAGGAGTTGCATTACATAAATTGATGGACCGTGTACAATTTTTGTTTGTATCTTTGTACTCTATTTAATTAATTTACTTTTCTCAATAGTGCTGCTTTGCTTAAACGTCATCGTAAGGGCTCCAGGCTGCATGCCATTTTTCCAACGCAATTACCTGGAACAATTTGTCGCAGGAACCTTTTTCCAAGAAACTTTTTTTTTTCCTGAGCGCCCAATGATTGCCTGGAGCACACATCTCCGAAATCAGCGAAGCAAATTTTCAAGTAGGTGCTGTCTTCATAAATAAACCGCAGATTTGAGTTTTAAACAACTACATTCTCACCTGAAATACTACATTTCATGACACAAGAACTAATATTTTGAAAATGATGCAAATAAATGATGGTTGAAATACAATGCTGCGTGAACACAACCAATCAGCATGTTCACCCAAGTCCCACCCCTGAAGGTTCCTGACCTTTGAAAAGTACTACCTCGTGAGAGGGAGATTTTTTACCCAAATAAGAGTCTGATTTGTAATTGTTGTCATCAGAAGAAGTGTGAATCGTTCAGGGGTGCATTTCCCAAAAGTATAGTTAGCCAACTATGGTTGCAAGTTCCGATGTTACCAGCATACAGTTGGGCAAAAATCTTTTTAGTCAGCCACCAATTGTGCAAGTTCTCCCACTTAAAAAGATGAGAGAGGCCTGTAATTTTCATCATAGGTACACTTCAACTATGAGAGACAGAATGGGGGGAGAAAGAATCCAGGAAATCACATTGTAGGATTTTTAATGAATTAATTTGTAAATTCCTCGGTAAAATAAGTATATGGTCACCTACAAACAAGCAAGATTTCTGGCTCTCACAGACCTGTAACAACTTCTTTGAGGTTACGTCCACACGAAGACGGGTTTCTCCGTAACCGATCTTTTTTTTTGCCTCGCTCTAAAAAAAATTCCGTAAAAACGGAGTCGTCTCAGGAAATATCTGCGTCCACACTGAATCACTGAAACCGACTGAAAACGATGTAGTACACATGCCAGACCCATATGTGGCGCTGTAATTCTGCCACAGAGATACACAAAAAAACAGAGAAGAAGACTTGGACCATGTGCGTAAACCTTGCGCGCTGAATATAAACTAACACACAAAGCAGAAGATTTTGCTTTAATAAAACTAATGAGCTCAGTAGGTTCTGCAGCACGAACACAGGCACGTAGTCTGACGTTGTTGTTGTTGTCGCTGTTATGTGACGTAGCGGTGTCTTATTAGGGGCGAGACGTGGGCTGATGACGTCATCGTTTCAGAAAATATACGGATTCGCCGTCCACACGAAAACATGAAACCGGCTTTCAAAAATGATCGGTTTCACTCTTCGAAAACGCCGGTTTCGTGTGGACGAAACGCCTATACGGTAAAAAATGTATGCGTATACAGAGAAACCCGTCTTCGTGTGGACGGGGCCTAAGAGGCTCCTCTGTCCTCCACTCGTTACCTGTATTAATGGCACCTGTTTGAACTCGTTATCAGTATAAAAGACACCTGTCCACAACCTCAAACAGTCACACTCCAAGCTGTCGAAGGACACCAGAAACAAAATTGTAGACCTGCACCAGGCTGGGAAGACTGAATCTGCAACAGGCAAGCAGCTTGGTCTGAAGAAATCAACTGTGGGAGCAATTATTAGAAAATGGAAGACATACAAGACCACTGACAATCTCCCTCGATCTGGGGCTCCACGCAAGATCTCACCCCGTGGGGTCAAAATGATCACAAGAACGGTGAGCAAAAATCCCAGAACCACACGGGGGGACCTAGTGAATGACCTGCAGAGAGCTGGGACCAAAGTAACAAAGCCTACCATCAGTAACACACTACGCCGCCAGGGACTCAAATCCTGCAGTGCCAGACGTGTCCCCCTGCTTAAGCCAGTACATGTCCGGGCCTGTCTGAAGTTTGCTAGAGAGCATTTGGATGATCCAGAAGAGGATTGGGAGAATGTCATATGGTCAGATGAAACCAAAATTGAACTTTTTGGTAAAAACTTGTCGTGTTTGGAGGAGAAAGAATGCTGAGTTGCATCCAAAGAACACCATACCTACTGTGAAGCATGGGGGTGGAAACATCATGCTTTGGGGCTGTTTTTCTGCAAAGGGACCAGGACGACTGATCCGTGTAAATGAAAGAATGAATGGGGCCATGTATCGTGAGATTTTGAGTGAAAACCTCCTTCCATCAGCAAGGGCATTGAAGATGAAACGTGACTGGGTCTTTCAGCATGACAATGATCCCAAACACACCGCCCGGGCAACGAAGGAGTGGCTTCGTAAGAAGCATTTCAAGGTCCTGGAGTGGCCTAGCCAGTCTCCAGATCTCAACCCCATAGAAAATCTTTGGAGGGAGTTGAAAGTCTGTGTTGCCCAGCGACAGCCCCAAAACATCACTGCTCTAGAGGAGATCTGCATGGAGGAATGGGCCAAAATACCAGCAACAGTGTGTGAAAACCTTGTGAAGACTTACAGAAAACGTTTGACCTCTGTCATTGCCAACAAAGGGTATATAACAAAGTATTGAGATGAACTTTTGTTATCCCCCCCCCCCCATTCTGTCGCTCATAGTTGAAGTGTACCTATGATGAAAATTACAGGCCTCTCATCTTTTTAAGTGGGAGAACTTGCACAATTGGTGGCTGACTAAATACTTTTTTGCCCAACTGTACCAGTTAAACAATTTGGTGTTTTCTGAATACATACTGTAGTCCCAACGAACATTCGCAAAGCGCATTGCAAATTTTTGTGGTTGGAAAAACAGCTCTCGAACTGTGATTCAAATGATGGATATGCAACAAAGTTCCTGCATGTTCCTGCATTCTCTGTTTCTGAATGTGGCAACTGATATTGGTATTCTTATAACTGGTATTCTTAAAAAATTTATAGTAAGATAAACTTTGTGAGTAAAACCAGAAGATATGTGACATATTGGAACTACAATCAACTTTCTTTTTAATTTTCTTAAACAAAAAAATCTTGCAAAACAGATTGACCTTTATATGGCACCAATAAAATCAGGATCGCTACAGGAACTGAACCGCTTCTTGATCCAGTAATTCTACAATTTGTCACATAAAAACAGCCATTTGGCTTCTGTTCAGTTAAAACTCAAATATCTGCATATCAGATTACACAATCTTGGATTTGTTGCTCACTGAACTCAAAAAGCACCCAAAAATCTGTTTTTTTAATGCAGAAGGGACCTCTTGAACTGTAGAGGGGGAAAACACTGCACTGTTAGAGCAGTAGATGAGAGTCAGTGACTGAGGAGATAGTGGGGCAGGATTGAGCTATGATTTCTGCATCGAGCTACAGAACACAACCAATCACACCGCCTCTGCCTCTTACAGAATAAATCAACCTGTCACAGCTGCCTGGAGGAATCGTAGCATACACATGAAGTGTTTTCACCCAGCTCTGGCAAAACATTGAATTCACGATGCACTCATCAATCACGAGACAGCCTCCAACTGGGTGGTACAGCTGAGAGAGAGGCAGTATGGAGGATCTTCTTCATCCACTCCTCGCATTGTGTGTAAACACTTGTTATAAGCTATTTGAGTGTGACGTGAGAACTTTGCTCTTCAAACAATCTGTGCATGTTTGTCTCAGCTGACCCATGAGATCCAGCATTGGTGTAAGGTCTTTCCCTCTGGTTGGTTTCTTCTGGTTGTGAAGTACAAATTGCTTAACAAATAATAACATTAGGCAACATGTTTCTGATTGAAAGACTACCATGTTTTCTAACTGAACACACATGGAAAAACTGCACTTAAAGGTGCCATAGAATGCATTAATACAGTATTTTAAATTGTTCTCTGATATCTACACAGAAGGTATGTGGCTTAGATAAGGGCAACAAATCTCCAGAAATTATTTTACATGTCCATTTACAACCCTAGGATTTCTCCCTAGAATGAAACGGTCTGTTATTGGCTTATTTGGCTGGGTCATGAATAATAATGAAGTCTGCTCTGATTGGCTGTTTCACAGTGCTGCTCAATGTTGAGCCCTGCTCTGATTGGCTGTTTCACAGTACGGCTCATCAGCAAGAAGGAAGCACAGGGAGGAAAATATATATTTAAATACTTTCTCTCGCAGTTATATCGTTAATATAACGGGTAATTATACTGTATATAAAACGCGGGCATCAGGGAGCCGTTATTAATATGCGAGGCATTGAAACTGCTTTTGAACGATCCATCGATCGAGTTATAGTTTCACTTTCAAGAGACGCGATCACACAAACTATGTTTACATTATGGAGCAACAGTACTTACCACACATTTCACAAGATCAGATGCTTGTCAGTGGTGCTCAGGATCTGTAAGTCATTCGCCATCATCCTCATCTCTCCTTACTGAGAGTGAAATCTTATGTACTGTAACAGGCTACCGCTAGCAAGGAGCTAACCATGTCCCTTTAGTGGCTCGCGTTATTTGCTTTCTGTGCCTTTCTGAACACAGACACCAACCCATCCCTGCACTTCACACCCCCTGCACGGCCTGGAACATAACATTTATTTTGTTATTTTCGCTGTTGTCCGCGCTTGTTTATTTACAATACCTGCAGAGCTTCTGATGGTTCGGCCGGCTTAGAACAAGGGCGGGTTTATGCAAATGTTGGGGGCGTAGTGATCCCGACTGTTGCGTCACAGTCGGTGTTATGTTCTGATTCGCCTGTTTTTCAGTGGTCTTTTTTAATCACGAGATTTACATATGAAGGAGAAAACTATGGTGTTTGAGGCTCACTGTATGTCATTTCCATGTACAGAACTGTTATTATTTAAATATGCCAGGGTAAAGACAGTTTTTCATTCTATGGCACCTTTAAGTCTATTTTGGTAAAGGATGTCACACCTACCGACTGCGTTTGCTGAAGTCTTGCTGTCTTTTGTTAGAGCTCTGTCAAATTTAACTATTAAAAATGGAAGAGGGGTGTCAGACTAAAAGACTGCCTCTGACATTTCTCAGCGATTCCCTGTCATGAACTGCAACGCCCATTTTGGCAGCAAATCAATCTGAAGCTCAGTGAAAAAAAAAAAAAAAAAAGGAATATCGTACATCCAACAAACTATTGTTTGAATTAAGATGCAATGGTAAAGTATGTTTACTGGCAGCTTCAATGAGAACAAACAAATATGGTTACAAAATATATTTTGTCATCATTTACTCACTTTCATGTCGTTTCAAACCTTTATTTGAAGAAGATATTTTGAAAAGTGTTTAAGCATTTTTTTTGTCAATAGCATCAAAGGCAGATGCTGCACAGTGATAATTTGTCTTTACAGGGTGAATGCTGACAGATTTTTTAATTTTCAGTAAACACTTCAGCATTTGCTGAGAAAATGTTTGACAGACATACACTACACTGGTTACTATTAGATTAATATTTGCTATGAAAGTAACCAAAAGAAAAATAAGCCATCTACTGCATTGTAAAAGACAGCCACTTAACAGATTTGCATTCTCTCAAGTGATATAAACCAGACTGTGTCAGCATGGAGCTGATTTCAGTGGAATATATTGAACTTGAAACACTTTAGCACTGAAAAGTCTCTATTTTGCATGTAATAACACAAAGAGAGCGATGAGCCTGATTTCAAAGGTTCCACACTTTTTTAGACAATTCCTTTCAACAATGTTTCCTTTGTTCATAATAACAAAAAGGAGGTGAAAATTACAATACTGAAAGAACACACTTTGCTACATAATGATCAGACTTTAACATTAATAAGCCACCTTAAAAGTCACACTCTTTGTAATACATTGTAAAAACAGGATGGTTAGATGTACAGACCTCTTTGTATCTAGTCCTTTTGACGCAACCAAGTTGATATTTTTGGCACACATTCCTGAACTGAGACTGACCTTGTAAAGATTGTGTTTTACCCCTGGGGAGCTTTTTCTTTCTCCTCCTGCTCTTCTTATCCAAGCCCCTAAACGGAGGTCAAACAGCTTTTGCTTTTACCTTTGATGATAAGTCACTGCACTAAATAACTTTAAATGAATGGCATGGCATGATATTAAATACATACTAAAATATATTATTTTACTCTTATGGGTCTCAACTGATAGGAACAAGAAAAAATGTTGTGGAGGAGGGTGGAGGAACTATCCATATTAAAGAGCAGAAGTCAATGGCTGCTGTGCGAGGTGAGCTGAATGCTAAGCAGACACATAAAGTGAATTTATAGGACTTGCCTCTTTAGTCAGTTACTGAAGCCCTTGGGAAACGGCTGTATCCGAATTACCATCTCATGTGGCATCAGAACATACATCATAACCTCTGTATTAATGAACCGCGCTCTAGTGCACAACCAGTCAGGGCATCACTTAAAGGAATTCATTGATAAGTATTAATTAAAAAAGAGGGGTTACTTTTCATGTGATAGCATGTATTGAACGATACAACACAAAAACATGCTATTGCATTACTGTAAGTAGTTAATTTCAGAGCATGCACCAGTAAACACTGCTATTATTTATGGCATTCCCTTCGCAGTACGACGACTTCAATCATTCACGGTCTCTGCATTCTAGAGCATGCTGTATCTGAGGATGATGTTTCTGAAGAGAGATGCCTGTGCATCTAATTATGTCAGCACCTCAGTCTACCCAAGAGAGAAGCATACACCAGTGCTAGAGCCAATCAATGCATTTAGGCTAAGAATTGATCTGTTGATTAGTTGCTGCACCAATATTCTCACCGCCTTTTCTTTGGAGATAAAGCTCATCATTTCTCAAGGTTCATGCCAGGTACACAGTAGAAACAGTGATTCTTTAATCCCTTTGTTCAGACTTAATCACCTGTATTTGGACTGTTAATCACCTATTATGTACTTCAAGTTGCAATGTAACAGAAGTAGTGACAGTTTCTTTTTTTCCATATTGTGACATACTGTACATCCGAGCGAAACGGATTATCGGAAAACAAAAAAGATGTAGGATGGAAACTTGGTTGTCTCCATCGGCTGCAAGTGATTGGATGGAGGCAGATCTGAACGCAGGTTGGCAGTCAATTTTAAGAAAATGTACGATTGTGTCATTTCACTATAAGATATAATTATAACACTGATTGAAAATTATCAGAAAGAAAAAAAACATTGGGTGTAATGAATCTTTCCAAATAAAATGCATTAGGAAAACAGATGCAGTGAATATACACTTAATGCTGACAGTAAACTTTAGAAATTTAGACGATTTAATGACTTCATAATCATTCATACATTTCATGTATGAGATGTTTCATCCACCATGTTTCCATTGGTATTCAGGAGCTGTTACTCTGATTCTCACAAAATGCTATGACCTTCAAATGATGTGTTTTGACACAGATGTAAGGTCAGACAGACAAAACTGATTTTTTTAAGAAAGTGCAAACACTGACCCGAAAATACATAAGAGATCTGTGTATTGGTCAGTCCTTTTAGCAGAAGTCCACAGCATTATGCTGTGAGGGACAAAAACATGGTGGATATTTCAGGACTAAGCATATCAAATCTAACACCTAAACAAAAATGATTTCATCTGGAAAGAATCAATAAATACCAGAGAATCATCTAACTAATAGGATTTATAAAATGTGAGAATGATAAAATATGATAAAATACATGCAAAAGGGTCATTAGAGAAGTTAATATCAGTTAATCAATAAATATGTATTACTAAATAAACAAATATTAATACACAAATATTAATATTCCTAAATTAGACCCAATGGTGATTATCCACTAAAATTCTCCATTAGACTAGAGATTTTCAATAGTAGATGTGTTAGGACAAAAATCTAATAATTATGTATTTCACAAAAACAAGTAATATTTTCTTGTAATTTAAGTACATTATAAATGAGATGTAGTGTGCTCTCTTTTAATCTTTCCAGTTTGTCCAAAAATCCTCACTATGACAACGAAGAGAATAACAATACTGAAAACCACGCAAAAAGAAGAGTACATGATCATTAACATCCTCTAGGTGTTACCATAATGTTCCCAGCTCTAATTATTCTCAAAGGAAAGGAGGCTGTCAGTGTTGGAGTGCTATCTGATAGACACTGAACTGTGCTGCTCTTCTCTGTCTCCAGAGAATACCAGTTACAATCCGAGAGCAAGACATCTGCCAAAAGACTAGTACTTTTAAGGATATGCTGAGAATGATACAAACATGAAAACAAAGAAATGTCAGGTTTATATTCGCAAATGTTCACATTTTAATAAACTTTGAGATTGCCAGATACCCTTATGGATATATAACCTTAAAAATACAAGCTTTCAGCAATGAAAAGCATGAACATGATGAAAAACTTTACCATTAGCTATATTGACTGTCTGTTAACACCCTGTTGAGATAAGGTTTGACAGACTCAGGGAGCCAGAAGAAAAAAACAGAGCAAAGCTGGAGGGAAAAGTATTGATTAAAAAAAAAAAAAAAACATTAGAAAACAGCCAGCAGGAAACCTCGCACAAATACTTTACTCTTGCACCATCTGCTCTAAAAACTAACAATAACATGAATGAAGCAATGCAGAACAGTGTTAAAACACTTCAGACTGAGCCTCTGTTTTGACAAAAGTTTAGTATACTGGTCTTCAGGCTCCTTCACATTTTTGTACTTCCAAAGGAAGGAAGAGGAAAGTGCTAGACAAAACAAGTGTTAACAATGGAAAAAGGGCATTTTATGGCATACAAATCCAGAGATTAAATTTACCCTTGTTCTTCCTATACATTCTCAGAGCGGCTGAATTTAGTAAAAAGCCACAATGTACTCAGCATGAGAACAAGCTATTTGTTCAGTGTGGGAATGCCTGAAGTTGCTGGCAGTCTCCATTAAAAATGTCTTTTCAGATTGCTCAGAACTAGACACTTACAACAGTTTCAAATGGAAAGTCTAGCGTCTCTTCTCTCTTCATCTTTTTCAAGACTTCAGGCTGAAGGCAACTGCCACTTCTTTGCATATAATGTATATAACAAGGAAAAATTCCAAGCAAAATCCATCCCTAAAACATTTTAACCCTCTAAAGCCTGAGACATAAAATAACAGTCCATTAAAAATCTGTTTTTTTTAATAAAACAGTTTATTTTACGGTGGCCGAGAGAGCTCAACATACTGCAACTTCAGAAAACACATGCAAATAGAAAAAGCACCAGCAAATCAAGAAAACACCTTCATTAATTTGACAGCAGGTGCTGCAAATGCTCACAACACAAACAAAGAATTTTATTTGCAGCGCGTTTCTTTGTTTAGTTGTGTTGTGAGTATTTGCAGTATGTTTCTTTATGTGGTTGTGTTGTGAGCATTTGAAGCCCATGTGTTGTCAAATTGACTAAGTCGTTTTCTTAATTTGCAGGTGTTTTTTCAATTTGCAGCGCGTTGAGCTCTCTCGGCCACCGTATTATTGAAAATTGTGACAAAATATATTTTCAAATTGTGCAGTTTTTATTATATTTGATACACCAGGCTTTTATAGCTCATTTAGTCTGATATAGAAAATACGGAGCTCATACTCAAGGAAAAAAACACCTCAGTTTTATTTAGAGGCCCACTGAGCTGACTAAAATAGTCTGAACTACCAATCAGAGGGCAGAAAGCATGTAGAACACTGCGTACAACAGCAATGTTTTAATTATGTTGATAATTTTGTGGCCAGAAATTTGTGCAGCACCCCTCAACATGTAGTCAAAATATACAATTAAAATGTTATAATAAGCAATAAGGTTGTCCAACAGCCAGATGAGTTTCAATCCTTCTCCTCCAGCAACCTGTTACTACTACATAAAATGATTGCACTTAGAAAACAACAACGATCCAATCATTTCCCAATAGACAAAATCAAGTCCCTCCTTGCATTTTTTTCTTGTTCGAAAAGCCCTTTCACTTGGATATACTTCACAATAGGGAAGAAAATATGGTCACAATTTTCTCTTTCATGCCAGCTTTAAATGATTAGGAGGAGCATTTACCATTATACTGTCAATATGGCTTGACAAGCATTAGAGACAAACTATTGATTCTTCCAAGAACTGTGAAACTGTGAAACCAAGAACAAGATAAAAGCTGATGGATGATGAGGGTTTTACAAAAACATGATTCTTTAGATGGAAGGATGTTGATACACAAACAGGCAGCATTCCCAAGTTTAAATGTGAGGTTAATATTAAGAATCAACTGAATGTTCATTTGCATGCTGACCTTAGTGGCAAGAGCCAACAGATTTTGATGGCATGATTAAAAATGATCAAAATTCCCCATACCATATGTACCTGTAAATGTCTCTCCCTTCCAGCTGATGGTAAGTGTGGTGCTTTTCAGAAATCTGCTTCACTCTTCTTCTGTGAGACTGTGGTAAATGTGCAGAAAATGAAGAAATCATTATTTCATATGTTACTTATAAATGTCATACAAATTCTTTTATTAAGACCTCATACTCTCAGCTCTCTTTAAAGCTTGCAACCATCTTGCTATTAATATTCATGCATGCTTTTGGTGCTCCAAGTTTGAACAGACAGATGTCTGCTCAGGTCCACTCTGCAACAACAAGAGCATCCAACTAAGTTAAAGGCCACATGCTTCTAATCTGTCCAGGGACCTTGAGACCATTGGTGGCTATTATGAACAATGTTTTCACTCACAAAAAGAAGAATTTCTCCAGAGGCCCTCACAAGCGGTTTATTTAGCTTAACCTTCAAGCTCGATGATGCTTCACATGCACAATTCTTCAGAGAACCAGAATATCATTAAAACACTGATTATCAACTAGGAGGCAACACAACTGAAACAATATAAGGCAATTGTGTCCAGAGTACTTAATGCACTGTGTAGAAAACTCTTTGCCAACCTGTACCCTCTGAACGCAGAGCATCAAGAGCAGATTAGCCATGGTGGGGAGTTCGTATAGGGCATGGCGCTAAGGGACTGAAACGTTCATCTGTTTCCATGGAAACAAACAGAAAGGAAAATGGAGTACCAATAAAATGTCGCAGGAAACTGTCTGAGGTGTACAGAGCCAACCAGAGGAGGCAAAGGCAGTTGATCAGACTGGCAGATTTCTATTTACTTATATATAACTTAACATATATTCTGTTGAAAAAAAACTGATTTATATTTTTATTATATTACATTTTTATGATGTTAAAAAACATGTCACATTTTACTAATTAATTCAAGAGTGCATTTTCCTGAAGAGGTTGCTATTTTTAACAAAATTTCAAAACCACACATTTTCCTGAACATTAATTCTGCTTCCCCATCCATATTGATCTTTGCCTGCAGTAACTTTCCAGCTGTTGCGCAGCGGAGTTACATCCTCCAGGAGCCGTTCAATTCTGCGGGCTCCACAACCTGCCACGCTTCACAAACTGTGAGAAATGATTATTGAGAAAGAGCGGCACATTAACTTTACCATGGCTGGAACACAGTGTGATGACTATCTCATCACAGCTGAGATAAACAAACCAGCACTCATTACCAAGACTTGTTTCCAGCTGTCATAAGGGCTTCAGTGGTAATTCAAAGTATAATAAAAGTGAATCTGACTGTTTTGATTTATTTCAATTAGGCAGAAAAGTCAGCAGTTCAGCTGAGGAACGCTTGTTTTTCTGTTGTAGGACACATTTGCCCAAGTATTCAACTATTATATAATACAGTACATATGTATTTAATACACATAATTATATACCATGACATTAATATAGGACAGAAAGAGTTATATAATGTAGGCTAATGCAGTTATATGGGTCATTGTGCATATTTTATTTTTATCTAATATTCTAATTCTAATCTAGTATTCTATTTTATCTAGTATTTTATCTAGCATCTATAAATTTATGAAAATTGTACCTACAGGAATCATTGTTGGCACTAATTGTGAACTGAATGTATTATAGTTTGGTTTGTAAAAATAACGTACCTTATTTAAAAGAGATTAGTATTGTGCTGATGTATTCTGTCCTGTTAATATATTTTCCAAAATATGAGTACTACTATAAGTGTGTAATATTCCTTTTTTTTTAAATAGATGCTGTTTAGATTGCTTGTGGAATATATGACCTGTCAAACCATATGACAGATTCAGGCTATGGCCTAGAACAATGTGACAAAATAGAGCAAATTGTTAATGGGCTGCATGGAACTTTTAGATAGTATTTGTTAATGTTTTAATTAGTTTTTCATTTTTAATAATCTTCAGATTTATTCTTAATTTTAGTTTTAGTACTTTTAATGCGCTTTTGTCTCATTTATTAGTTTTTTTAGTTTTAGTAATTAGTTTTAGAAAATTCAGCTTGAAGCCTTGAACTTATTTCAGCTAGTTGCCAAAGCAATATTTCTCATTTTTGTTTCGCTTAGTTTTTTTTTTTTTTAGTTTAAGTGTTGCATCTAATATTTATTTTATTTCATCTTTATTTAATTTGCCAAAAATGTCATTATTGAGTAGTTTTTTCAGTAGTGTATAGGCAGCCTACCCATCAAAAGATTGAAATTATGTGCACTGGGAATTAATCATGTGCTTTGCACTCAACTTCCATGCCTTTCAATGTCATTTGATGGAGCCATCTAAGACATTCTGCCATCTGAAAACTTTTCTGCGAGGCTGTTTGCACTTTAAAATAAGCCTGAATATCTCACAATTTAAGTAAGGCCTCCCAAAGGTTTTGCAGGGAATAAGTTGTCCTCGGTCAGGTCAACTATAAAAAAAAGATGAATACCACAGTTGCGCCATACTACTTGTAAGGATTCCCTTCTCGTACAAGTCCCTCTGAACAATATATGGTAAAATGCAGATCAGGCTTTGAAAAAGCCCCATTCCTGCTGTTTCAGATGACAGGTATCAGAGAAAACCTTAGGCATGAAAGGGGAGCACTGAAGGCCAAACTCTATACCCCGAGGACACAATTATGTGCAGTATACCTTCAAAGTACATGGCAAAAACACTGAGGAGCCTGGCAAAGGGAATCAATCATGACCCATATCCATCCACTTACTGAGCACAAAGCTATTCGGCTACTATACAGCACCTGGAGTCCCATACAAAACTGAAGCTCACTCTTTGAGAAACACTCCTGGCAGGACACAGAATCGGGCCATGGAACATTTGTCCAGCTTTGCTCTCGGAAGGAGTAGTTCACTCTTTTTATGTTATAATTTTTTAGTGTAGGCATACCTTTTAACAAACCTAGAGTTCATGGCTGATACACTATTTATACCTTCGTAGCATCTTAGACATTTGGCACACCTGTGAGGACCCAATATACACAGTTCTTCTCTTCATCCATGTGCTTTACATTCACTAAATGTAGCACATTTATAATCAATGATCCACTGATCTCCACTATCCACTCAACAGCATGTTTGATCAAATAACACATGCAGCTAGCATCGCAATTAGGTTTATCAGTCTCTTGGACGTTTCAATAACAATGACTGGCTCAACAATTCCTTCAGCATTAAGTCACTGGGCAATGCAGTGGTTCAGTGTGGGTGGTGTGCTAACATAAAAGACACTTAGAAACATCCAGGGATTGACTAGACATACAACGCACCAAGAGTTTTCCCTTATGGGGCGGTCGACTTATGAGCCAGCTGTTGAAATCAATTTATGTAAATATACAAAGATTTCAAGGGAGAAAAAGTTCCAACATCTTCTGGCTGCATGGCCCACAGTGCAGTTATACTCCCTCATTGAAATACACCAACTAGAGCAGCACATGTAATTTAATTAATCTAATCTTAATCTAATTATTCTCTAAATAGCAAAATATGGAGTCACAATATGGCCATTAAAACCAAAAGGCTGTGTTTTTTTAATTTGCTTTAATTAGCAATGTTTTCCATTGTTTTGTCAATTGTTTCTTCAATTAATCTAATAAAAAGCCAACATTTATTCTGTAATTTAATAAAATGAACATATTGCCCAAAGCTGTACAACCAAATATAAATGTTTAAATGCAGTTTATATGGTATGTATTATGTGCAAATAAAGTTTTAAAATATAAATGATACATTATAAATTAAATGACACTTGACAGCTTATGTCATTAAAATGATGGCAGAAAATCAAAAGCACCAACTCTTAACTTGCAAGAAGGAAACTCACACATTCTTTCCTCAACATTTCTTACTTTCATATCCCATTTATAATCCCATTACAATTACTGTTCTCATAAAATATCAATCGATAATGTCCAGGTATTATAGGCCTCTGCAGCCCAGACATTTTTCAAATTTTCTACATTGACTTCTGAAGAAAATTATTCAGCAGAATGAATCTAAGCATTGTAAAATGTGGAAAATGGACAGTAAGAACACCACATTCTTACTGAGTATTCTCATTCAGTATTATCAAAATCAAACAAAAACTTCCTCTACATCTGCACATATTATAAACAGCACTTAAATACCTATAATCACCTGACTGATTATCACAACTAACACATTTTCACTTTCTTTAAATGCATTCAACCCCCTAGACTCATTGGGACAAAACAGCAGTCAATGGTCCAGCAAGCTCTAAAAGTGCAGGATTACTTTCCTACACTGACACTGTAGATATTTACATGCATATTACGCTTATATCACTAGGGGATACACAAAAAAAGAAAAAGAATAAAAATCCTGTCATTCACAAACTTTTCATTTTCTACTTACAGCTCAGGTGATTCAAACGTGAAAGACTAAACTAGCAGCCATGAGACACATGGAAAGACAAAGAGGCAATACCTAATGGGAAAAAGTGTAGGCACAGACTCTCTGACTTATTTACTGCATGGCCAGATTTCTTCCCAATGTTTCATTGTCTGAGATGTTCAAACTTCCTGAGGGAGTCAGTGTGATTTATTACTGCACTGGTTGAAAACAGCGGCTCTAACTTCAGTCCGCACAGCCTCACAGCAAAGAGCATCTATCCAATAAATGGCCTCTGGGAGAGAGTTCATGCCATCTCATGAATGGCAATTCAAAACATTAGATTAGGTCCATAATTGAAGGCCGCAGTACCATAAAAATCAATAATCATCATCGCAATGAATGTACACCTATGACTGAAATTGCACCTCTGCTATTTCTTGTCTAAAATTGGTTGTTCTGCATAGTGTGTGTTTGGGCCAAGTTGAATTTGTAAGGTGAACACATCCCTCACAACAATCAAGCCATCTGGGCATAATGATCATTACAAAGAGTCTCTCTTCACCAACACGAAGCTCAGCTTCTATTAGAGCACAGTAGGACACGGTGAACAGCAGTAAAGCAGCATGTCTAATGAATTGTGGAGAGCAGTTCCTCACACCTAATCCTCTTCTTTCTGCTTTTATTCAAGCATATGGAGTTTGGATGTGCAATTTTTTAATTATAACATCACTTTAGTCCACAAGGGGTGTCAGATTGGAATTAAAGATACATTTGCTTCATTGCAGAGCTAAACAAGACGGCTATACATATTGAGAACAATGCTGTAAAAACAAAAAAAGGGCAGATAGACAGAAAAAAAAAGAGAGAGAGAGAGAGAGAGAGAGAGAGAGAGACTGTGCGGATGAAATATTCTTGTGGGATAATGTGAGTCCTGCCATTTTCAAATTTCCAGGTAACATAAAGATGGACAATTATGGAGGCAAGGTAAATTACTGAGTCAGTGCAGAGGTTTGTGGAGAGACTGATGACAGATGAAGGCAAAAATACTGTATGCACCAAAAAGATTTTTTTACAGAAACACAAAACCAAAATAAAGCTTTCATTCAGCTGAAAACCAAACCCAGAAATAAGGTTTTAGAAATTACATTTGGGCAATTTGACTATGCTGTTGTTCATGGTGTTGTGCTCTTTTACATATTGGTACCCTAGCATAATTTTCAGTCATGGTGATTTCTGCCAAAAACACACAGCAAGTCAGGACAGCCAAGGATATGGACAATATTATGTTACTTGTATATGAAAATGCATGTGAAAGTTTACATGTCAAATTTACATTTTATATTATTAATAAAAAATTTTAGTATAATTTCCTTCTTTCCTTTCAGTCATAGTGGTTATTTTTAATTTGTTCAGACAAAAGACAGTGTAATTTTAACTGCTGTTATCCATAACAAGTATAATCAGCCAGACTTTTAATATTGGTGCATTTTATAATGTGCCCAAAGTGTTGAGTGCTGAATCAAAATACCCATCAGACAATCCTATTTTCAGAACAATTAAAAAACAATCACATTGCTGATGCCTTAAGAAGCCTGGGGGTTGATGATGAAAAACAGACTGCATTTTTGAAACATGCAATGGTTTAACAAATCTGATTACCACAGAAAAATGCAAGAGCTTTGTGGTTTACAGGTACTGATGTTAACACCGGATCAGCTGAACTCCAACACAGTTCTATAACAAGACAGCACACAGAGAGAGCAGGGTTCTGGCTTGTGTTCTCATGTTCATCCTCCACCTGCTAACAGTCCCAGTACATTAACCTTCGTGTTAATGGAAAAAAGCCTGGTCTTAATGTCCCAAGGGGTTTAAAAGTTAACTTGACTTTCAATACAATGTAAACAACAGTCTAAACATTTATGCAACCAAATAATCTGAAAGCAAACATGAGTCTCTATTATAGTTGTCAAGGTAACAGAGAGACCAGATATGGCCCAGTCAAAGCACTGGCAGGAAAATTAAAGATGTCAAATTATTAAACTCCATCCGGTTCTACTGAGACTGAATGCAAGACAAAGCAACATTCATAGCCATTAACACAACAGTATAAAACCCCCAAAACACCCTCCTGTTATGAATTTTCACACACATCCAGGCTGGAACACCTGCATCCCATGACAGTGACTAGCATCCAAAACACAACCTGCTGATCCTTTGTTAATAAAAAATCTCTTTGGTGACAATCTTTTCATATTTAGTTTGCTTACTAACTAGTAGGCTAGCAAGTGTGATTCCAAGTTAATTACTTCTTAACTTTAGGAGAAATACATTGATGTACAAAACTCATTTCACTTGGAAATTAATTTTGTACATAGCGAAAAAAGGTCTGTCAAAGAAAATAATTAGGGAGGGATATTATTCATAGCTTACTGATAGTACACACTAAATATCCTGCTGTATCAAAGTGGTTTTGACAGAAGGCTTTCTGGCACCACCTGGCCATTGTTCAGTATGCCGCAGACGTCGACAACGAAGCCTGCAACCATTAAAATGACTTCAGAATGTGGCGTTAATGGTCCTTTATTCTTTAAATAAAACAAGAATTTTAGCCTCGCCGTTTTTGTTTTAGCAGATTTGAGTATGATACGTATATAGGTTATAGTAAAGATGGAGAGTTAGATGATAGATAGATTGATGGATGATACTAGATATGCTGTTTTAAATTTTTTTTTTTTTCTGTAATACTATAAATGTATGGATGCATGCAAAATACACTTACATAATGCATACAGCTCTGGAACCAAAGTAACACCTGAATGCAGTCAAACACTCCCCTGATCAGTTCACCCCGCTAAGCCTTTAAAGAAAGCAGCAAGGCTTTGACTGCAGCTGAAAAACAGGAACAGATGGGACTTCTGCGTGTCCCCGGACATTTCACCGTGACTCCCCACAAAGACACTAATCTACACGTATATGCGGCGTGGAATGACAGAACTGCCTCATTGTGAAATTAAATTTTGTTTCCTCTCTTTGCCTTCCTAATTAGCCAATGCGCTGCATGGTGCAGGTCCCTGACTCGCATCAGAAAGTAAAAATGAACACAGACAACTGTGAGCTTTATCCACATTCTCAACCGCATAAGGACGCATCAAAAGCTTTTCAGATGAGCCCAGGAGAGGCCTCAATGCACGGCTACAGCCTTTACTAGCCGAAATCTGGGGATCTCCTGGGTCGCCATTGATCATGGCGGGGGAAGAAACATCAGAAATGCTCACAGGTGGCGCCCTGGACGAAGAAACTCTTTATTGTTGGAGATGTGGTCTGGTGGGTAGTGCACATGCTCTGACATGTTGCATAGTGCAGGGCTGTGCAATTGAGAATGCTTTCTAAATTCTAATTAAATTCCTGAATTTGAATTGAAGTAGCAAACACAATGCAGAATTGCTGAATCTAAAGAGTGGCATTACAATGAACTTAAATATAATTATAATAAGAACAGGTTCAAACTAAAAATTTGGTTTTGACAAGACAAATTTTAGGACTTTATGGACAAAGTCTTGTTTGAAATTTTAAACAGTTTGAGTGTTTAGTTTATTTGAAATGCCATCTATAGAAATTTGTTCTTAATTTACATATATACTTTTTATATGTAACAAATTTATTGACCAGAGTGGAAGAAAACTTCATTTGCAGAATAACATCACCTGTTGAATTTCTGAATTTAAATTAATTAAATTCCACTTCCTTTAATTCCAATTAAGCTTCCTTTGTTGTATGGCACTTAAATTCTTAAATTCTGACTTTCTCCAAACCTAACGTGGTGGTGACTGTTTGAATTTGAACAAAATGAAAATTGTCATTTACTCACTCTTATTTTGTTCCAGATCTGCATGACTTGAAAAACTTTATTTTGTGAAACACAATATGAGACTTAACTTTCATTGCATGGAATAATGCATTGAAGTGATGCAGATGATGATTGAAGCTCTCATTATTCATGTCACCCTTCTTTCAAGTCATTCAGGTTTAAAACAACATGAGGCTAATTAATGACAGATTGTCCCAATAAGTGTATTTATTTATTTAAAAAACTAAAAATAAATAAGCATAATCCAACACATAAAATGACTTTTAACCAACGAGTTGTTGAGAGAGAGACAGTTCATGTGGGGCAATGTGGGAAATTTCAATATTTTTAAATTAAATTAACCAATATTTTTATTTATCATGTGTCATATGTTAAAAGTAACAAACCCTATGAGTATAGCTCAGCAAAGCAATGTTTTTCATCAGACATTTAACCATAATTATAGATGAAAACTAGCATCAACAGACCACAAATGAACATAAGTAGACAGTAGGCATTATATTCTGTACTGTAACTGGCACCACAGGTGTACTGATATACTCAAGTCACTCAAGTGCTCTTCCTCGCTCCCTGCCAGCCACAGAGCCTGACTAAATCCAACGATTTTCAACACTGACAGGTTGTATAATTGACTTAAACTGTCTGAGCCTGTTTGAAAGAGCCATTGTTTCTGATGGCGATAAGTGAAATTGGTTTTATGCTGTTAACAGCAAATACACAGTGAGAAAGGTCTATGTGTTGGCATGTCAACCCTTCTACACCCTTCTTTATCTCCACCCAGTAAATGCATTTAATCAGTTTAATCACTGGAGGGGAATCAGGTCCTGACCGAGCTTCTCTTCTCCGCTCTTTCAGACACTTTTCTAATCCTGCAGCCTCCAAATCAGCCCTTCACCTGCCAATCAGCTCCTCCCCAGCGCGACTGCTTCTTTAAGTGGCTTTGCCTGTCTTAACTAAAGCCAGAGGATGAATAGCAATAGATATCAGAGGATGACGGCTCCAGCTGCTTTAAAAGGGATTTTTCCTGACATCTATCTTAAGTTTAAATGGCCAGTCGATTTCTGGAAGTAGGGATTTGTGACAGAAGTGTTGTGAATGACAACATATTACAGGGGTATTAGGAGTACTGAAGAACATGAGTCTGAAACTGTGTAGGGTGGGAAAAGTGGGACATCAGATAAAGCACAGCAAATAAGGATTGATTATCATTTAAACAGAATTATGAAAATGTTGTTATTTTTCATAATGGGTCAAATTAAAAAAAAAAAGAATAATGATTGGATGATGCATTAAAAAAATTACTACTTTAGCTTAAAATGTTAGAGAACATTGGGACGGAAGCTTTCAGTCTAAAAGCCTCTTAAAACTGTTCTGATGGATTCTGATCATTGTCATACAACAGTTAAAGCCTGAATATTAAAGACAATCTCATGATCTCATGGCAATTCTTAACTATTTTACACTTTGGCTAATTGGTTGCTAATTCATCTGAATTTGTACAATCGCATTGGTACATTATCATGTGATCTGCTTATGCCCCAGTGACAGTTAGTGGTGGGCTTAGGGGCTGGCCTTCATGCTTAGTTTTTTTCTAAAAATCATACAAAAATGTATACGAAATCGCCACCTTGTGAAATAGCTATGTTTTTCTGTGAGAACGAGTTGGAATATTTCATAATAGTCTACCTCTAGCTGTATTGCACAGATATGAAATCACAGAATAAAACTTCCAATGGAGCTTGCTTATAATTTCTAGTCCAAGTTTGATATTTATGGTCAGTAGCTGGACCAAGATGAGGATGGAATGGTGGGAAACTGACCAGGAAAATCTTGATCAAACTGGTTAGACCAAGGTGGCCACCTTGCACCAGTAACAAACCAACATGTTCCACAAAATTATATTGACCGCCTTCATCTGATTATTTTCACTATTGTCATTTTTTGTAGTTCTAAAGTTGCAGCAAACAAACCTGCCCCTACTGATTTTGCTTATGGTCACTTTACCTGAAAATGACAGTAGCCTACAACTTGCAGTGGGAATAGTATGAAGAGGGAAAATTAGAAATATGGCTGGCTTTAATTCAAACGTACAACATAATCCCAAGGAGCATGTGTGAGGTTTGGCACCTGACAAATGGGATTACACAAGTTAACCAAAGCAAAAGTAAAAATCCTTGGCTCCCGTTATGATAGTCATTTCAGCCACAAACACAGCCTTCCTTCCAACAAACAAGTCTTCCGTCTTCAAAATACATTACAAATGACTTGGGTTACACCCAAAAGCCACGTGACATCTCCCACCTTGTTCTATGCAAACGGATAGCAGTAATGTTTACCTGATGATCAAACCTGTAAACAATCCTACTGTAATTCATCTCCAACAAATTGTAGTCTATAGACATGTGAGGCCATGTGAAATTAATTATATTTTTGTTATCAATTTAAACTAAAACAAAAGCTGATAGTAACTGGTTTCTTCAGATAGTTTCTTTTATAGAATTACAGTCAAATTTAACAGGTCTCAATGCAAGCTAGCCAAAACAACTTAAAAAAAACTGTTGTTTTTTTATCAAATTTATCCTGTGATATGTCTTCGTAAAACATGTCCATGCCCGCTAAGAAACTTTCAGATCCTCAGAAATACACACGCGTCTCCACTGTGCTGCTTTCAGCTTACAGTAATGTTGTCTGTGGTATAAAACACCTACCTTGTTTTTTATATCCTCGCGTTTAAGTACAGGCGAACTTAACGAAAACTCCGTTATCCAAGCGGATGAAAACGTCCTTAGGATTCCTTCAGCTGCTGTGTGAATCTTTCGCCCCGTTTATTCATTCCTCTCGACAGCACTGAATCCACTCAACACTTCTGCTCAGCCACACATTGGCCAGGGGCGGCTACTAGACCTTCACGCCTCCTGTCATTAATTCTTCATTTCCACATAATGGTGACGTATTGTCCTGTAAATCAGACAAAATCACGGTACTGGTATATATATATATATATATATATATATATATATATATATATATATACCTACTACTACATCATTTTATATATCATATTATATATAACTTGACAAAGCTGAAAATCCTTGACAGTGATTTAAACCGTGCTGCCGCGGCTATATTTTATTTGAAACCTAAATCAAGTCATTCAGTCTCCAGTAAGACCAACCCCTCTGACCAGCAGGTGTCTTTGAAATCTTTTTGAGCTGGAGGCTTTGTCAAAGGCTTGTTTATATATGCTTTGTGAAAAACTCAGCATAGTCTTTTCCTCAGAGGAAAGATTCACAATTGATCCTACTGCTGATTTGATTTTTATTAACTACTGTTAGACATATGAGTCACATATTACATGAACATCAAACAGAGAAGTGAGATTCAGTGCAGAAAATAATAAAATCCACAAACGATGAGACCAAATTTCCCCTCCTAAATAAAGAATGAACATACTGCTATATCAGCCTCTGTACTTTTCTTTTCATTAGTTTCTCTGCTCCTCATGTAGAGCCCAAATATAAAATATAAGATTTTAGCACACATAATACTTCAGCATCAGTTCATCAACAAAGTTTCAAAAAATAATTTTTAAACATTCTTGCAGCCAGCAAGTAGCCTTTTAAATCTTAATAATATGTAGGCTACTAAGCAAATATACATCAGTGGATTGTAATTACAGAATTAAATAGCAGATTATCAACAAATGATTCATTCATAATTTGAACTACAATGTGCAAACTGTTTTCATTCAAGCATTTTTATCCAAAGTAACTTGCACCGCTTTCAAAATGTACTTTATAACTCCTTGGGAACTGAACCCGTGACCTTCATGGTGTTGCTATGATGCATTTTATCATATAGTAAAAATATCAATCCAATCAAATCAAGTTGTAATTCGATCAAAAATTACACCACTATAATTTGCAGAACTGGAATTTATAAAAGAAAAATATGTTTGCAACGACAGTTCCTGGAGAAACCTGAGGTTAACCTGGTGATGGCTCATGGCTCTCTCCTGTCTGGATTCAAAATAATGTGTATGCGTGCTCTTCTGAAAATAAACATGAACGCGAGTCTGTGGCATCACTCTTGACCAGTCAGACTCTGTATTGACTGTGACATTCAAGTGAGCGCTCAGTGCTGCCTGTAGGAACTATAACTGACTGATCTGGGTTCTGTGAGGTCCTGAGAGAACTGCATAAATAATTCTTCAAGGCAAGGTGACCCAACCTAGATCATTACACGCTCCGCTTGAGCCCTGAGGCTTATATTTATAGACAAAGACTACAGGTACATTGCTCTGTTGCACTCTTCACTTTATTCTTTCCTGTCACAGACCATTTCAGCCATACATTCAGCCATTGATGGTAGACACATTTTAGCGAGATGTTATGCTCAGCAAGCTCAAAGGCATGGGTGCAAACATTTGATTCCTAAAATGATAGTCAAAAGGTCACATTCTGATATAGCCTATTATATTGATTTAGCAGAAGTACATCCAAAAAGTCACAGGTGACCTGTTTTCTTATGTTCAGTTATCACCAAGGACTGTCTTTATTGTGTGATCTAGAGCATAATTCATGGTTTCATTTCATTGTGTCAGAAGGCTGGGCATATCTTTACATTTACTTTTGTCAGACACATTTGATCTAAAACAACACATTAGTGTTATAGGAAATCTATAGGAAAGATCGAGACTCGCAGAACAAACATCTGTAAGCTATCTTCTCAACAACAAACGTGAAAGCTCACTTCCATCTTCCATTTAAGGACTGGAGTTTTAAAAATACTAAAGCTGTTTAATGCAGCTTTGTATGAGGTAGTACTGTAAATGTTCTCTAAATCAATGTGAATGCTAATGGCGATTTGTCTTAATATAGAAATCTCTCTTCTTTTTTTTTAATCCTATTTTCATTTTTTCCTTGTTTAATCACAGAAGAGTGTATCTCTAATGCAGGGATTTCTTGTTTGTACAGTTGAATGTAACCATTCTGTATGAAAATGTAATTGCATTTTGAGCTGCATTATCACTTATGATCAAATGGTGATTCAATTTCTGATTTTTCCAGAAAACTGGGAATGATTTTTTAATGAGTAAAGTTGTCTAATAAGCTATAGCTCTGTTAGCAGACAGCTAGCTTTTTAAAGCCCAACTTGCTGTATGTTCTGCATGCCAATTTGCTGTTTCATTATTTTCTGTTTTCCAGGAGGCCTGTTGTCTCCAATGTCCTCTGCAGGCAATCACAAAAGCATCATGTTGTTCAGTACAAAAACATATTCTATAAAAATAAATCATAAAACATCTGAAAGTGAATCTACATGTAAATTTAGGAAATAAAAGCATGCTGCATCCTGACTTTGGTGGTTGCATACATGATGATGTGCGAGAGGAATCCAGCTGATGTTACATTCTGCATCATAGTCTCTATATATTGTATGCTTTTATCAGTGTTCTATCTGTAGTTTTCAGGTTATGGGAATTTCGCTTAGATAAAATGGTAATAAGGGAAATACGGGTCGAATAGAGTCTCTCAAATCCCAAAAGAAGCATTTAAATAGTTTTCCAAATGTCTTTCTTCAATTCTCCCACGCTCTCAAATGCACTCATTCTGCGTTTCCTCCTATTCTGTTGATGAACACTCACGTCCTGTTGCGACAATCGCACAAAAGGAAGGAGGAGGTCGTTCATAACAGGAAGATCCCAGTGATGTGACCCATCTTTGATCATTATGCTTATATAACATGGATTGACTGGCCAACATAATAAAATTCAGTCTATCAAGAAGGCCTGCCCACAACACGTGATAACTTATCTCATAGCAAGGCATTATATACTGTCTAAGTAAATCTATTGAGAAATACGGTTACAGTTTCAAAAAAATCACAACATATGTCAGCACTTGTGGACTTGTGAGAGTGTTTTGTCCCTTCTGGGCACCACTGAGTCACTTGACAAACCATGACTTATGCTTCCGTTGCTAAATGAAAATGAACGTGCACTCTGGTTCTGTGCAGTGACTCTTCTATAATGTGTTGCCAGCTGTTAAGGGAATTAGACTTACTAGTTTCAACAAGACTAGTGTATCACATTTTAGACTGCACCTTGAACGATAACTACCTAGATTGGTGGAGAAGTCTGAAAGATCCAGCTATCATTCGGTTAGTCACAATAAACTGCAGGGAGACTCCTTACCAGACTGGGTAAGCTCAGGTAGTGTTCAGATCTTCGCTTATTTTGATACAGGACGTCCTCACCACAGGGAGCCAAAGATAAGACAACAACATTTCAGCTACAAAACATATACAGTGGGGTTCCAAAAGTCTAACGCTAAAGAAAAGTTGATGTTTTTTTGCTTTCAAACTGGCATGAACTTTACAAGTTTGTTCAGAACATGATTCTCATTCACATTTATGCATTTGGCATTCAGTGTACACATTTACATTTTATCAGTTCTTGATTTCTCTGGGAATTGAACCCATGACCTCGGTGTTACTAGTGCTACATGCTACTCTTTGAACTACAGGAAAGACCATGTTTATGTTCTCCAGCATGATTTGAGAATGATCCAAGAGCATCTTGAGCATCATTGTATACAAGAACGTCTGACCTGAGGAGTTGACACGATCAGTGTCGTGAATTTTCACATCTGGTTACTTACCAAGAAAAAATGCAGAAACATAAATATTTCTTATTTATTTTACATCATATTTTCTTAAAATCTTTCTCTGTTTTTTCTCTGACTATTTTCAAATCCCTGTTTTTGAAAGTAGTCTCAGACTTTTTGATGTCACTGTAGGTCTGCAGATGACTAAATCTTGGCATTTCCAAACAACAATAAAGTGGTATGATGAAATGAAACGTATTTTATCATACAATAACTCATTATTTCTAAAGGAGATGACTAATAAATCCATCACACAGTGCATACATGGGGAGAACCTCATCTGTACACCGCTAGTGGCTTGATTTGAAACTATTTACTCCGTGGAAAAAAACTCATGGATTCCAGAGTTGCTGTGACTACAGCCAGAGGTCACTATTAAATAATGTACAATTCTTCTTGTCGCCTGTGGGGAGAATGACAGATCACAGTGTGAGAAGTCAAGTTATTTACAGCTCCTGATGTCATCACAAGACAAAGCATGGTGATGCTTCTGCAAACACGTCAACAAGATAGATAATTTAGCTAATGCTATTTATGTTTATTGTGTCTTTGTGGTGTCCACCCTGTGGATATGTAATTACAATTGCTGATTTGAAAATAATAAATTTAGCTGAAGCACTTGTGCTTTAGAACTTTAGACTTATACATTATCACTTTTACATATATAGTTTTTAAAATGTGAAAATAAATACAGTAGATATATATATATATACTATACATATATATATATTTAAAGCAATATTTAGGCCTCAATTTAAGATTTATGTATTTGAATTGCATCATTTGGATTACACAGTTTTAACCTAACCAAACTAATAAACTTAATGTGGTGCATATTTGTCAGTCATAAGATTTTGGTAAGAGTACTAATACACTGAATGTGTTACCAGTTTTATATATTTAACATGAATAAATCTAATTTGTTTCAATTTCATTTATTTTAACTAACTGAATAACCAAATAAATGCACATAATAAATTTAACATTTCCATTCTCTGCTCCGCTCCGCTTGGCAAAAATAAATTATGCCAAGATTTATATCCAATTCAAATACATAAATCATATATAACCTCAAAATATATATTTAGGACTAAACTTAAGATTTATGTATTTGAATTGCACATAAAATTAGACAGAATATTTAATACGGGTGTTTTTAATCGTATAAGTCATTTTTATTCAGTGCAGAAAGTTGAGAGAGCATTTGTGAAAATGAGGTATGTCTGATTCATCAGGTTCAGTGAGTCAGAAATTATCTTTCACAGTTCAAGTAATCCCTGATCGACCTTAATACAGATGAGCAACATCTGAATTTAAGCCACTTTACCCTACGAAGAGGAATAATGTCAAATATAAATTCTGGAAAGTTTTGTGAAACAACTGCCACTGGTTATACAAAGCAACAAAATGATTGTTGGTTAGATTTGCAGAAGGATTCTAAATGTTTTCAGAATATTTCCATCAAAAGACAGAGCAGTGTGTGTGTGTGTGTGTGTGTATGTCTCGTCACATTTACGTCTTTTTAGAGCTGGTTATCAGCTCCTCTCACCTTCCTGTCTTTTGTTACTCCTTTGTATTGCAGTTGCGGCTCTAACCCTCCAGCTCTGATATCATTCCTGGCAGGAGCTATTAAAAAGGCAGCAAAGTAAAGGGCTTCAGGAAAGGTCAAGCTCTGAGGGTGAGGAGCAGAGAATGGAAATGTTAACTGACATTATTAATTGACATCCACATGCTGTGGATACGACCAGGTATAGAGCTCCCTCCTCCTCTCCGAGAGGAAGACAGATGAAGTGTGTTGGTATGTTGAAGCTGATACGGATACTAGCTTCAAGAGGCAAGTTCATCATCACGTGTCGAGGTAGGCTGTTTTCACTATTTATAAAGACACAGCATGTGTCGTGCTTGGAGGAGACAGGTACCGCCTTGCGTCTGAGCGCTGCAGGGCATATATCAAGCCATTAGGTTTTGGCAAGCTACACTCCTCATTGTAAACTTTAACCTTGCCTCGTTTTTTGTTTTTTATGCTTTCTTCCTCTCTTTCTTTCCCCTCTCTCTCTGTCAGACCGCAGAGATTGAGCCAACTCTTGAGATGTGGGCACTGACATTCAGTTATGTAAACCAGATGAAATAGGGAGGTGAAGGTAGTGTTACGTGGCCCAGCTGGAAACACATCCCTAAATTCCCATGTGTCATGTCCAAATTCCTTCTGAGAGTCAGCTATATCTGTCAGGATAGATATGGAAAGGACAGTTCTCATGGCCTATGCTTTGCACTTCTTTAAATTATAAACAAATGACATTTTGACAAATGAAAATTTGAATATATTTGGAAAATGTTGCACTCCTTTGACTTACTAAGGTTACTTTCATTTTATGCATCCTAAATGCACACAAATAACTAATATTTTCACACTTTTTGTTCTCACTTTTGCACAAAATTACAGATTGACTGGAAATGACACTTCATAAAAATGTACTTTGTTTACTTTTACTTTTTTACTTTAAGTATTTTGTATAAAAACTTTATATACAATATATTATATTACTTTTGTTAAAATTTTTGTGAATAGAATCAAAGTAAACTTTAACAAAAAAAAACAGCTATTTGCTAAAGCAACATACTGTATCTCGTTTATCTTGATGTACTAAAATAACTAAAACTGAAATAAAAATAAAAACTTTGTATTTAAAACACAATTAAATTACTAAAACTAACTAAAATTGAAATGGAAACAAAAAACAGCAACAACTAATTCAAAATATTTAAATATATATATATATAATAGTATTTCAATGATCAAAAAATTAATAAAAATATTAAAGAAAATTATGTGCCTTTCATTTAACAAAAAAGCTGAAATATTATTTAGTTAGCTCATCTTACTTAACTCCTAGGACATAAAAATGCAAGAAATGGCATTATACTACCTCAGATGACATGTAAGTGTTTTCTTTCAGTGCAGAGCCTGCCTGCCGCTGTCCAAGTTAATTTTAGGTGAAGACTTGTCTTGACACACTCATCTCCACTTTAAATAAAGATAGAGTGACAGCTGGAGTCTTTTGGGACTGTGTTTTTCTCCCAACTGTCATAGGAGTTTCAGCCCCATCAAGCTGAACTTCAGATTCTTGACAGAGAGTAGATTAGAGAAAGGCCAAGACTGAGTCGCCTTCCATGCATTTTTGAGGAGTGATTTGGTGTGATGTCATGCCAGATGGGTTGAAGTAATAGCCTTTAAATCTTTAGTGATAAAATGTGAGTCATTTGGAAGCAGTCCATTTAAATCAACAAACAGCAGTCATGCAGTGTTGCATATGTGTCGCTATTGATTTGATCAAAATAGATAGAAAAAGACAGCTGTCGTGGGGATATTATAGCGCTACACATTTCATAAAAATTCCATATAATACAATAACATCCTCTGCCTGAGCCCATAAAAAATGTATCATTTCATTTGGGAATAAATATAATGCAATATATTAAACAATAAATTTCCATATATGGGAAACTAGCTTATATTTTTCAATAAACTACAATATTTGCATGGAACAAGTATGGCTGTATATATTGATACACATTAAAAAATATGATAAATTGCAAAAACTGCAATAAATATTGATGTGATAGCTTTATTGAAACACTCAATTAATTTCTAATGCATGGATTGATATAAAGCTGAACAAATATTCATAAACTTTCATTTAATTTTATTGTTCATTCTATATATATATATATATATATATATATATATAAATTGTGTGATATGTCTACTGAAAACAACTATTAATAAAATATAAAAAGTGTTTTCTGAGGACAATTCTTATAATTTTACGATTTTTGTAACACTTGGATGTCTTGTGGGACGTTTTTTAAATTTGAATAAGATGAAAACTAAAAGAATTTAAAATCATATGAGCCAATATTTTATTCACAATAGAACATAGATAACATAACAAATGTCTGAACTGAGAAATTTTTAAAAAAATTGCACAAAATGAGCTCATTTCAAATTTGATGCCTGCATGCTACAGGTCTCAAAATAGTTAGGACGGGGACATGTTTACCATGGAGTAGCATCTCTTCTTTTAAAAACAGTTTGAAGATGTCTGGGTATCGAGGTTATGCGTTTCTGGAGTTTTGGTGTTGGAATTTGGTCCCATTCTTGCCTGATATAGGTTTCCAACTGCTGAAGAGTTTGTGGACGTCTTTGACATTTTTCATTTAATGATGCGCCAAATGTTCTCTATAGGTGAAAGATCTGGACTGCAGGCAGGCCAATTCAGCACCTGGACTCTTCTACTAGGAAGCCATGCTGTTGTAATAGCTGCAGTACACAAGGTCTTCCCTGAAATAGACGTCATCTGGAGGGGAGCATATGTTGCACTAAAACCTTTATATACCTTTCAGCATTCATAGTGCCTTCCAAAACATGCAAGCTGCCCATACCATATGCACTTATGCACCCCCATACCATCAGAGATGCCGGCTTTTGAACTGAACACTGATGACACGCTGGAAGGTCTCTATCTTCTTTAGCCCGGAGGACACAGCGTCCATGATTTCCAACAAGAATGTGAAATTTGGACACGTCTGACCATAGAACACTTTTCCACTTTGAAACAGTCCATTTTAAACGAGCCTTGGCCCACAGGACTCGATGGCGCTTCTGGACCATGTTCACATATGGCTTCCTTTTTGCATGATAGAGCTTTAGTTTAGATTAGAAAAATCAAGATGGCACTGCACATGGCAGCCACGGTGCTTGGCTCTCGAGTTGTTTTAGTGTTTTTGTTAGTTTTTCCTGTTTTTTTTTTTTGTACAGATGTAACAGTGTTAAAGAAGATGTGCTGTTCAGATCATTAAATGTAAGCCTTTCTACACGCCGCGGGAGTTTTGCTCGTTCATTCTCGTGAGTGTTTACATTCCTCCACAAGCGCACGTGAGCACAGCTTTACAGAAACTCGCTGATCTGATCACAGACACAGAACAACAACACCCGAACTCTGTTTTAAATCATTCTCGGGGACTTTAATAAAGAAAATCTCTCCCGTGAACGGGCAAAATACAGACAGCATGTTACATGCTCCACCAGAGACAGTAATATATTGGATCACTGTTACACAACAATAAAAGATGCATATCACTCTGTCCCACAGGCAGCTTTAGGTCTCTCTGATCACTGTTTGGTTAATCTTATACCGACCTACATGCAGAAACTGAAATCAGCTAAACCTGTATTAAGGACTGTTAAGAGATGGACTAATGAAACAGAGCGGGTTTTACAAGCCTGTTTCGATCTGACTGATTGGAGTGCTTTTGAAGCTGCTGCAAACAATCTGGATGAGCTCACAGAGACTGTAACATCTTATATCAGTTTCTGTGAAGATATGTGTATTCCTACCAGGATTCATCTAACTTACAACAACAACAAACCGTGGTTCACTGCAAAACTCAGACAGCTCCATCAGGCCAAAGAAGATGCTTACAGGAAGGGGGACAAAGTCTTGTATAAACAGACCAAATACACACTGGAAAAGGAGATCAGAGTGGCAAAGAGGAATTATTCTGGTAAGCTAAGGAACCAATTCTCTTCCAGTGATCCTGCTTCAGTGTGGAAAGGTCTGAAAGTTGTCACCAATTACAACACACCATCCCCCAGCTCTGTGGAGAATCAACAACTGGCAGACGATCGGAATGAGTTCTACTGCAGGTTTGAAAAAACACCCCACACCCATCCTAAACACCTCTCTACACAACCAATAACACCTCCAGCAACCCCCATCTCCATCAGGACTTAATGACTACAGACCTGTGGCTCTGACATCTGTGGTCATGAAGTCATTCAAAAAACTGGTTTTGGCTTATCTAAAGGACATCACTGGACTCTTACTGGATCACCTGCAGTTTGCCTACAGAGCAAACAGGTCTGTGGATGATGCAGTCAACATGGGTCTGCACTTCATCCTTCCTTCGCCAGCTGAGGAAGTTCAACCTGCCACAGGAGCTGCTGAAACAGTTCTACTCCGCCATCACTGAATTCATCCTCTGCACTTCAATAACTGTCTGATTCAGCTCAGCTACCAAATCTGACCTCAGAAGACCACAGAGGGTAGTCCGGATTGCTGAGCGAATCATTGGTACAACCTTCCCCACTCTTCAAGAACTGTACTTATCCAGAGTGAGCAAAAGGGCTGGCAAAATCACTCTGGACCTCTCACATCCAGTATACTCCCTCTTTGAAATGTTGCCATCTGGTCGACGCTACAGAGCTCTGAGCACCAGAATGACCAGGCACCGAAACGGTTCCTTCCCTCAGGCAATCCATCTCATGAACATTTAAACACTTAACAATAAACATGGAACACACAACACTGACATACATTTACTTATTTAATACACATACTTATTACATTTCAAATTGCACCTAACATACCTGTACATACTAAATTGTCTATTTCGTATATTGTGTTTCTGCTATTTTGCAGATTGTCCATTTTGTATATAAATTTTTTTATTATTTGTGTCTTGTCCTGTCACTGTCATTCTGATGCACTGTGGAGCTACTGTCACCAAAACAAATTCCTTGTATGTGCAAACATACCTGGCAATAAAGCAAATTCTTATTCTGATTTAGTTGGCATCTGCAGATGGCAGGGTGGATTGTGTTTACCGACAGTGGTTTCTGGAAGTATTCCTGGGCCCATTTAGTAATGTCAAAGGCAGAATCATGCTGATGAGTGATGCAGTGTCATCTGAGGGCCCGAAGACCACAGGCATCCAACAAAGGTCTTCGGCCTTGTCCCTTACGCCTAGAGATTTCTCCAGTTTCTCTGAATCTTTTGATGATGTTATGCACTGTTGATGATGAGATTTGCAAAGCCTTTGCAATTTGACATTGAGGAACAATGAATTTTTAAAGTAATCCACAATCTTTTTACACACTCTTTCACAGATTGGAGATTCTGCTTCTGAGAGACTTGACCTGTAGCAGGCATCAAATTTGAAATGATCTCATTTATTGGATAAAAGTGTAAATTTCTCCATTTAAACATTTGTTATGTTCTCTATGTTCTATTGTGAATAAAATATTGGCTCGTGATTTGAAAGTCTTTCAGTTTTCATTTTATTCAAATTTAAAAAAATGTCTCAACATTTCTGGAATTTGGGTTGTATATAGATAGATAGATAGATAGATAGATAGATAGATAGATAGATAGATAGATAGATAGATAGATAGATAGATAGATAGATAGATAGATAGATAGATAGATAGATAGATTCAGTATTCAGAATATATTCAGTATTTTCTGAATATATTCTGCATCTCCAGAGTAACTCTCCTCCACAGGGCAGTAAACCTTACACTCCAGCACCTCACTGCACAAGTGTTCAGGATATTACTTACCGGGTGTGCAATCTTTTGCCTGAACTAATTGAGCGGCTCTGCGCAGCTGCCACCTAGTTCAGATTATCACAGGAACAGGTATAGCTGCGCTGTAATGAATGACTTTGTTAATAACAAAAAAAGACTATGTAAATGACTGTGTGATGTAGATAAAACAGTCTATTCATTTAGGCTGGAAAAAATAGCTATAAAAAGGATGAGTGTGGACAAAAGGTAAAATAATCAGTGAGAGGCATTTTGAAAATACATAAAAAATATTATATAAAATATTTAATAAAAAATATTAAATATATAAAATTTAAGGTTTGGCATTGGTATTTTGAGATCTACAAAATACCTACATACAAAATGTACAATCTGAACAAAAAAGTTTGGACATAAAAAATGGGGCCAAAGTATTTTTTAGGCTATATCTCAACTAGGTGTGCGGGCTATGGTGTTGGACTTGCTGATTCAGTACAGCTGTTTAAACAGCTCCGGTTCAGTCTTCCCTACACTTTCCTTCCTGTTTCTCAAGCCAGACGCACAGATCAACATACTGTAGATTGTCTTTCATTTAGGCTACAATGTGAAGGCATGCAACAACCAGCAGACATGGATTTAGCTTAAAATATGTATTTGGGACATGATGAATTTGTGCTACAGTAACAGCCTATTATCATTGCCTCAAACAAAATTGAAGAGCTGTAAGTGATGTCAATATAAACTTCGACCAAATTTAGCCACTGAAGACACCCCCTCGCTTTACACTCCTGCTGCTTTGGTGTAAGCGTGGTATTTTACCTGTCAAGCAAAGCGAGCTCAGCTTCTGCTTTTTGAAGCTTTCATCCCCTCCACGATCAAAAGCTTTGCCAATGTTCACTTTCATCTTGAATACTTTTTTGCTCCCATTGATTTTTGGCCTCTGTCTTCCTATTTCTATTAGGAAGTTGATGACAAACGGCAAAACATTTAAACTCATGAAAGTATTTCATTGCTTAAAGTTTTTGGTGTTTTGTGGCATTTAATAATTATTTGAAAAATGCATTTAAATTTGGGAGGGTGGGGGGTGGGATCCTTAACACTTTGTAAATTACTTGCTATAGGCTACATGATTAACCTCTTTAGTTTAATTTTTAGTTTTAGTAAAATTTTTTAGTTTGGCTCTTAACTAGGAATCAGAATTCCCAGGAATTCTCTTAATAAGTCCTGGTATGTCGTCAAGCTTGTCATAAAAGTTGTCATATTTGAAAAAAGAGAAACATCATTCTTATATGGACACAATTCAGCGGGCACAACATACTGACAATCATGAAAAGTTCTGTAATAATCTCTAAAGGCCTAAATAAATCACAAGTACCTGCCAAACTGGAGATATCACAGCAAAAGTAAACTGAAAAATTACAGTCAATTTCCTGATCAAATAATGATGTACCACCTTGTCAGTATTATGATTAGCATTAACACTTAAAAATAAAATGACAGCATACTTATAGTCTACCTGTCTCGTAGGAACTTCAGTATATTCTTTGAAGGAAGCTGGACAATCAAAGTAACTGGTGGGTAAAAATGTAAAATTCTCAAATATGTCCAGACACATTCAGGAGAGCATGAAAAACAATTATGAAGACTCGCTGTGTTCTGACCGTCAATGTGAGGGAAAAAAATGCTTGAACCCATGGCACATAACATTCCTTCTCCACAGACCATTTAGTTTCCTCAAACCTCCATACAGTACGTTTTCTCTGTGGTGTCTGTTAGTAAAACATATGGGAACAGCGTTATGCAGCATAACCCAGAGAGAAGAGTCATATGCAAGATTACCAGATTTTATTAAGTACATGAACAATCACATATGTGGCATATTTACTGCACTTCAATGGTATAGTATAATTCAGCTTTATCAGATTTTTCTGCCTCAAAGACACTTCACAACACCTTTCCATACTATATTGCATTTCATACGAAGTGTAATCCTTATGTATATTACAATTATGGATTAATTAAAAAAAAACTACAAAATTCAGTTTACGAATGAAACACTAGTCTGCTTAGCTTCCTCTACACTTACTACAGTATAAAAAGGGTGCCTTTGTCTAGATTCCTCAGCAGTGTTTCTTTGCTCTTGTGTGATAGTACCAGCTAAAGGCGAAAGTCCTGAAGAGGTTAACAAGAGAAAAGGGTCCATCTGGCCTGAAGGAGGGGAACCACACTAGCCGTGGGCCAGCTCAGCTTTATTACATGCCTATCTAGATGAGTGTTCCAGACCTACATGAGCAGCCCTTCAGATCTTCTCCAACCAGACCTCCAACATCACTGTTCTCAAATCAGCCCTTTTCACATTGTTCACCCTCACATCTCACCTTGTTCCTCCATGAAAACAGCCTTTGAGGCTTGCACTTCTGCAACTCAAGGGTAATGTTGCCAAGTTTTTTAGGAGAAATAAGCAATTGGAAAACACACACCAAAAATAAGTAACCCAGTCAGGAAAAACAAGCCCAGAATAAGCACCTCTTGTTTTTGGATCATGCAGTCTGCATAGGGCATCGCTTTAAAAAGGATTTTGTTCCAGTTTTCCACTATGCACTGCTAAAAACATTGATCGTGTTTATTTCTTAAACCATTTCTAGTCCCATTCAAAAAGTCCCCCTACTACCCTGGCATGTTATTCTAGGACCATCTCAGCATGGTATATAAATGCACTGAAATATAATGGTGATTTTACTGTCCTCAGCAACTCCAGCAACTTTCCCTGGCTATCTAAACAATCATTTTCACTGGCGATTGAAATGTTATATTATTTAAAAATATCATATGTGTGCACTGGTGCTATGAATTTTGTTATGTAAGAAACGTCTTGTTGCATCAAAAGCAACATTGATTCATAAAGATGCTGAATCAAATTACTTAAGATATCAAAACAGCCTGGTAAAAAAAAGTTACAATCAGTTTGTAAAAGGGGAGAGTGCGCTTACTTACCTTTACAACACTATGACCAGAACATTAATGGCATTCATAGAGAGAAACATCATCACACATTAAACATTTTGTCCTGTGGGTGCCAACCACTAACAGGTCCAACTACACAGCTGTATTCTGGAAATAAGCCCAAAAATCACAACCTGCATCTACCCAAATCTGTAAGCAACATCTAGAAATAACAAGCCCAAAGTCGTTTATAATAAGCAACTCTGTACAGTCCACTGCCCAAATGCAGATATACAGGATGAATCACTATGAAACGGCCTCGCTGCTGTGAGGACACAAAAATCACCATAGTAACTATTACTGTCACAACTTCAGCTGATCGCAATTGTTGTTACATTGTTATAACACTCTGAAATGAAATAGAAAATATAAATGAAACATAGCAGAAAAATTCAGAGCTGTGTGAAAGAGTCAAGAGTTTGATTACTTAAAATATTCATTTTAAAACATGGTCTATTCTTGAAAAATGTGGGAAACAGTGCATGGTCTTGGCTTTCAAAAGTTAAACCGTATGGCATCATAAAACTGTGGCCCTATAACATGAATAACGCATTAACATGCTAACTATATGACTGTTTTGTTAAGGGGACACTGTTGCCCCTGTTCCTATAAACACTAAATAAATAAAGCCTAGTATGTGTAAAAAAATAAAAAATAATTTTTAAATCATAAGTACAATGTTTCGGTAATTCAGAGCTGATTTGACTTTTTGATCTTCCCCTTTCTTCTAAATATTATTAGTGGACTTCCTCCTCTCCTTCATTAGCCATCTATGTGAAGTGAAATTAGATTAAATTCAATGAGGGTGCGCAGAGTATGACTCGGTCACAAGTGTGTGTGTGTGTGTGAATGACAGCTGTCTCGTGCAGTCATACATGTCTCTGTGGCTTCCTGTCAGCTGGTCTTTCTCTCAGTTACCATCAGTCTATGATACAGTATTTTTCTCTTTATGCGTTTATAAACATTAAGAACGTTTGTAAAACTAAATCACATGGACAAAACTGAGCTCAACTGGAAAATGTGTGACTGTAAATATTGCTTATAAAATGCAGTTTCAAGACTACTTCATAAAGTCAGCGTTCAACAACTGTATACAGCTACACAATGAAATAATTCTGCAGCCTATGAAAGCTATTAGAGCAAAGAGCAGCAGCTTTTGTTGTTTGGTGTGCTGGCAGAACATGATCAGAGCGATATTCCAGACTGCCTTCTGACAAAAGACAGCTCAGATCCAACGTCAGCCCATCACCATTATAATTCCAAGTGCAGCTCTGGAGACCTGGAGCAGAGCATAAACGGAAGGATGGGAAAGGAAACTGACGTCCTCTATGAGCTGAATTACCATAGATTAATGGAGATCTAAGTGCTCAAGTTAAATCAAGTAAAAATACACACTGTACTGAAGGTTTTCAGTGAGAAAATTCATGACATGCTGCATTTACAGTATATGCATTTTTTTCTCCAAAGCACTGGACATATACATCTAAAAAAGAAAAGCTTTCCAAGAGTATCCATGTGTGCGGCAGCTGGGCAAGGCTCTGTGAAAACAGGATGGAGCTCGGTGGGCAGACTGGATATGAAGGGAGCGAGCAGGTGGCAATGAACCCTCTATTGTTGAGGGAGAACGAAGGTTGGGCCGTGTCATTTAACACCTCATAGAAACAGAGGAGAAACAGACCACCATGATGACCCCTTGAGGAAGACCACATTTGCCTGAAGAAATGAACAAAATGCAGAAGGATATATGTTAAGATATGCTTATTTAAGTTTTGTTTTTGATGATTTACTAATAGAGGGTATATTGTTATTTACTCACCTATCATGCAAATCATTCTGAAATAAAGGCTGTGAAGTGTTGACCACCACTTCCCAGTTCACATTAACTAGAACAGATGTGCTACTGCCACCTAGTGAAGATTTGGCAAAAGTACACAGTGGATAAAAACACAGAGCAAATAGATTGGGTGAGTTATTTATTATAACACATTCAGCTTAAGAAAGGTACATGTAGTTACAATATTTCTATCATTTCATAGTTACTTGGTAGGGGCTGTATTCCCTATATTTAAAAAAAATAGGATTTGTTTTTTTTGCAACATTAAAATAAGTGTGTACCTTTTATGAAGAACTCAAAGTTTTACATATGCAATATAACTATTACAGATGACAGAAAACACTGTTAGCTGTTTTTTCATTTATACTCGTCATAGCAAGTATACAATTAAAGTCGTAGTGGTGCCAGAGAAAATCAGTTAAATTAGGAGCAATGCAATAAAAAAAATCAAGTCTGCAGTCAACTTTGGGGGCTAATCTTCATTTTGGTTCACATCATCAAGGAATAGCTTTATATTGTACTTCCTTACAAATATGCTCATACAAATATGCTCAAATGAAGCACGTAGAAAAGACAAACAATTTATCATCTGTACAAAAAGGCAAATGTTTGACTCCCTAGACTTGTCAAAATCAACATGCAAATGAAATCTAAAATATATACACACACTAATAAAAATAAACAAAAGCAACCTGAAACAACACTGGTGCACAAACATACATGATGCACTATAACACAGACAACTTTCTTATTTCTTATAAGAAAAGTCCCTTGATTTAACAAAAGCAGGCCTTTGTGGTTTTTCTGTTGTCTATAAAGCATAAACCAAAGTTTAATAGGATGTTAACTCATAGTGTGGGCTGCTACAATGAAGAAATATCAAAGCAAACAGACCAGCCTGGGTGTTAAAGAGTGTTGTCGTATAAATAGACCATTCAGGGGCTCCAGGACTCGTCATAGGCTTTTCATTAATTTATGTGGGCAGCTTTCATGTTCTACACTTCAGACTGTCATACAATGGGCTATTCAAAACTGGACTAAAAAAGATCCGATTAAATATCACAGGGGATAGTGTTACTGACATAGAGTGAAATCTCATGACTAAACATAACCCTAAAGTGTATGTTTTGTATATACTGTAGAAAAAGAGGGAGATCTGTTGTTCGACGTCAAGAAGGAAGGACTGAATACATTTGTGTGCAAGTGTCTGTGTTTCCTCCTCAGTACTTTGGCACTTTGGTGTAGTCCTCTTGATGTACACTCTTGCAAAGGCCCATAGAAAGCATCATGCCAAGGAGCTGTAAGAAACAAACAATGGTCACTACACTGAGATCAGAACAGAAATGTGTACATATAAATACCTTTTAAAAAAGGTACCACTCCAGTGACAGTTTAATTTAGTTTGTTTTCTTTCTTAGAGTCCATAGCACAACGTCACTGCTAATAAACACCCCAACACTTCTTAGTAATGAATAGGCATATTGTTCATGCTGCCTAGGGCAGAGGACATACAACATACCTCAATGACAGCCACACCAAGGCACATTCCCAAAATAATTCCATAATTTGTGAAGAGCCAGCTCCCCACATTCTCCAGGCAGCCCTGATGAAGACAGAAAAACACTCTGTCAGAAGATCGTTCACCTAACTAAAGTCATCATCTTTCCCTGGTGTGCGTAATAAATTTGCCCACAGTGTTTAGCAAAACTATGTATCCATCTATCAAATCAAAGGACAGTCCACCCATTCATCTGTTTAACCTGTATGACTGACTGACTTAATTGGAACACAAGATATTTTGAAGAATTTGGGTTCAGTTTCAGTTCCCATTGACAACCATATTTTTTGACCATACAATGGAAGTCAATGAAATTGAAACTGTTCGGATACTAATATTCAACATTTGTGGGATATTTAATATAATAATATTTAATTGGGCGGACTATTGCTTTAACAACACAGAATTATACAAAACGCTAGGGAGAAATTACTTAACACATTAAAATTACGAATGAATAAGCTATATTTCTCATACCGTCTCATAGACGGGCCAATCGTCAGATGAGGCCTGACAGAAGCCGCTATCAGCCACATTAGGTGGTGGGAGGGACACATTGTGGCAGGAGCATGGGTACAGTTCCAGCGAACTGTTACTAATCATTTGGTTCTCATCCCAGTCCTTATGTCCATTCCAGCCACAACACTGCATCTGAGACACACAGAAAAGAAACAACAAGGCATGAAGTGTTTGATATTGTTGGCTTGACTATGAACCAGGATTATTCAACCCACTAGCATCTTAATCATTAATTAGCACTTTGAACCACTAATTTCCCATTAAAATGTATGCAGTATTTAGCATAATACACTTTTCTAGTGCAAAAAAATGACATGGTCTTTTAAATATAAGCAAGTGAACAGTCAATAGTCTTAAAGTCAGTTCTGAAAGGCTAAACTTACAACCTAACAAGCATTTCTACATTCCAGAGCTTGAACCTCCCACAGAAACCGAATGGTTTTCATGGCAATACATTCAAATACATAGAGTACATACAATACACGTCTCTAGTCTGAATTAAAGACAATGTATGAGTTACGCCCATTCATACTCACTGTTCTCTGGAGGTAGTCCCAGGCCTGCTCTGCAGTTTTGTTCTGTCCGGGGTAGTTCACCACAACTTGGGACACAATTTCATTTGCCTCCTTCCTCAACTGCAATGAGAGTTAAGCGGGTCAGTGGTTTATTTTTCTAGCCCCAGGTATTTGACCTGAAACTCACTTTGCTGACTGAGGAAACAGTTGTTACTAAGCTACTAAAATGGAACAGAGTTCAAACACACTTGTTTCACACAATTCTTTTCCCATGAGAGAAGCATGTGTTGCATTTGCATTGGAAGCAAATCTTCAACTGTATGCTTCAAATCTTCATCTTGTCTCCAAACCGGTTCGCATTTATGTCCAAGATGACAGATAAGCAAATAAAGGACAACATAAATAATCTACTTGTTTCAAATACTTTATGATTTACTGCATATCCTGCTCAGATGCTTTCTATAGCGTCCTCAGAGACACTCGCTGCTGGCTGACCTAGGTGGAGGGTGCAGAAGTGTTTGTGCGCATTCGTGCTCATCCTGTGTCCAACGTATGTGATTATTTTTTTTCATGTGTCATCATGGTGAAGGTCTGCTCAACAATAACAATCCTGAAATGCATGTATTTTTTGGTATATGCGATAGGGGACAGTATATTTTCATTTTCAGCCACTGAAAAACTCTTGACCTCGTTTCAAGCTGTTCAAGCCAGAATTCTAAACAAAACCTTCACAATGAATTCTAGCTGGCAAATGGAACACATGGAGATCTGATCTAAACTTTTCCAAAGCATTTTAACATGCATGCAAGCCCTAAGTGTCTTGCTCACAAAAATGTTTTGATGCCAGGCTTTAAGAGATGGTTCACCCAAAACTAAAAACTGTCATTTTTTAATCACACTTATCTTGTTCAAAACCTACTGTATATGACTTTTTGTCTTCTGTGGAACACAGAAGAAGATATTTTGAAGATCACTGAGGGCCAACACAACTTTCATTTTATGAACTGGAGACATTTTTCAAAATATGTTGTTTGGTGTTCCACAGAAAAAAAACAACTCATACAGGTTTGGAATGATATGAGGGTGAGTAAATGATTACATTTTCATTTTTGAGTGAACTATCACTTTACAGCAGCTACATTAGAGCATTTACTCACTCACCAAATCCCGCTGGAAGTAGATGAGAATGGCAGCAGCCACTTGAGCAAGGAGGATGAGCAATAGGCAGGTGAAGTACTGTAGAAAGAGAAAAAGACAATGGATTCAGATATCACAGACTCGTGTGCTTGCCCACCACATATGTCAGTCTCACATATTTACTGCACAGTCTGCACTCTGCACATATGTGCAACAGAAACGCAACAGCTGGTTCAGTCCAGTCTAATCGGGGCATGTGACATGAATCTGCTCAGCACAGCAAATTTACAAGTGAGAGCAGAAGTTCCTTTTGTACTTCAAGTTTGGATGTGAAACAAAACATGTGATTTACAAAAAAACAAACAGCAACTAAATTAGGATAGATGGTAAAAACTGTGCTAAACATTGGTGCATTTTTGTGTCTTACCAATCCAAGCAAACAGCGGATTTCATAGATGGCCCCCAGACAGCCCAGAAATCCCAGAAGCATGGAGAATGAGCCCACGCCAATCAGAATATAAGAGACCACCTTCAGGACTATGGATGAATCCTCTGTTAGTGAGAAATACAAATGTAATTCTGGTTACAAACTAATCATAATTGTGTTAATGAGCAGTGATTAAGTAAACATAACAGTTATTCAGTTATTTTCCACACTTTGGTAGCACTTATATACATTAAAATTGGTCAATTCAATAGTTAACATGAAATAGCAATGAAAAATACTTTTGCATCATTTATTAATATTGCCTATTATTGCTAATTTCTGGGGTAAGTATGACTTTTTTGAATTAATACTTTTATCTTTTATACAGCATTCAATTCTGACAGTAAAGACTTCCACATTGTTTTAATAAATGCTGTTCTTTTGAACTTTCTATTTATCAAAGTATCTTAAAAAAAAAGTACCATGGTTCTACAAAAATACTAGGCAGAAAACTGTTTTTAACATCAATAATATGAAATGATTCTGAAGCACCAAATCAACGTATTAGAATGATTTCTGAAGGATCATGTGACACTGAAGACTGGAGTACTGACTCCAAAAAAAACAGCTTTGCCATAACAGAATTAAATTACATTTTAAAAGATTAAAAAAGAAAGCAAATTACTTTAAATTGTAATAATATTTCACAATATAATTCTTTTTTTTTTGATGAAAAAAACGCAGCTTTGTTGACCATATGAGACTTCTTTTAAAAACAAGTAAAAAATCTTTCTGACCCCACATTTTTAAACAGTAAGAGTATATTTTTAACATTTTAAGTTGCATAAATTAACATATGTTTACAAGAAACAATAGCATATTTATAAATTAGCATTAATAAATTATTAAAAAAACACTTATTTTTATTTTACCAGTACTTTTCTATGGTCTGTTGAAGTTTACATTTAGCACAACCACTTCAACTCTACCTAATGAAAAGCTGGTCACTTTGCATGCCAAAAACTAATTTTGGTCTCAAATACTCCAAGTCAGTAAATACAGTCTCGGGTTTTCCTCATGAATATGCATTGTGTAATGTTGAGATGGGGTTGGCAAGTCTCCCTTACGGTTCTGACTGAGACATGAAGGCCTATAGTACCGGGCGATGCTCACTGTACACTGTTGAACAGTTGGGTCAGACATTCTGTGGCTTCACCTCAAAGCAGCAGCACATTCTCCAACTGTGTTCTGGTCCTGCTTCAGTCAGGCTTTCATGCGTATTGACTGAAAAGCCTCCGTCATATCATCCTGCCTCGAAATACCTCAATGGCTCCCCAGCAAAAACAACATTACCACAGACAGCCTTGCAAACAATACCACAGTGTGACTGTGGGTGCAGAGGAAACAATGGCCCATCATGTGACCCGATGCAATCATCATTACGAAACCAAGCACTTAGATGAGATGACCATCTCGACCCTGATGATTACAGCATGCGTCTAAGCACAAATAACAGAATGAGTTATTAGGCACCATCTACATATTACATAATTTAGGCTATTTAGTAATTAATGATTAAGAGAGAACTGGATACTGGGAAACCCACACGCTTGAAACTGAGAACCAGCGGATTGCATTTAGTAAGCAAACAAATCCAGCATCCTAAGGAACAATGTGGAGTGAGTTATCTTATTTGGAATCATTTCAGCTCATTCTGTTCATTGCAAAAAAAATAAAAAAAATCTCACAAGATTCACAGCAGTTGGTTGTTCTGAAATGGTTGACTTAACTTTTGGTAAACAGCTGTTAATGCGAATAAAAAAAATGTCAGAGTTTTCAAATGGAAATACTGAGATGAGGCTCTTTTGTGCCATGTGGTAAATATTATCAAAATTCTCTGTCGCCATAACAATCCCACAAACAATAGCAGAATAAAGAACAAGACCTTTTTCCTTAAAGCAAATGCCTTTTTAAGTGCAACCAGTATGCTCAGCAGAAACCAAGTTCAAAGCATTTGGCCAATTGCAATGAACGCAACAATTCTGTTTCAATTATTCCATCCAGTGCCCAAACCCCAAGAATGGGCAGTGACATTGCAAATAAAAGCATAAAACATGTCTGCTTTTCAGCTTTGAATGTGTGGGCCTTTGTAGCTTCAGTACTGTAAATCTCAAACAACCCCATGCTGGTGAAGTGCCTAATGGTGTCTAACGGAAACAGGAAAATCCTCTAGGGATCAGTTGAGCCAGTGAAGGCCACTGGCATCTGGATTAGAGAAACAATGATGTTCAGAAAACTTTTTTTTACGATGGGCTCACAGTTTGTATGCATGGCTGGGAGTCCCAACAAACAGCCAGCAGCCGCTGTGCACTGCAGGAATGGGTCTGTCAGATGAATTATGACGTGTAAAGGAGGAATACGAGAGGCTGACAGATTCACTGCTGTTCGTATCATGCTATGGTGCGAGCATGCACTTTTTTAAATCAGCTTTCCGCTCTGAACAATCAATCAAACAAAAAACTTTTTATGGCGCAGCCACTCAGACTGGGTTCATGTGTTGGGTCAGGCTCACTACATTTTGCAAGACAACCTTTAAAATGCTCTGACCCTTTCCAAGTCAACTACTGTAATGGTTCCGTAAATCTGAGGACTGTCAGTGCGCAGACTTTGAGCAGTGTTCATTTTCACACAACCTTATGTTGTAGACTAAAATAAAATTCAGTCAATAATAGTTTGTCATGTCATATTCATTTATTTTAGTCAGTTTTACTTGGAATAAAATAGCTTCTAATTTTAGTATATGAGAAAGAACAAAATTAAGGTAAATATTTAAACATCTTATATATTACATTTAAACCAGCATTCATTCTCTGTTCAGTTTTATCTTATGCCACTCAATCCATGACATTTTCTTTATTTTACAACTGAAGTATTATTGAAAGCATTCGCATTCTTTCTAGGATTTTCGATAGAATGTTAGTTTTCATTTCTTGCAGTGCTTTTTATTATTATTATATATTTTACGACATTTTCCCCAACATGTTAGCTACAAGCATTTATTAATCTTCAAGATGTGCATTTCTATTGATGAAATCAAAAACCCTTCATTAACCACTTTGTCAGTAATTATGTTGACACTGGCTTTGAGAAACACTACTGATTAAAAGTTTGGCATAAGCTATTTTTTTTTTTTTTTTTGAAAGGATGTAATAAATCAAAAGTGGCAGTAATGACTTTTACATTGCTACAAAAGATTTTTATTTCAAACAAATGGCATTCTTGAAAACTTTCTTAAATAATAATCAAATAATTCTGAAGTTTTCACAATAATCAAATAATATCACAGTTTCCACAAAAATATAAAGCAGCACAACTGTTTTAAACACTGACAATAATAAGAAATGCTTCTTGAGCAACAAATCAGCCAATTAGAATGATTTCTGAAGGACCATGTGACCATGTGGCATAATGGCTGCTGAAAATTCGTCTTTGCCATCACATGTTTGAATTACATTTTTAAATCCATTAAAATAAAAAACAGTTCTTTTAAATTGTAATTACATTTCACTTAATTTCTGTTTTACTGTGTTTTTGAATAAATAAGTGCAGCCTTGGGGAGCATAAGAGACTTCTAAAAACAGCAACAGTCTTCCTGTTCCCAAACTTTTGAACTGCAGTATAGATTAAGACCACTTAGAATTAAGTGACAGAGGCATATAGAGGGTCATTCTTTTGCATATACTTGCTCACTAGTGTTAATTTGTTCTTTCCAATGACTAATGCAACGAGAGGCCTGATCTGAGCATTGACGTGATGCATGCTAATGAGTCAGCCGCTAAAAGAGGCCTGTGTGGCAGCGAGGGAGCACCTGCAGACTGCCTCAGACGTGCTATGTCATACACAGGCCCTGCCTGGCTCGCGCACAGAGCCGTGAACTCAATAGCTGATCTGAAGCCAGTTGTGAACATGGAGCTCCAGCCTGGCTTGGCAGTGTCTGTAAGACCCAGACCCAGTGACCCAGACCTCCCTGTAATGGCCTCTGGGATGGAAAACAGATCAGAAGTGTGCAGGAGGGAGGAGTGGTGAAAAATACAGAGCCCATCGTGGACAATCTGTCAAAAAGCCTGAATCATGCTCTTTAAGACGAGACTAACAGTGATCATCAAACAAAATGAAACAAGAGGCAGATGGCCCCTGTAAAAGTGGGTCTGAGTCACTGGCGTATGAGCCCAGGGGGTTTTATGCAAAGGAAGAATGGGATAAAACTTCACTAATGAGAGCATAAAAAGACAAGGCCGATGACCACCTCTTCTCATCGCTTCCTCTGGATTTTACTACAACCAACTAACAGCAAAAGAACTCTCCCATGGGGCATTAAATAGCCTTTTAGATTAATGTGAACGCATTTCAATCCATCCCAGAGAAAATGGTCCGGAGAGTAAATTTAGGTTATTAGGAACATAATTTTCCTGCTTGTTCGCCTGCGTGATGTTTTATGGTTTTCTCTTAGTTGCACACATTTTGCGCAGACACTTACGCAACACCGCAATGAGGCTCTGATTGTCTAGGAGGATCCACAGTCCAAATCCCATAATCGTAGCTCCGAAGATCTGTAGAGAGACAAAAAGGAAAAGACAGGGGGCAGAGGACGAGAGAGGAAAGAAAAAAGAAGGAGAGAATCAATCATGTGCTGCAGGACAGGAGGGGAACGAGGGGCCCCACATTTCAGTTTACAAGCTGCAACTTGTTCACTCCAAATCTCTTGGACTGAGCTAAAGATGGAAAGTCTAGTATTAATGTGTTCCCTGAAAGACAGGAAGGTTGTGTGCTGTGTGTGTGTGTGTGAGTATGCAACAAACACACTAATCCTGGCCCGTAGGAAGCTATGAACTGTTGCCTGATCTCTAACTGTGGGGTTCCAGTTCTGCTTTGCTCTCAGCTCACATCTGGGACTGATTGGGCCGTGCTTCTGCGTGGCAGTGGCAGGAGGGGAGGGGGAGCTCAGCGGATGTTTCATGAGTTCAAGAGCACCACAGCCTTCCCTAAACCCTCTCGGACATGCGTTCCGTCTCCTCTCCTTATGTCTAACACCAGGGCACATGCTGGGGTGTGTGGTTTAGGGGTGCATGCAGGAGCACTAAAAGCCCCAATGTGCTCACAGTAAAGTTCTTTTATGTTCTTAGATTAGGGATCGGGTTTTTCAGAAAGGTCAGTTTGGCCTGATTTTGTCTCAAATTACGTCACATCAGTTCATTCATCGAGTATATTTGGGCCTTCATTTGTCAAAATGCTGTTTAAGCTTATTTTGACTAAGGTTTATGATTTCTCCATACAGATCCTCTAGTTATTCTGGTTCAACTTCACAAATAAGGTGCATGGAAATACATAAAAAAACGGTGATGAAGGTAAACCAAGCAACACTTCTTGATGGATTCTTTTATTTAAATCAAATCAATTTATTTCAGCACACAGCTCTTTGTTAGTGCAAATCCTACAAAATGATTAAATATAAACATAAACATCCATAAACAATAGAATGATACTTTAATGTTTTATACAATATTGAAATGTAATGTTTTTTAATTAATATTCATATAAAAATGTATTCTAATGTATTTATTTTATTTAAATATTTAAAAAAATTGTCCTCTTTCTCGTCTGTGTTTCATTTCTATGTACTAATCTAATGTAATCGCTTTGGATAAAAGCATTTTCTAAATAATATAAAATGCTGTTGTTGTAATGAATAATTGAAAAAATTTAAATGCAAAGACAAGAAACTGCCAATCAGTACACACATATAAGACCTAATTATGTTGTTATATATTTGACTTCTTTAAACATTTTCCTGGGCTCATTTAAACATGGATTTAAGTGCATTGGTTGGGTTACAAATGGTTGGAATAAATCACTGGGCTCTTCCTGTGCTCTTTGAGCCTGAGCACCCAGGACTGCAGAGAATAAACTTGGATCAGAGATTTCCTACATGGAACAAGCCCAAGGATGACAAGAGAGAACAGGCTGTTTCTCTCTGAGATGGAGAAGAGTAAACTCTCTGGGTAACAAATGGCAAAAACTTCATCTGGGTGATAACTAGAGTGCATTCTTGTGACAGAGAGATGCAAGACTGTTATGGCGCACCTACAACTAATAAACATGTGTTGCTGTTTTTCATCAACTGGTAAACAGGATTTACTTATTTATATGAATGTGAGCCCTGGTTCAGTGAATATCAGAGTTAAACTAATGTAAAGAAAACTGGGACACCAGCTATGAGTGAGCTAAAAAGCATAATTTATAAAAAGAGACAGGCTTGGGAAAAGATTTGGTAGAATGTTTCAAAAACCTTCCAAGAACACTATCACTTTATCATAAGTTTAAATTTGACTATGTTTGTTATTTTCTGTAATGTTAATTTTTACATATGAACAATTTTAACATTAACCTATATTAATAAATGCTGTAAAGCCAGTTTATTATTAGTTCATGATACTTAGCACAAATTCAGAGTATGGGTCACCATGCTTGGTCAAACACCACTTCCCTTCCCTTCTCTTCCCCTTAATGCATTAAAACAATGTTAACAAATTGAGCCTTATTCTAAAAGTTACATTTAATTTAGTTAGTTACATCTAATGCTAACATTCTGTTGTTGAGGTTTCTTCGTAGTAAACAAGGAACAATAACAAAGCACAAAGTCAAAGCACGTCAAATGATTGAAATAACCGAACTTGTTCTTTAAAAACTAAAAAGTGAAACTTACAAAGAAGATTAAGTTGAAGAGAAACAGAAAGTACTTGGTGGCAGCAATGCATCCTTTCCCCATTTTGTTGACCTGTAAAAATCCAAAACAGAAAAACAGAAAAAAATTAAGGATCAGTTTATATGATACATGACACAGATTAAGAGAAATGGCAAAAGGGCAACATAATGTTTAATTCACTGAAATGAACAGACAGCTGTAAAAATTACTAAATCTTTTTTTGGTAGGATTAGTGATGAGAGCTAAACAGAAGAAGAAAAAAAGAATCTGTAAACAAAGGTACACAGTTTTCATCATGCACACAGACTATTAATATATATGTTTGCTACAGTTTAAATATTCAATACCGCTTCCCCTTGCTTTCAGACAGCATGCTGTCATAATCAGATAAATCTATGGAGTACACAGATCTAAATTCCTCAGGATAGGTCAATACTCTCCTCTGGACTGCGTGATGGCTGTTGCCACAGTTTTTTGACGATGACCCATATTCCTGCTATCATTAATAGGTTAGTATTATACAGGCTTCTCATGCTATTTGTGGGACTGATGGTGTGCTGCATGGCACACTTCGGTACATCAGTGACCTCAGAAAGGGCGAAAGAATTGTGAGTGATGATAAGCAGATATAGAGCAACAACACAAAGCGGATCAGGCCACAGATGGAGAATCATTATTGCTGGAGCCATTTATGGACAAGCAGAGGAGCTCATTCAAAGCTTTCTTACAGAGATGAATGCATGGACTTTCATCCCACCTCTCAGAGATACTACATCGGAAGAACCTCTTTTACAGTGAAATTAAATCAGTGAACATCACCTTTGACTGGGAGTATCAATATTTAAGCAGAGGAGCAGCAGAGCATTTTATAGGTGCATATACTGTTCAAAGATATATAGTGCATCTTTATGATGCACATTTTTTGTTGATGAAATCCAAAAACTTTTTATTATTAGCTGGCTTTAAAAAAGCATATCAAAAGTTTGAGGTCAGTAAGTGTCAGATTTTTTTTCTTTTTAGAAGAAATCAATACTTTTACAGCAAGTATGCATTAAATTGCTCAAAAGTGAAAGAGTAAAGACTTTTATAATATTACTTAAAAAGATTTCTATTTTAGGTAAATGATTTTATTCATCAATGAATTCTAAAAAGCAGCACAACTGCATCAACACTGACAATAATGAATGTTTTCTATTAGACTGATTTCTGAAGGATCATGTGACACTGAAGACATAAGTAATGGCTGTTAACATCAAAGGAATAAATTACATTTCAGAATATATTACCATAAAAACAGTTCTTCTAAATTGTAATCATATTTACTGTATTTTTGATCAAATAAATGCAACCTTGGTGAACATAAAAGACTTATTAAAAAATACTAACCCAAAGTGTGTATATACATAAACAGACTTCAATAAATGTTGCTTTGGATAAATGTGTCTAAAAGAGGATAAAAGTGGATAAAGGAGTCAAAATATCTCATAAGTCAATGTCTGTCCACAGAGTTACTTTTTTTCTTCTTTGAAGTTATGTAACAGAAAGGAAAGCATTTCAGTATTCAAACTTCACAAGCAAACTTGCATGAACTACTAGTTTTTTAATCTTGTGAAACAGGAATACAATTTGAAACATTTTTAACTTGCTTGTTTCATTTTAGTTTTGAAGAGAGAATCACAGTGCTACTGTGCAGAGGCCAACCAGCTCATTTAAAAATCTCTCATATTTTTCTAACATGGGAGCGATTGTAATGTTTTTTCGAGATGCAACAGAAGTCTGTGGAATCAAATTACCTGCACTTCCTCCTCATTCTGCAGAGTGAAACAAGGCCTTATTTTTTACCTTAAGTGAATTTCCTAATGTCTGTACCACGTCTTACACAAGACATAAACAAAAAGGGGTTATAAACAAATTCACCCTTGATAAAATCCCTGTTGTGATTTGGATCAAGGTCATCATTGAGCTGATGTGCCACATAAGAAGGTCACAGTTATTATGGCTACACACATGTAACTTATCCAACCTCAGTCAGACAGATAAAAAGTGTGTCACAATGCACTAAAATTTGAATTAGGCCAGCACACCACCACAGGGAGAGACATGGCATATATCAACAAGACCTGTTTATCAGCAGTAGTTGATCTTATCTCTTCACTGCTGAAATTGCTTTAGCAGAAAATAACCTTAAATCACCTGAAAAGCAAAGCAAAGCTTGTGAAATGAGTACTGCCACTTTGAGAGTATCTATTAAGCAACTACAGTTATCCTTTGAGGAGAGCCAGGCTCAGCCCTCATTCTGAAGTTCATCAGCATTCAGCTCATCTACCCAGTGTACACTGGGGCTCTAGTTCACACCCCGATCTCCAACCTCCCTCCCCCCACACTCGCACAGATAGAACCAGCTTTGATTTCCCACCACAACAATGGCAGCTTTCAGCCACGCTTTTCAAATCGAACAAAAAGAGAAACTCCACACACTCAGGAGCCCACTTTATCCTTGAAGTTACCACCAAACCGATGACATCCCTACAGGGGTGGCAACTTTAACATCCAAAGTGAACATACAAGTGCACAAATGTTATGGAATCTGTTACTAAAAGCATAAGCATCTTTGCTGATTGAACAAGTGTGTTTTATATAGTGCCATTGAGCTTCCTTGCAATCGGTTATGCTATAAAATGAAGCCTAAATCTGATGATTCAAGGCCTTCTAGTCTTTGTCACTTCCACAACAACTTAATTTGAACTTGCACATGCCAAACAGTTTGCCATGGTAACCATTAAGTGGGCTGGCATGAAGGGGTGCAAAATGTCCCCCTCTTGAGAGACTAAACAGTCTCACACTCCTCACAGCATGCAGAAAAAAGAAAAGTGAAACCCCAAATAAGGGGAAGCCCACTGGGGCCAATTGCCTTGTCTTTCCACAGTTACTTCAGGCAGAAACAAGGCTTACATTCATTAGGATAGTTAATCTCTCCACCTGAACACAAAGACCAACTTGATGGCACCAGTCGTGTTAAAGTGGGCTGGACAAGCAGCTACTAAAATGGCCCAAAGAGGTTATAAAAGTTGACTAGTTTTATGATGAATGATGATTACAAGAGGGAGGAACCAATGTTTGTGTCTGAAACATCACCTATTAATGGAATGCAGGCAAACTGGAACTGTAATTCAAAAGAAAGTGTTATTGTTTAGAAGTTGTTATAGCGAAACTCAGATATGTAATGTTTTATCAACTTTGTCTCAGATGTCTATCCTACAATTCCCGGTGAACTTAAAGTAAACAAATCAGATGACTGTTGACATACAGTAAGATAGAGCTATAAAAATATGGATGTGGATATCATAGACAAGATCATTTGGTTTTTAGAAAAAATCAGTTCAAAATATTTTCACTGGCCATAATTTAATATCCTGGTGTCTATTTGTCTCCATTTATTCTCATTGCTGTCTAGATGATACAGCTTAGACAGTGAAGATCTGAGTTGTGATTTTTCTTTCCTAAGGGTATGTTTGCCTCTGCTAATATACAAATAAATAAATAATGTATGCAATGAATGCATACACTTTGCTTGACCACACAAATTTGACTGTAAATCAAACTTGCGCTACTGTATACATTAATCAGTAAAACATTAAAAGTATAATGTATTACTGTTACTAGGCTATTAATGCAGTATTTTGTAACTTAGAGTATGTTACTGATTTGTAGTTTAACTTAAGGGAAATTTCACCCAAAAATGTATGTTCTTTCATCATTTACTCACCCTCAAGTTGTATGAATTTCTTTCATCTGCTGAACATCAAGATATTTTTAAGGCATCATTGACTGCTACTGTATTTTTTTTTCATACTATTGATGACAATGGGGACCAGCAACTGGTTGGTTACCCACATTTTTTTTTAAATATCCTCTTTTATGTTTAAAAGGGAAAAAAAGCATACAGGTTTGGAACGACTTGAGGGTGAGTAATGACAGACGGGATTTTTATTTTTTGGGTGAGCTATCCCTTTAATCCAATCTTCATAATCATAGAGCCTAATTTGTAGGCAAAGACAGATTCAACCTACACAGTTATTGTGTCAATCAAATTTGTATTCGCCTCCAAACAGAAAAAAGTATATTTAAATTCTCTTGCCAAATCACTTACAGTTGTAAACCGACCTGACCTACATTCGACAGATCTCTACAGTTCATAAGCAGTGAATTGAACCATCCTGACAAAGAGAGCTCCCTTAAAAACTATTAAAGCGGAAAAATGGGCTACAGACTATGTGCTGGCAAAACGGGCTCTCCATTACCCTGAGCAAAACTAACAAGTAAACTATTTTGAGGACTATGAGCAATACATTGTAAACTCTTCTTATCTTGACTGATAATAACTCAAGGACAAAATTTTTATAAACTGAAAGCGAAATCATGACAATGAGTGGGACAATAGCTAAACAACCCCTGACATTTTTTCATAATGTTTTATAGAAGTAAATTATGAATAGGAAATTAAATCCAAACTAGAATAGTGAAACAGAGTTATTAGGAAAGTTGAAAAAGCGACAAATGTAAACTCTGCTCGCTTTTACTGCACAAACACAAACTACAAACTAGGCTACTCACAGAAAATATGTTACACATGACACGCCAAAACATTAAAATTGCCTGTGATATTGAAACATTTGAAAAGAAATGCAGGGACACATCTAACTAACCAACTCGTGACTATCTAGGCTATTTTAACTTTTCATTTCATTCACTTTCCCATCTTCAGTTGTTTGAGATACTAACCTGACAAAATATTCAGAATAAGATATACAACATTCATTACATAAAAGGTTATGTTTTCAAAAAGAATACTCACGTATAGTGTCGGGATGGGAAAATGAGAAAAGTGCAATGGATGTCAGCTGCGCGTCTCGTCCAGCGTTCTTGAGTCTAGTGCGAGTGAGCCTTGGAGCCGCCGGGAGTTGTAGGATAAAGGATGCTCACAGTCGCCACCAAGTGGCTTTGATTAATATTAGCCCAGCGGGCCACTGTCCAGTTGGAGGCCTCGGTGAACTGCTTAGACATCCACAAAATATCTTTGAAATTAATCACCGTTATATCTAAACATGTTTAACAAACAAAATTAACGTTTTTTTATTTTTTCTTATTTTGTCCCTTGAAAATGTGTCAGGTGATCCGTAAGCGAATATTTTCAGATCCAATTTAAGTAAACCCAATTTGGTTTACCTCCAACTAGACAGCATATGAAAAGCTTATGAAGTGCCTTTTTTAGAATGTGTTTTTCTTGCACACAGTAGGATACATCCTTAACCACAGGGGTAGAAAGAACTGGTTTTAACAAGTTATTGTTCACACTTTAGTCTCACGTGTCTCTTTTTCTAGACATCCTCTTGATAGTTCACAACTGCAGACTGTATGTGTGTTGACTCTCATAGCAAAGAATAAAATAGGCCCAATACAAACACAAAAGCCAACTCGACATCTTCATTTCAGTCTCAACCAAGAATTTGTCTACGACACTAATTAACTGGCTTCACACTCAAAGTAGTCTATGAGAAAACTAGCATTCATTTAAAGAATGCCATGTGCTGAAAAGTGGATTCATGCAGAAGCTTAAATGACAGCATGTGGGGGTGAAAAGAAAAGTGAAAGCTTCAACAGAGGGGAAACCCAGTTACTTGAGCTAGAAGCATGCAGGACATTTAGAACAGTTGAGCTGGACCAATAGCTACCTAACAAACCTGGTCCCCTATCACAGCTGTCATCAACAAACAATAATGAAAGTGAAAGATGCATTCACTTAAGAAACCCCATCTGCTGCAGATGAAATGTAGATACAAAGATTTTAGGTACTAAATAAATGACAGCATGTATAAAACCCCCGACACCCACAGTAACTTGGGCCTGAAACAAGCATTACATTCAGGACAGTTATGCTTCATTGTGCAAATATATGTACATTTAGGCTATTCAGTTTCCATATATGAAATTTATCCTCATATTAAGTAAAACATATATAAACCTATTAGAAATTACGGAAAATATAAGTATATTAATCTAAATATTAGTATATCTAGCTATCTCATACAAATATGCAGAATATGCTTATGTACTATGTGTAATACACTTTTGGACATGCATGTCATGCATAAATATATCCGTCCTAAAACTCCTTAATAAGTGTATGGCAAGCATTTTTAAAAGTATTACAAAAACAAAGATATTTGTATAATTTTTTTTATATAATTGCGCATATATATATATATATATATATATATATATATATATATATATATATTAAAACCATATGCAATTTTCATATACATATTAACATATTTTACTATGGATATTTTCCACATTATAAACTTATATTTTCATCTACCCAGAGGATGAATGAGAAAACTATATAGGCGATTGCCTAATTTGTAATTTTGACAATATGTGTCATATATGATATAGGGCAATATATCTTACAGTATGTGCTGCAATATTTCCTGTCAAATGAACAAATCTTGTGTCAATGAAATAATGAAAGCCGCATTTGCTCTGAGAAATATCATCTGCTAAAAAAGTCCTAACAAGGGGAAGCCCGCAGTTATTGGAGTCAAACACAAGCAGTACATTCAGTACAGTTAAGCTGTATCATTACCAACTAACAAACCTTCGCCTCATTCCAAGCCTTCATAACACTGAATATCGAAAGAGAAAGCACCAGTTCTAAAAATTGTCAAGGATATATAATACCACATTTTCTGTGATAATTCAGTGGCACCAGTGACTACTTCATCCGATTTTAAAACTTTCAAAAAACTTTTGGGCACAGCTCTAAACCCCTTTAGCTACAGATCAGAATCAGAGCTCATCTGTAGGTAGAAATCAGTCAATGATTCCAGAATACATTTTCCATTTGAAAAACTTTAGATTTATTAAGCACATTCACTGTTTCTCTACAAAAAGTAGATACATACTTGTCATACATGAAAACACAAAAGATCCAAAAACTTGAACAAATATTCTAAAAACTTACATTGCAATCATCTTTCTCAAAACCAAATTAAGGAAGCTGCAAATTTACAGATGTTTAAGTGTTGCACATTCCTGAATCATTCAAATATTTACAAAGCAAAAAGTGACCTAAAAGATACTGAGTCTAGCATACATATAATCATAAACTGTGCTTTGATCGATAGTTCAATCGTGGTCCACTGTTTTGCTAATTAACTACTACTAAACTCAAGAGAGATGTACAGTATAAATAAACAAACATCAGTTTGGTTTTGAAGTACTGCAGTTAATACAGAATTCTGAAATGGGTTCATCACACACCTCCTCTGTCTGAAATACTGTCTAACTTGCCCTTTCCAAAGCACATATTCATATGATCCTCTGATTTCCCTTTGGAATAAAGCCATTTGTGTTTCACTGGAAGCAGTATCTGAGATTTATGGAAAGGCAGTGTGACTGTCCACATCTCAAATGACAGTTCAGTGATGGAAGCATATACTATTAGGAATAACACCTGCTAGATCTAATTATAGAGTAATCATTTATACTATTATTCACAATTAACTCTTGCTGATGTTGGGCAAGATGTTGGTAGTATGATAAAAGAAATGCAACATTCGCTTATGGCTACATCATAGTGACAATCAAAGGTGAATAAAAGTTCAACATGCTAACAATTTTTAATAAACACTGTGGAACGTGAACAGAAGTATTGTTCACTGATTATATCTTTTACTGATATAATCTTACATTTTATACTTATAAAAGTGCTACATTTTAGCGCTACTGTCGATCTGCATTGTTGACTTCATGCAAAGATCACTAAAGGCATAAAGCATATCTTACTGCATACACTTCTAAAATTTATGATTGTTGTGCATAATGGTAGTTTTTTAAATAATAGTTCACCCAAAACAGAAAATCACCATCAATGAGGAGACACAAAGAAACCATCTTATGAATTCAGTTGTATGAACCACTATTATGATACTCCTTTTTTGTTCCATAGAAGTTTTGAACCAAAATAAAAATAAATGTTGTTGCACTTGCACTTTTGGGCGAACTGTCCCTTTAATACACAGATAAATTTGCAAGAGTAAAAGCATTATTAGCATGCGGCTTGAATGTCATGAAAACAGAGAAAGAAATAATAAATCACCCTATTCTCTGTCATTTTTATGTCATAAAGGGGAGTTGTATCACGTTTATAATTGCACTATTTACTTCAGTAACTGTTGTGCTAAATTAGGTATGTAAAGCAGTAAAAAAAAAAAAAAAAAAAAAAAAAAAAAAAAGTTACATCTGAATTGATAGGGGTAGAATTTCTTTCTTTGAAGCGACAGAGCTGCATTTGACAGTAATACATTTACAACTACACAGTTAATAAGGTACTTTCTGGAATACACACGTTAAATACCATTTAATACTACATCCATTATTCTTACCATATCACAAAATGCACTGTTGGGAACCTAAATTCAAAAGGAATGTATTTGCAAAGTCTTCACTTTGCAAATACATTCAATTTTAACTGCAATTTACCTGAATTACAGAGGTAATAAAATTAATGAAATAAATCTATTAGAAATGTTACAAGTAAATGTAACAATTGCATTTCTGTGATATTAGATTCAAATTTGTATGCATTTATTAATTTTGTACATATGCTATTCCTTGTTTTACCCTTTGTCTTGTATTAATTGTTGTACATTGTGTCATGCAGTGTCTATTGTGCCCGGCGAATAAAACCAGTACCATTATAAAATGACATTCTTGCCATAGAATAACACACCACATCGAGGAAGTTCACTAAACTCTTACTTAATATGACATGAATTGTGGGCATCTTCCCAAAATAATATGACATATTTGGGATTCTCTGACATTTATAAATGTGCCATAAATATACCCTCCATACAATACATTTTCAGAAAATGCCTTTATAAAAAAGTGAGCTGTCAAATAATTATATCCACTGTAGTGAACTTAACTTAATGTAACAAAAACAATAGTCATGATCTGTGGCCCTCTGTGTCTAAAGAGAGTAAATACCCAAATATCGCACTTACATAAAATGGAAATTCCCCACAAACAGAAGTTGATTTTCAGTCAAGTGTAAATTCATTTGGTCCAGGCAGTGGTGCTACTGTATTCAAAGCATTCTGTGCTGCCAATCTACTCATCTAACAAATAGCTGGCCTCCCTCAGATCTTTTTTGCACGCCGGCCGAGGTGATGATAGTAACTCAAAGTGACAAAGAGGAAGAAGGTTTCACTGAGAAGAAGAACGATTGCTCCGTTGGACAGTGTGCCCATCTCCAAGAGGGTAATGGATGTCACTGGAAAAAAAATTAGTACAGAGACTAATTTGTAAAGCCAGACAAAGTAGTAGTCTGAAGCATATAATGTACAGACATTTAGCAATAGACGAAAGATTTCCATGCAGCATAGCTACAACACGCAACTCACAAACCTATTTAACTCGCAAATATGTACAGTGAAAGGCAACAACATGCTGCCCTCTTTTGGAAATACAAGATGTAGCAATAAACAAATGTCGTAAGGGACAGGCCGGATTGGACTTAAAAATAAAACTATAACAAAAAATAAAATAAATACATAAATTAATCTTAAAGCAAACAAAAAAATATATAATATGTTAAAAACAACTAAGTAAATATGTAATAAAATAAAATATAAATGGTAAAGTTCTAGTAGATGCAGAAACTTTAGAACTAGGCTTTTATTATGTGACAGTCCTAAATACAGTAAGTGTAATTACTTTCTTCAACATTTATTTTAGGAGTTTATTGGCTTCATTTTGTCTCTAATCCTTTGAAGCTTGTGCTTGGAATGGATTTTAAAGAGAGCTTGTTGCCATAAGAGGGCAGTACAGCCTTAAGAACGATGAGTATTCCAGACGTTCTCTGCTCACCAGGGCTCAACAATAAGGATGGCCCAATGGTTCAGGGGCAGTGCAAGAGAGTTTCAAGGCAGATTTCATCAGGTTTTACTGACTTGCCATAGACTTGGAAGTATCTTGAGAATGGGTTACAATTATAATACTTTGCACTGTTTTCCAGAAAGTTTATAAATGTATAGCTATCACCCAGTAATCATAAAACATAGCACTTCAAAATAAATAAAAAATATGGAAAAAAACTGACAAATATAAAAATACATAAAAATAAATAGGTTAAAAATAAACCATGTAAAAAAACAACAACTTACTATTAAGCCCTCAATTTTCCTCAAGTTTAAATGTCCCTTAATTACGGGTAGAATAAAGATTAAATGTCAGTTTCCATTCTCACATCCCTCAGCACTGTCTGCCCACTGTTCTCAGGGAAAAAAAACCCTGCCTCACCTAGAAATTGTACCCCGAAGTAACATGCTTCTGTAAGTAGCGTCCATTGAATGATGACCTTTTCTGCTGTGTACAAGCCATTCCACAGAATTAATGAGATACCTGTTGAGAAAAGCAAAACACTCAGAGTCAATTCTGTGATCATCCTGAGTCAGGTAGAAACATTAAAGGGGGCCTTATCTAATAAATATAATGCAGAATCTCCTCAAAAACACCCAAACACTTAGGCTCAGAATTAAAAAGCTTGAAATCTGGCCCAAGATCAGAGGACCAATGCTGCTGTGGGTTCGTTCGGGGAAAAAGCGCAGAGAGTCCTTCTGATCTCCTCCCACACTGCGGATACAGATAACACGGAGAGTAGCTGTTTCTTCAACCCTGCCAAGTGCCATCTGCCAGCACTATTTTTCCAGTCTTGCTTGAGTAATTCCCACCATCGAACTGGCCATTGATCTGACAGAAGAACACTCACACCTTGCATCGCCACTGGGGTATGAATTGTTTGTGAGCTAAACCAGGTGTCATACTGTATAAAGACCACTGGAGCTCAGTTAGGGGTCTAGACTGCAAAATACAGCCCTTCTGAAATTTGCATACTAATATCATGTGTACATACAGCAAAGCTTCCAGGGCAGTGCTGCAGAATCATACTCATGAGCACTCGGACAGATAATGTATGTAATCACGTTAGCATAATATTCTATATCCCCCACTGGTTAAGGCTGGAATCTAAACAAATTGGGGAGAGAAAACTTCTTTATGCTGAATTAGAGTCTGCGTTACGTTATTATGGAGAAAAGACAAATAGGCTGCTGTTCATAATGAAATAAGAGCATAGGAAGGGAAGGGATTTTATTTCCACAAAACAGTCTCTTTCACACACCCATAAGCCACCCATGCAATCTTTTATAATACAAGACCTTCTACTGCTGACTGTAAGCTCAAGCACGGGGTGAGCCAGGCATGTGCTGTTATTGTGAAGCATCCTGGGACCAGCAGGGGGTCATTACTAGTCCCAATACAGTAGCACTGCCCAGCACTCTGAAAGCCCTGCCCTATATGTGGCTAAATGGAATTATACAGACTCATCCATTTTTAAAACAGAGGCGTAAAATATTCATATCATTTGAAATCATACACTAATCTGGCAGAGAAAAGCTCATCTAGTCATGAATATTTCCTGTGAGTGGGAGAGAGACCTGCACAAATGTGTTTACATTATGCATTTGCTGTGCATAAATTGAGATGGAGTTGAAAAAGCCAAAGTGTATAGACGGAGATGGAGAAATGCGCATTTAATCATTCCTTTCCAAAATAATGGGGGTTAACGTGGCCCGTTTTACAAAGGGTCCAGTACATACACATGCATTTTATTTGAACGATATCTTCAATGCTTTTACAAATGCCATACTTTTTTTTGTTGTCCTATTATTATTATTTATTTTAATAATTTATCTCATTATAGACTTGTTCACTCTTTACATGTGTAAACTGTGAAATTCACTATATGTAAAGGGTTCCTTCATTTTTGTGGCAATGTAGTGTATGTGTAAGTAGGGCTGTGCAATTAATCGAATTCGATTATCATACACATCTCGTCAGTAAAGCCAGTTTCATGATTAGTAGTAAATCACCATCAACTGCTTTCAGATGGAGCGGCATTTTCTACACAGAGCCGTAGTTCAGTGACAAGCTAGGCAATATCGTGATTTACTACTAATCATGAAACCGGCTTTACTGACAAGATGTGTATGATAATCGAATTTGATTAATTGCACAGCCCTATGTGCAAGTCAGAACAGGCCACTTTGTTGTCATTATCATCCCTTGCAGTTTTAAACTTTCTCCCTCCAAACCTTATCACATAAAGCTGAACATACACAGAAGGGCTCCTCCGTAGAGTCTGATGGAGATCCTCGAGGTGGTGATCTCAAATATTATCTCGTAGAGCTGGCTGGGAAAAGCCAAGGCCTACAACAAAGAGAAGAAGGTCACATAATGAATGTAATGTTAAAGGAACTCTAGGGAGAGGTATTAATATTTGCAAAAAATTCCTTTAAGATGACAGAAAAACAAGAAAGGTCAATTCTAAATTAAAAAGTGAAAAGCAAGTTGGGGGTTGGTAATATTTTTTTAAACAATTTTAAAAGGAGTTTTAACTATTTGCTTATGCTCAACAAGGCTGCATTTATTTGATCAAAAATACAATAAAAACTAATAATGTGAAAATGTATTACTGTTTAAAATAACCTTTATTTTAATATATAGTATTTAAAATGTATAATGTCACATGTTCCTTAAGAAATCATTATATTATGCTGGTTTGGTGCTAAAGTAAAATTCCTTATATTATCAGTGTTCAAACCAGTGCTGCTTAAAATTTTTATTGAAACCATTAATTTTTGTAAGGATTCTTTAAATAATAGACCGTAATTATTTTTTGTAACATTATCATTGGCTTTACTGTCATTTTTTGATCAAAATAACGCATCCTTGCTGAATAAAAGTATTAATTTCTTTTTTTTTAAATTACCCTCAAGCTAGACAGTAGTGTAAATGATTAAATAAAACACAATGAGCATTATTTCATTTTGGAGCATGAACTTTTACACATTTTGAGTAAACTGCTCACCATTAAGGATGTGGATGTGAACAGCACTGCAGAGATGAGGAGCCAGAGCCTGCAATGAGACAAGGAAAGACACAACACATCAAACCAGCTGGCCTCTAATAAGACACAAATGAACAACAATCAAAACCCTTGAGGATTGGCAAAACACAAAACTGCACAGAACACTGGAGCAATTAAATTAGTAGGGTGTCTGATGTCATATGCAAAGACAGAGACAAGCCAAGTCTGTGCTCTGATATGAAGAGAATGATCGTTTCTAAAGTCTTACCGGAGACCAATGGGCTCACGCACAGCAAACTTCATCTCATTACCCAACATCTGACTGATCTGCAAAATGAGAGAAATGTCAAAATTAGCATGTAACACTATAAGCCACATCTAAGACACATTAATGACTTTGACAAACATTACAATCTTTCTATAAACAGACCAAGGTGGCATGAAAAAATACAGGCCCATGGTAGAAAAATGTCAAATATAGGAAAACAAGCCTGACTCACAAAAGTAGGATTATCAGATTTGCTGATAGCACAAGCCTGCCAAGACTGAATGGACCATGTTTTATTTTTTAGTTTTATAGAAAGTTTTATTTTGTGAAATTGGAAACTTTGGTGTAGAATCTGAAGGGTCTGATAGGAAAGTTTGAGTTTTGCTTTGATTTAATAGGTCTATTTTGACAGCAGGCTGGGTGGTTTCACAATGATGGCTTTGTGTTCGCAATCCAGGCTGTGGGCCACAGGGGAGCACAACTCCTTCACACAGAATCAGACAGAGACAGATAAGAATGTTGAAGGTGGTACAATATAATGCTTTCTTTGGGTAGCCTAACTCTCACGATTCCATAAGTGACATGGAATATTGCAAGAAAATGCTCTGTTTAAAAGAGCATACGAGTAAACAATGTCCATCTAACATGATTATGAAAACATTATGAAAGCTTTAAAATAAGATTTAAAGGAAGGTAAATTCAATAATACTGAGAAATAACTTTTTTGTTTTAATATATTTTAAAATGTAATATATTCTTTGGATGACAAAGCTGAATTTTGTTGATTTAGGGCTCAAAATTTCTTTTTTTTTATCAATTTTGAAAACAGTTTTGCGTATGATTATGGAAACCATGATTCTTTTGATTTTTTTTTTCAGGATTCTTCAAAAGTTTAAAAGAACAACATTTATTTGAAATAGAAATCTTTTATAACATCCTAAATGTCTTTATTATTTGCATCCTTTTTGAATAAAAGTGTTAATTTCTTTAAAAATATATATATACACTGACCTTAAACTTTTGAAAGGTAGTGTACATTTTGTGTGTAAACATAAACAGGTGGTTGAGATAAGAAGGTCAATGAACCTTTCACTAAACCCGGCCTTAAAGTGATAGTTCACTCAAAAATGAAAATTCTGTCATTAATTACACACCCTCACATCGTTTCAAACCCACAAGACCTTCGTTCATCTTCAGAACACATAAGATGTCTACGCATGGTCAGAATGCTGTTGGATTTCATCAAAAATATCTTAATTTGTGTTCCGAAGATGAACAAAGGTCTTATGGGTTTGGAACGACATGAGGGTGAGTAAGTAATGACAGAATTTTAATTTTTGGGTGAACAACCCCTTTAGATTTAACATTAACTATTGCCATCTGCCATGTATTCTTTCAAACTTGCTCGTCTAGTGTTAGTTCTTTATACCAAATAATGAAACCTGAAAGCATACTGAAAACCCTTTCATTTTATATTTAAATTGACAGTTGTTCTAGATGTTCTTGAATAATCCCAGAAATAATTCACTCAATTAATTCTTTCTTTGTCTGCATAAAAACTCTAACAAAAAACCATGTCAGACCAAGCAATAGTAACAATAGGTTACTGTCGTAGCCCTGCTTCTCTGAAACATCAAGTGTAGAGACCCACCTATGGGATCTTGAACACGAGATGATGAAAGAGAACCATTAGTTGCAGGCTTAGAGAAGGGTCAAAAGTGCTTAAGGAAATCAGCAGGAACCTATACAGTAGCAATGTACATTTTACATATTTTTGAAGCGCATAAATAGACATCATCTTTACTTCAATGTGCTCTATAAGAAATTATCACAATGATGTTACCTTGCTCCTTTCCATTTCTAGCTCAAAATAAATGTATGTGGCTTCCAGGGCTAAAAAAAAAAAAATCAACATGCCCTAATGGCCATTAAACATGCAGGCTTTCTCTTTCTTCTCCCACCCTAAAAGAGAGGGCTTTATCCATCTCCCTACTCCTCCACACTCCACTAAAAGCCTCCGCAGCATGGGTAATTTAGTGTTGATGAACACCCGATCCGTTTCTGATGAGAAGCTGTGGTGCTGAAATCCTGGCTAAAGGTCATTTTATAGGGGAAGCAAGAAAGCTATGGAAGGTGAGTGGAAGATAATTTGGTAAAGTGATTGCTGTGGCCTTCAAAACACAATAATGATTGGTGCTAGCATGTGGCATTCATGTAATAGTTGCACTTTGTTTAATCCTAATACATTTTCTTTGTTGTGGTAGTCCCCTTTAAGAAAAAAAGGAGTGTTTCTGTGCAGTGTTTCTCTTCAGGTGTGTTTGCATGTGTGTCACAGCAACTGTTTTATCCTCTCAGGAGCACAGAAATAGTAATGGCTTACAGTAAAGCAGATGTCATAGACAAGCTGATATCAGCCGTTTTTGTCTTGTTAATATTTAGTTCTACAGGTTTAGCTTATTGTAATATCTAGACTTGGAACATTTTTTCAACTGATATTGCCAAAGCATTTCATTGTGACTTGATGAACAAATGCTGCCGTATTTACCCAGTAAACAGCAGCAGCTAATACGGTGCACCATTGATTATTCTCAGGAGAAAAGTGATTGCAGAGATAAAGTGTTCAGAAAGCATGTCGCACTGAGAAAGAAGAGCATGTCATGTGCTATAGGGACCATCACTCAATCAACACCTCGCTCTGGTTGTTTCTGGGGGGGGTTAACACATCTCGACAACTGCTGGGAACAGGGAGTACTCCGTTTTCTCATAAGACCTGTAAAGGCGGAAGCTAGACAATACGTTCGTCTGATCGCAGTATCGCAACAACTGGGCTGATAGCTTCTTTTAGTGACAAGCTAATGGGGAAATTAAACAGAGTGCTTCAAATACATCATGGCCCACATTATCATGTTAATTGGTGGAACATTTGCTGAAAATGTACTCACCCTGAGGCCATTCAAGATGTAGAGGAGTTTGTTCCCTCATCTGAACAGATTTGGAGAAATTAAGCATTACATCACTTGCTCACCAGTGGATCCTCTGCTGTGAATGGGTGCCATCAGAATGAGAGTCCAAACAGCTGATAAAAACATCACAATAATACACAAGTAATCCTCACGTCTCCAGTCCACCAATTAACGTCTTGCGAAGCGAAAAGCTGCATGTTTGTAATAAACAAAATCATCATTAAGATGTTTTTAATTTCAAATGTGTCCATTGTTATCATTTAATTTCAAATGAGTACTCCATAATATTGCTTTCTCCAGTGAAAAGGTAGTCTCACCTGAATCAGAAGAACAATATGCACAGACAAAGCACAGTTTAGAAGCAAAACAGATTGTAAATAGTTGTAAACAAATATGGTGGTTGATTTTGATGTGACAGGACAATGATGTTTCACTGGTGGAAGTGTTATTATGAATTATGGACTGGTATTTTGGCCAGAAGCACCAGTTTAAAGTAAAAAAATCTTGATGGATTTGCTTCTAATCAACACAGATTTTCAAGTCACAAGACGTTAAGTGGATTACATGTGGATGTTTTTATCAGCTGTTTGAATCCCATTGTGGCGGTACCCATTCACTGCAGAGGATGCATTGGTGATCAATTTCTTCAGTCTGTTCAGATGAAGAAACAAACTTCATGTTGGGATGAACTATTCCTTTATTATAGAAGCTCAGTAGGAATTGCATTTATGCATACCTCCAGCCAATAGTGCTATCTGAGCCATCTCTGTGGAAACAGAGGGTGATGGGCGACTGCCCCTTAATGGATGTTGTCTTTGATCTTTCTCTGTGACCCTACCCAGAGTTTGATGCACAGTGCAAGGGCGGAGAGGGCGACCATGTCTGAGTGGCGCCCATGTTTCATGTGGTCTACCTCAAAGCTCCATGAGTTTTAATAGCACTGAGCATGAGGCAGGCAGTTGTGCCAATAAGCTCTCATTGTGGGTTATTCATGGTGGTGTAACGTGACTGCACGCTGGCTTCAGGATGAGTGTGAAGGGGCCAATTAGTGTCCTACAGCCGAGGTGCGTGCCACACTGCGCCACAACTCATCTAGTCAGCCACCTCTCCCATAGCAGGTGTGTCCCTAATGCACAATAAATGTGTGGTTCATGTGAAGTAACCCCACCTCCCATGAAGGAAAATAGCTCAGTATGGAATGTATTCTATCATTTATAAATTGCTTTCAACAGAAATATATGAAAAATAAACAACAGCTTCTAAATGTGATGCTCAGAAAAACAGGTCTAGCATTTGGACCAATCAGACAGTCATTAGATTAACAAATAATCACAGACCCCTCACCCAATAAACATACTGGGTGCCAAGATGTCTGTGAACGACACCAGGCCCCTGGTTACCATGACACCTCAGAAGCTCCATGAGTATATAAAGCTCCATGTATGTATATGTATATATATATATATATATATATATATATATATATATATATATATATATATATATATATATATATATATATATATATATATATATATATATATGTGTGTGTGTATATATGTATGTGTGTGTGTATATATATATATATATATATATATATATATATATATATATATATATATATATATATATATATATATATATATATATATATATACATACATATACATATACATATATATACATACATATACATACATGTATATAATTTTTAATTTTATATAATACTAAAATATATTAAATATTTTATATTTTAATAATGCACAAAACATTTAAAATATAGTTATTAAATAAGCAAATTAATAAATGATGTTACTGCTGAATGAAGAAATTATATGAATGATAAAATACACTACATAAAGATTTACATATAACATTTTTTTATATTTAAATTTTTCTTGCACTATACTGTTATACTGGATATGAATAAAAATGCTTTCTTTAATAATAGCTGCTATTGAGGTCAAAGATGAAGACTGATGCAGGCAAGTGGAAAGTTACCTTGGACCTGTGCACCTCTCCGTCATCATCCTCCCCGCCGACACCCAGGACCTTGCGGGACTTGAGGCGACTCACAAGGTCAGTCTGACTGTGCTTCTTCATGAGAGGTGGAGGTGTGGAAGCCATGGCAGCAAAGGAAAGCAGGCACTTCAATGAGCTGTCAGAGGGACTGAGGAAACGATACTACATCAGCAGGAGCACTTTCTCAGAACTGTTTTTTCCTAGTATTCCAGTAACAGAGAAAAACATTAAACACAACAAGTAATATGCAGGGTAAACGAAACAAGAAAAATATATAAACATTGCAGTGTGACCTATTGAAACAAGCCCACATCTTCCCACACAGACGCACACACAAAGATCCAGAGGAAACGGTGTTAACTGAATACGGATATACTAAAAACATTTTAAAAGACTGCAAAATAACCAAGGTTATAACCAGACACGAGGAATGAGTGCGTGTGTGTAGATCTCCACAGATTTCCCTTACAATGCCCTTCATTCACAAAATTCTACATATTACCTATGTCTCTTGCATGTTTGTAATATACACTATACTGTTCAAAATTTTGGGGTTGGTAAAATGTTTTTAAAAATACGTTTTTAGTCAGAGCCAATAGCCCTGTGGGCAGCACGTCAATATATAACGCTGTTGCACTGCAGGCGTCCCGAGTTCGAATCCCAGCTTGTGGACCTTTCCTGATCTCACCCCCTTTCTCTCTTCCACACTGCTTCCTGTCACTCACTACACTGACCTATCTAAATAAAAGACAAAAATACAACAAAAAAGTTTCTAATATTCAAAAAGGCTGCATTCATTCGATCATTCGATTCTGTAAAACTGTAAAATTATTTTTACAATTTAAAATATCTGTTTAATATATTTGAATATATTTCGAAATGTAAAATATTCCTGTGATGGGAAAGCTAACTTTTCAGCAGCTATTACTTCAGTTTCAGTGTCACATTATTCTTTAGAAATCACTATAATATGCTGATATGATGCTCAAAAACATTTTTATTATCAATGTTAAAAACTGTTTACAAAAAAGTGTCTATAAATATAGAATTATATGATGAACAAAGAAAAGCAGCAAAAAAAAAGCATTCATTTGAAATGTAAATCTCTTCTAGCATTATAAATGTCTTTACTCTTAATTTCATGGACCCTGAATAAAAGTATTAAATCTATTTAACACATTTTACCATGTTTAAATAAACTCCAAAATCAGCATAGACAACACAAAAACATCATTACTTTACATCTTTATGATGTTTTTAAAGTAGGTATCAATTATAGGAGAGGGTATAACCAAACATAAAAATGTGATATTCCAAAAAAATGACCATAAACGCTGGGTTATTTTCAGAAAAACTTAGGCAGCGATGACTCTGTCATGCATTACACTTTACAGTCAATAAGCTTTGAACAGCATGAAAGAATTTAATTTCAGGTGGGAATAACTATACATTATGTATCATGCATTGTTATCCTGTATATACAGGGCTCCAAACTGCGACTAAAATGGTCGCATTTGCGACCAAAAATATTAATTTGCGAGTTACGTTTTTGCTGAGGTCGCCACTGGCGACTATATATAATTTGCATGAAAGGACTTTTTTCCCGATTGTTTTGCGCTCACATCTTTTGTTATGTTCACGTATTAAACTTACATAAGACGATGCGCATCAAAGTTTTACTGAAAAGAGTTTCAAACAGTCCTCGTCTCTGCCGCACACAGTCTGCTGAACGCAGTGAGAGAGACCTGAAAGGGCCTGTTTACACCTGGTCACTTCATGCATTTTCTCTGATCGGATATCTATATGATTTGTTAAAACGTTTCCCCATTTACACTTGGCCACATAAATGTGTCTTCGCAAAACGGATATAAATCCGTTCTTCAATTCCCGCTTCATATGCAAATATAACGGAGTTCACGTCAATGAAAGCAATGGATAATTTTATTAATTATCAGCTAATTTCAATATCAAGAGAGCGCGCGGCATCAGCACTGGAAAGATAGGCTAGTCTCGCTACTTTTAATGAAGAAGATTGTGTGTTGAGCGTCTGCGACTTACTTTCAGGTTCATTCAGTTTGCGCGTCGCTTGCTGAAGAAATACTCCGCTACTCATCCGCGGTGATGCTTGTTGCATTGCGCTGTCATATCTGACTATAACATGCCATATAGCCTATAAAACGCTCTCACACGTCTATTATTTTAATATTATGGGAGGAGTAAAATTACCATATGTGGTTTCAACAACCAGATGCATTTACACTTGTCCGGTCGATCTTCTTATCGAGATTTTAGTCTATATGCTGTGTTCTGTTAATGCATGGACTTCCTGTTATTTGAAGCGCACTTGCCATCCAGTAATCGCAAAAAGCTTTGTGCTGTCTTACTTTTTAATAAACAAAGCATCAGCTTTAAAATGCTACGAAATTCAAATGATGCGGTTTGGGTGCTCTTTAATGCGGACCACAAGCGCACACTTTGGGTAATATAAACACCAGTCCCCCGCGTCCACACGGTCCGTGTATGCGTCCGGATCGCGCGAGCGGAGAGTATCGCACTTAATGCTCAGGCGCGATCTCTTTAGCACCTCAGTTAAAGCAGCAAGTGAACCCATTATATATTTCGATTTACTACTATAGTATGAAATGAACATGATCAAAAGGTAGGCAATAAGAGAGCCTATAGTACAACTTACTGAAATGTTTTATGTAAAAGCTCATTGTTTCAAACTGAGGAAATGTATAAAGCTTGTAAACATTGCATTGTAATACATTTACCTCAGAATAACCACTCAGTGTCCATAAACTCATCAGTCAGCTAGAAAAATAACTATAAAGAGGAGCGTTTTGCTATATTCATGCGCTGTTGCATATTAATATTTTTACTTATTCTGTTGTACATGATTCAACTCCTCCTATAAAATTGCATTTTACTAATGAAGAAAAACAGACTGAATGTGTGAAAGACGTGACAACATTTATAGGATGCACTGCACTCAGTTGCCAAGTGATGCTTATGGTCCATGATATTGGTACAGATTCTGTGTAACGAACAATTCTTTGTGACTGTATATTTCAAGTTGTAAAAGACATTTAATTCACACTTTAAGTGAACCTTAGTCCCCCGGTCGACCTGATCATCTACAAGATGGATTAAAATGCTGATAAAGCCTAGAAAAGATAAGACATAAACACATGACAAAATGATTGAAATGTTAAAATAGGGGGGAAAAATAAAATGATAATAATAAAATAAACCACTTTTATTCTGTGGCACCTAAAAAAATAATTTGGCGCCTAAGTTTTTCTTTTATAGGAGCCAATGGCTCCTTACTCGATTTTTTTTTGTCTGGAGCCCTGATATATACAGAACACACTTTCAAAGAAGTTCAAAGACTGTAGATTTCTGCAGCACAGAGGGGAAGAGGACATGTTTCTCTGATATCTTGTGCAGACTGCTTATTGAACAACCCAAAGCCTGTCTAATCTAACTGCTTAGGTTTGGTGTTAATGAATAGAGCTTGATTCATGACAGCAGCTGCCCTCATGTTGATCTCAGCTCTTCAGCCCTCGATCTAATGAGAACAGAAAGCACAGACTGAGGCTGCTCAACTTATTGTGAGACACTAAATGCTGCTTACTGCTAAAAGATTAACTGATGTTGCCGAAGGAGAACTGCAGGGTTAAAACTCTTGTTCTATTCCATTACTCAACCCATTCCCATTAGACAACTGAGAAAGGCAGCTAATAAAAAAGAAAGTGGAAAAACTGCAGCCACTTGCCAAAATGGAGCACAAAGAAATTTCCTTTACTGAGGCATTTAACCAACAGCTGCCAGTACTAAAGAGCTTTTTTTTTTTTAAATAAAGAAGCAAAATTATGAAGTCTAAATAGAGATGCTATTAACATCGTCTCTAAAGAGATATAATCCCACTGACTTAATGAAAGTTAAGTAGGCTTTTGGCTTTAAGCCTATGGGATTCATACTTTCACTTTAACTGCTCTAGTGAAAGTAAAAGTCTGTTACAGTCTTTCACAAAGAATTACAACTCTGCAATGTTCCAGGACAGTATGCTAATACAAAATGATAGAACACAGTGACAAAAAGTCAAACAACTCTCATAAAAATATCAATTCAGTGAGATACGCTTAATATCAATTATTCATGCCCCAGTGTATGCTGGGAAGACTGCAAATGTGACTGAATCATAAGTATTTTTCAGTGTAGACCTATATACTATAATAGCAAAGCTGCATGGGTGCAATAACAGCAATAATAAAAGTAAACCCCCAAAAACTACAACAATCAAGTAAATCTTTGACTTTTTTCAGCATTTTTTATACTTAATTTATTTTTTACAATGTAGAAATCAATTCACCCAAAGACTGTCACAACTCAACACATGTATAGACACTATGCAAATTCATATACATTGCACTAACTGTCACGATGCATATTAATATACAAAAATAACATGACAGGACAATGAGCGATAAACTTGTCATATTCATCCTTTCATCAGTATCCTTTTCTGAATAGGTGTTTATCACAGGCCCAGCTACTCATGAAAACTGGTCTCACCACCTGTTCATTTCACAGCAGTTATTTTGACACATAGACCCTTCACCCTGAGAACCCTAATTAGAAAAAATTTAAAAACCCTCAGGCTATACAATACAATGCCATTATAAATGCAAACCGTAAACTGCCTGCTCCATCCCTTTTATTCACAGAATGCCATCCATGACAGCTCATCCAATTGTTCTTCAATCTCGTATCATTATCTTCACAGCAAACGCTAAGTTGCTTCAGTTGCCTAGTAACACAAATGGTATGAACTTTGTGCCTTTCATATGATCATAAATATATTCAGGGATAATGCCTCTCTAATCATTAATCAGCTATTTGAGGTTGGCTGTTATTAATGATCTTATTTCCTCTATGTCATTGTGTTTACGTTCAAAGACAGTTTTGAGAAGCTCACAGAGGCCAAATATTTTCATTCTAGATTAGTCGCGTGCTTACAATGTGTTGCTTAATCACGCCAGTGTTTGCCAACGTGTTTAAAATGACAATTTATTTTAATGCCAATTCTTCAATTTATTTTAAAAGATGACGGGTATTTTGATTTTGTTTCCTTGTAAAATATGGGCGTAAAAATCATTTGGGAAAAGATAATTGCTTAGAAGTGATGTGAACGAGGGCGCAATAAACACTAAAATGTACCCACAATAAACTCTTTAATTACCTACTTTGCTGACAGCAGCAGAATAACTGAAATAATGATGAATCAGCCTGAAGGATGAAGCTGGCTGACCTGGTAATTTGGTGCAGGAACAAAAACCTCCCCCTAAAGATGAAGGTGAGCAACTAAATTAAACTGAAATAATATGAATGTTTTTACTGTATTTTTAACAAATAGATGCAGCTTTGGCAAGAGCAAATCTTATAACTTATAACTAACAAATCACAAATTTTATAACAGTAGTCTGTTTTAAAAAATAATAATAAAAAGTATTTTAAGCTCTGAACCAACCCACTCATAAAAATGTATGTTATGTAAGAGAAGTCCATAAAGTGAATGTGAAAGTTATTAAATTATTACTGATAGGCACTGAATTCAGTACTTCCATTGCTTGTGTTTTGATGCTGAAGATGATGCTACAGAAATCTTCAACAAGAAAAAAAAAAAAGATGAACATACAGAATACATATACACATTTTTCTGATTTTACTACAGCAGTTACATCCACACACATTCATTTCTAAAGAGTTGGCAGAGGCTTTACCTCACTGTCATGGCAACGGTTCATAATTAAGTCTGATTATGTCAGGTTTTGATGGAAAATCACACCAGACTGTTCAAACATTCCATGACCCGAAAACCAGCAACTGAAGATTCAGTGCAAATCACCAAAAAAACAGAAACGCGTACACTGATCGAACAACACCTGCTGGAAGTTTATTAAGACAGTGTGAACTAGCCTTTGCAAGCAAATGCTGATACTGCAGGGCATCCCTGAATAACTCTCCATCTCAGCCCTTACCTTCCACTTCCCCCTGTGACCAATAGAATCTGCAGCATCTTAACTTACTACCATTATCAAGAAGGCTTCTCCCGCTTCCATTACTAACCTCTTTGGAATACTTGAGATCCCATCTGCACGATAACCTGTCTACACATACATCGCTCTTGCACAGCACACCAACACTGTACTCTAAATAGTGTGGCTAAATATTAATTCATGTCCATTCTATACAAACAAATATTCTCATAGCTTCTATGCAGGGTCAGAAGGCTTTCGGATTTCATCAAAAAATATCTTAATTTGTGTTCCAAAGATTAAAATAGGTCTTACAGGTTTGGAATGACATGAGGGTGAGTAATTAATGACAGAATTTTGGTTGAAATATCCCTTTAAAGGAAGTGATTGCCCAAAAAATAAAAATTCTCTCATCATTTACTGAAACAATTATGTCAACATGACTTAAAATCCGAATGGATTTTAGAACAGTAAGTCAAAATCTGTCATCTCCAACTGCCTAAACCTGCAGACTGACTCTCCAGACTGCAAATCAGGGAAAAAATCTGGGCAAAAGTCAAATAGTGTATTACATCTCAGGGCTCGCAAAATGACAACACACTCTCATACTCAGCAGATAAGAAAGGTCAGTGCATATATCGGTGGGATTTACAGTCATGCATATTACATGAATTGGGATCTGACAGATTAAACATTTCACCCCAAGCACAAACTTGAGTCCAAAGGTTCCTTAAAACAAGGTATCCATTGCTCACAGAAACAAAACAATGAGATGGAGGTGATGCTATGTTGAATATGTAATCTATGTGTTAGCCAGTGCTTCACTGTGCTATATTAAGTAGGTTCCATTTCTGTTGTTAGGGAAAGCAGTTTTTCCCCATTACTACAATGCAATGCCTTCAGCTAAGAGTCATTAGCTGCAAGCAGAACCAACACCTTTTGAGAGAACCTGAGAGCCCCTCGAAGTCTGATGCTTTAAGCTGTCAGGCCTGTCATATTGATTAGAAGAGCTCCGCATGATGCTTTCCGCTGGATCTTCAGAACTGCCTCTGAAAGCAGCTGCATGAGGTCTACAAGAAACACCTCCAGCATAAAGTTGTTAAATAGCAGACAGTGAAATGGGCTGTTTTAAGCTGACAGCATTTTCATTATTCCGAATTACTGGAGCACAAAGAGGTCCCACACTCAGTGCTCAAAGTTAAGTTGGCACTGTCATTTTTTTATTTATCACCTAATGTGTATTAAAACATCCAGCGCTACCTTTCTGTAATTTCAGATACAAAAATAATAATTTCTGTGAATTGTGCTTTCTGGCAGCTGGCATGTGAAGAAAAGCTCTGCCTGCTGTGTTTGAGTGCAGGAGCTGCTCTCAGTCACCTCAGTGGAAATAATGTGAACAAGCAGCACAGTCCTGGTGATGTAAAACGGAACTGGCATAATGCTCATATTCCAGCCTATGAGGTGATTCATCAGCAGGAATAGACAGCCTCTAAACAATAAACACTACAATTTTTCCACCAGATGAATAAAACAAAGGGCGAGAGGATGACACCCTGTCGTACAAAATTCATTCAGTTGTCATAAGGTTATATTTCAAACTACTACACCAGAAAAAAAATGTGGTAATGGTTCTACATTGCACAAGTTAGTTCAAACAAGTAAAAATGCAGAATTTGTTCAATATTTCCATGTAAAAAGCTCTAACAAATACACAAGTATTTCTATAAAAGAATCGTTTGCTACATTTTACGAGTTGAGTATTGATCAAGGCTATTATCATTAACTAAAACCATAAAAATGTTTTTCATTAACTGGGATATAATAGTAAAATTATAAAATATATAATAAAACATTAACAAATAAAGTATAAATTATACAATTGAAATATTAAAATATAAAATACATTCAATTAACTAAAATCCATTAAAAAAACTAATAACAATTACAAAAAAAAAACAACAGAATTACTCAAACATAAAATGAAAAAATATGAAATCATCAAATTCAAAATATTAACAAAAACTATAATAGCATGTCAGTGTCTGCACCTTAAGCAATCAGCACAAAGTAGCATGACCAAATTAGATCTCATCAACAAAGTTGCCTACAAGACAAGAAAGTGGAAGATATCATTGTGGGCCAAGCTAACAACATTCACGAAGCACAAAATTTATTAGGAATACAACAGCTATGATATGAGATTAATGACCCATGTTATTAAAATCTAAGAACATTGAATAATGTCTCATGATATTTGTAAAAAAGCTAAACTGACCAAACCAGAATTTTCAGTTATCACAGTAATAATTTGATTCACTCACAGTAATAATTTGATGTCCCCCACACTCTTCCTCCTCGATGGCTCAGAGCAATAATAAACTAAGCTGTTTGCTTACACTAGCTGGATACCTTTAGCTGTAATAAGCCATCTCTGAACGTGAACACCAAGTTAACAAAAGAAACCATTCAACCATTAAATTACAAGCCTGCCTCTCAATCAAACTTTAACAGCATCAAATCAGTATCAAATTATAGCCTATTTAACAATTATTCAGTGGTGACTAGAAAGCAAATCCTTCAACATGTCTGGGTTAAAATATTCAGTTCCAAAAGTAGGTAAATGTCCATACCTTGCATTTCCTATACACTAAAGATTTTGCACACAGTCATCAAGCAAATAATCATAATGCATTTATTATTGATTCTGGGTAAACAGTTCAGCCTGATTCCCTTTTCTCTCTACAAGTGTGTTTAGTGTAATAAAGTTCAGTAAAATCATCCTAAAACATCCTAATTGACTGACATTCTTGTGGGGGAAAGATATAACATTTCAGTGCACTTGCAAAAATCCTGAGCATTTAGCCAAATCTGAAAAATTCAGACAGTCTATGGTTATAAAAAGAAAAATTAGTACAGCTAAATATTTAAATGCTTTTGCCAAAGAGGTTCCTGGCAAAGACCCCTAAAGCTAATTAGGTTGGAGGATGAAAAGCCCTTTTTGCTGCTGTGCAGTCATCTGTGTTAGACAGTTAAAGGGTTGAGGATGTTCTTTCCATGGCCATGTGTGGGGAAAAATCAATTTGGTTTATATTTAAAGGCTACAGCCATTCAGCACTTTGCTTCACAAAAGACCCTTTGCATCTCATTTCACATGGTTAAATGGAATGTGGAATGTAACCTCCCATGCCATAAGAATCTTCATATTTTAGACAATGGAGCATGTGGAGGGTCAATAAGCTATTTATAGAAAGATAAATACTTGATTGATCAGAAGGGGAATTTAGTAAATCAAATAATTGCCCTTCCTCATATGTAACAGGTGATCAGCCGATACTATGAGAAGTACTTCACTGCGCTCTTTGAAGGAAAACACGGCATCTGCCACATCAAAGTCAAAATGATCTGCAAAACAGGAAGTTAACCTCCAAAACCTCTACAATTCTTCTGTCAAGACTGTAAAATCCTTTAATAAACAGAGTAAACATTGGCCAAATAAATGAAAACATTAGAAACCAAGCATCACATAAAACCATAATTTTTCATTAACCTTAATTGACCCGCCGTCTGTGTCTCTATTACTTTACAATATTGGTCATAACAAACCAAATTTAAACACATGATGTAATGCATATGCTTAAAACTTGTTCAATACACAAGATGTTTATTATCTGAGCAAGCTTGGATGCTTTTCTATTTTTATTTATACTTATTTTCTGTGTTGTCATGCCAAATGATCTTATAAAAAAGGTCATGCAGTGTCATATGATGATGACGTCAAGTCCAAGGACTAAACAAAACTGTGAGGCAAATTTATAGATTAAGACAGATGCGGGCTTTTATGTGGAAAGATGGGAGTGTTAGTCTGCTAAATGCCATGGCTAGGATGGGTGGGGTGTTTGATGGTGAAGATAAGTCTAAAACCATTGGCTTTAACATTTTTCAAAATATAATTCTAGCAGTAACAGGAAGACAAAGTGACACTTGTTATTTGTAACTTTGGATGCATATTGTTTAATATGCCCAAAAAAGCAGTTATATATACTTCACCAGCACCAGTCTTGACATGCTACAGGTGAAACCAAAAATGTGTCTGCTCTACTGTAAAATAATTCCACAGCACCTCACACACCTAACCTTATACCTACAAATTTACCACTGAATGGGAACAATGTTTCCTTCTCGCCTGGGGTTACTGATGATCCGGTCATTTGACTAAGCACAGAGCCATTACCTCAATCAGAGCTGTTAATGTTTCACCTCATGAAGCACAGCATGCATCTTCCTCAGTGATTCAGTCCAAGGCCTCACAAAATCGCTTTTCTACAGCAAAAGGACACAATGTCTAAAAATGCTTTAGGAAGCATTTCATTCATCTTAAGTGTCGTGATTGTATTGACTCATGTGACCATGAAAAATTATGGCTGCAGGCAAATTATTGCATTAATGAATTGCAATTAATTATAATGAAATTAATGCAATAAAACATTTAAAACTATTACTCTGGCCCCTGACCTCTGTGGTCATTCAATAAAAAATAGATTTTCCAACAGAACAACTCAAGCTTGAAGTACCACCTTCTTATTTTGCTTGTTTCACCTTAGAAATTTTGTGTTTTTCTTAGATTTAGAAAAATATTAAAAGTATACAAAACAGATTTTCTGAAAAAAAAAAAATCTAATAATAATATGGATTATAAACATGCCATTGTTTTATAAACATTATATTAAAAAAAAAAACATGTAAACTACTTACTTCTAGTCAATTAAGATGGACGCAGAATTTAAAATCCCTCTCTCTGAACATATGGTCCAGCGTCTTCCAATAAAATCTCAAATACACATTACACCATACATCTACATAGAGCTGAGGAACGGAGAAAATGATTCATTTATGTAAAGCAGGTTAAAGAAGTCAGACAGAGCACAAGGGACTGACCCAATTAAGAGTGTTTCCTGTAATGTACGTCCATAGTGAGGAACATCACATTAGGTGCCCATTTCATTTAGAAGCTACTGTAAGTCAGTTAAAGCATTGAAAAGAAAAAAAACATTTCTACTTTGTCCATTTAAGCCTACAGGTAGGGCTTTTTCAATCAATGTGTTTCAACCAACATACACTGTATATTTTATCAATAATTCATCTATATATATGGCGAAAATTTTATTTGCTCTTCTCAATGACTTTGCATCGTTGACATAAAAAAAAAACTGAAGTTGTATCTAGGTGCTGAAACCCATCAGATGGCACTGTGGTGAAAAATTTATTAGATATTAACCTTTACAAATGAGAACAGCAGCATCTTCTGATTCAAAATCCTATTTATAATTCTGTTAGTTTAAAAAATATTCATTAAACATGTTGTTATTTGCTCAGCTTGTGCCCGGCCCCTCTACGTAAATCTTGATTAAATGATATGTAACATTACAGGTGCAAAACGTGCAATGTGGATATTAAAAAAAAAAAAAAAATCTTGAAAAGTGACTATATCAAACTTGGTTATAAACCAACACCTGTCTAGATGAGAGTGTCATTAGCTTAAACTGTATCAGTGCAGTGTAGATGGAATTTGGATCAAATAAAGTCCAATTAAACATAACTAAACATTATTTCAAACCACTTTAAAATCAAGCAAAATGAGATCTTGTGGCCAGTTGTTATGCTTCCCCTCTAAAACCCTGTCCCTAACCACTGATGCATAAAGTATGTAAGATACGATTCTGTGCTTCCGAAAAATATATAAGACTGTTAACACCGGTTCTGTTTTATCATAAAAGTGTAACAGTATATTACACTGGATTTTCATCCACTGCATAATGAAAACTTCTACATCAACACAATAAGTGTAGCAAGAGTTTTCAAACAATGGTAACATTAACAGACATTTTGTTATTCAATATACTAACTGTCCATCTCAAACTCAAACTAAAAAATATACTCTAACTTAAAATACCTCAAAAATGCAGAGCTCTGCACAGTGAGGGTTGCCAGACTGGAATTGTATAAACACTACAATTAAAAGACAGTAAACCAATAAAACATTATATTATCGTTAATATCGAGAATTTTAAAAGCACTTTAGGCATGTAGCCTACACAGATCTGACAAAATGCACTAATTTTAGTAAGAAATTAAATAAAATACAGACAGCCTACACTTAAAACGTCTCAAAGTGTCCTCAACAGACATCTGTCCATGTTGTACTGTAAGCTTAGCTTGCAAAATTGTTTCAAACCATACCCATTGCTTTTACTCATATAGTCTCTATTTATTTTATTACAAGCCAATTATTTTTATTAAAATGTTTGTCGGAGATCGACAAACTGTCCAAAGCCAGTTTATGTGTATTATGACAGAGAGCACGTCGAGTTTGGAAGACAGTTGATTTATTCGCTAACTTTTCAATGGCAGCCAATTGTACTCTTTTATCTAAAGCTAAAGTAGAATAATACTTTAAATGGTAAGCATTTAATAACCGTATAAGTTGTTTCCAGGGTTTCTTTAATCGAACCAAACAAAGAGAAGGTGACTAACTGTGTACACTCCCTTCCTTCAAAAAGAAAATTGTCCCATTAACACTTTTGCTCTCTTTGAAGAAAAGCAACAGCGATAATGCTTGACTTTAAATGTAGAATTGCAGCTAGCATTTCATAAGAAAGAGAAATCATTATCCATTTTTACCTTTTCTCGTAGACAAGCTGTTGTGTGCTACCTTGATGTAGTGCGCCGCTCGCGTGCTACAGTTGTGACAATCGCAAAACCAACACAAGCCGCACGCGCTTACCGTAAGGAATAGAAGAGAATTCGCGCGCTGCGGCGGGAACCTACCGTAAGGAATGTAGCTGACTAAACATTCGCATCGTCTTCACTCTAAAATTACAGACAGCATGCATGTCTCGAAAGGGTTTTCGAAGGTGCCATATTGACAGCTTTTGCCCATAAAGCAGTCAATATGTGCCAGAGTATGCCTTTGAGATTGATGACACTATGTTCATACATAGACTATGAATGTAAAACAAAAATAATATTCATACACAGACACTTTTTGGCACTGCATTGCACACTTTTTTCCAGTGGGATCATAAGCAAAAAGTAGGGCAGGGATATTAAGGCTTATAGCAAGTATATTTGCTGTATTTTGAATACAGAAAATAGTATTTAGAGCAATATTTCTTGTATGAAAAATAACAAATGTTAGAATGTTGCATAGTAGGCGATGTCATTGCTGGGGAAGAAAAATAAATAAAAAAGCATGATAGCCTAAAGGGATAGTTCACTCAAAAATGAAAATTATTTTATCATATTCCAAACAGAACACTGGGAATGACATTAGGGAGCGTAAATGGGGCAGTCGTGGCCTAATGGATAGAGAGTTGGACTTGTAACCTGAAGGTTGTGGGTTCGAGTCTCAGATCCGGCAGGGATCGTAGGTGGGGGAGTGAATAACCAACACTCTTTCCACCCTCAATACCACGACTGAGGTGAAACCCTTGAGCAAGGCACCGAACCCCCAACTGCTCCCCGGGCGCCGCAGTATTTGGCTGCCCACTACTCCGGGTGTATGTTCACTACTGTGTGTACACTTGGATGGGTTAAATGCAGAGCACAAATTCAGAGTATGGGTCGCCACACACCACTTCCCTTTCCCTAAATGATGACAGAATTTTCAATTTTGTGTGTATCCCTGCTGGTTTTTAGAACATGAGTTTCTGGTCCATTGTTTTATGCCAGTGTGATTCATGTTAGCTCATGATCTCTGTTTTACCCAAGAGCCATTACAAAAATATGATGATATTGGAATTTTCACTTGTGTAATTGGACATTGGACTCAAAATATCTGAGTTAATGAGAAATAGCCCATCTGACCAGACAGAATGTTCGTCATTATTAAAGACAAGAAATGGGAATATAAGGCAGCCAATTTAGTGTGAACTGGTGAATAACCTCTCTTCAGCATAAATCAGAAGCAGCTGTTGGTATCTGTAATTTATTGTCAGCATCTATTATAATGTGAAGGTATTAACTGAATCACTCAATCAATTCATGTAATACAACGAAAGGTGCTTTAATCTCTCTCGTGAAAACAAATCTAAGATTCAGCAGAAGCCATTTATCAATGCAGACTGTATTTGCTAAATTAATCTGTAGATTGATCAGCACTTGGAAATTTTTCATTGCCAAATCTATTTTCTGCCCTGTGAAGCATCCAACCTCAGGACAGACATTTATTTATATTTATAAATGCATATATTAAGTAATAAAAAAGGAAATGCAATCCCTCAGGTTGAAGACATTTTCAGGTATGATTTATTTAATACAAACAAAGTTAATGCACTATTGGCATAGATGCAGACTAGACTGAGAATGCTTCACATGGTATGGCTGTTTAAGCACTTTTTATATATGCAATATATTTTTTATACACTCACCTAAAGGATTATTAGGAACACCATACTAATACTGTGTTTGACACCCCTTTCGCCTTCAGAACTGCCTTAATTCTACGTGGCATTGATTCAACAAGGTGCTGAAAGCATTCTTTAGAAATGTTGGCCCATATTGATAGGATAGCATCTTGCAGTTGATGGAGATTTGTGGGCTGCACATCCAGGGCACGAAGCTCCCGTTCCACCACATCCCAAAGATGCTCTATTGGGTTGAGATCTGGTGACTGTGGGGGCCATTTTAGTACAGTGAACTCATTGTCATGTTCAAGAAACCAATTTGAAATGATTCAAGCTTTGTGACATGGTGAATTATCCTGCTGGAAGTAGCCATCAGAGGATGGGTACATGGCGGTCATAAACAATGGTCAGAAACAATGCTCAGGTAGACCGTGGCATTTAAACGATGCCCAATTGGCACTAAGGGGCCTAAAGTGTGCCAAGAAAACATCCCCCACACCATTACACCACCACCACCAACCTGCACAGTGGTAACAAGGCATGATGGATCCATGTTCTCATTCTGTTTACGCCAAATTCTGACTCTACCATCTGAATGTCTCAACAGAAATCGATACTCATCAGACCAGGCAACATTTTTCCAGTCTTCAACAGTCCAATTTTGGTGAGCTCGTGCAAATTGTAGCCTCTTTTTCCTATTTGTAGTGGAGATGAGTGGTACCCGGTGGGGTCTTCTGCTGTTGTAGCCCATCCGCCTCAAGGTTGTGCGTGTTGTGGCTTCACAAATGCTTTGCTGCATACCTCGGTTGTAACGAGTGGTTATTTCAGTCAAAGTTGCTCTTCTATCAGCTTGAATCAGTCGGCCCATTCTCCTCTGACCTCTAGCATCAACAAGGCATTTTCGCCCACAGGACTGCCGCATACTGGATGTTTTTCCCTTTTCACACCATTCTTTGTAAACCCTAGAAATGGTTGTGCGTGAAAATCCCAGTAACTGAGCAGATTGTGAAATACTCAGACCGGCCCGTCTGGCACCAACAACCATGCCACGCTCAAAATTGCTTAAATCACCTTTCTTTCCCATTCTGACATTCAGTTTGGAGTTCAGGAGATTGTCTTGACCAGGACCACACCCCTAAATGCATTGAAGCAACTGCCATGTGATTGGTTGATTAGATAATTGCATTAATGAGAAATTGAACAGGTGTTCCTAATAATCCTTTAGGTGTGTGTATATGTTATATATCCAATATATGTGTATGCCCAGTGCAAGTCCTTATCATATTGCAGCATGCTTGTTCCTCCATCTAGTCCTCAAATCGTGTAGAAATCTTATCTCCAAAGTAAACCTCACTATGCCCTTGCTCTCAACAGTAAAACACTTACATTTCTTGTACACAAGACCACAACATCTTAATATTGTGGATAAGATATTGTCTTGTTATGCAGTCCACAGCTTGAATCCCATCTTCTGCAATAATGCACCTCTGAAAGGCTCTTCACATGAACTCAAACAGAAACGCTTTGGATACACTCCTGATTACCTCTGACCCTCATCAAGTGCAGAGTGTAACTACTGTGCAATCAGTCTTTGAGTGCCTGGTCTACTTGCTCTCAAGAAAATAGGAATTATTTTAATAATAACTCACGAGTGATGAGTGATATAATATGCCTGAACCGGGTTAATGGTTAATCTATTACAGAAAATATAAAATACTATGAAAAGTAATATGACTGTTTGCATTGCATATGACCTCAGTTAAATTCTAGCCATGTAATAGAATGGAATCCCATAGAGGAAAATACTGAGCCACTCCCCAGTTATTCTATGCTTCCCATGACACTTCTAATGGATCATGATGATGACTTAAGATGTAAAAGTGAACAGCAGAAATGAAACATCCTGCCACAGAAGAGGAAAGAAAACCACAGTTTAAAACAGCAGTTAGTTAAAGTGCAAAGCATGTTGTAAAGAGATCAAAGGAGAAATGGCCATAAGGAACAAAGAACAAATACTTTTAAATGGAGTCATGACTCATACAGATGGAAATCATGACACTTTAGAGAGGATATTTATCAGGCTCTGAGCTTTGGTTTGGTTCCTCTAATTCATATCATTTTTTATATATAAAAAAGAAATAAAAATAATAATTAAGGAAATACTTGTTTTTAGTTTTTCACTGCTGGACAATTTATTTATAAAACATGAAAAGAGTATGTTATGATATATCAGTCAACTATCATTCATTGTTTAGATTCTTGTAGATTAAACATATGCATACCTTATATTAAACTGATCTTTTCAACCTACAAGTCAAATGTAAAACATACATCTGAAGAAAAACAAATATTGGATTAAAATATATTTGTACAGCATTTGAAAACTCCTGCTCTTGAGACATTTGAAGGAAACCTCTGTGAAAAATTATAACTGCAACATGACACGGTGAAACATGATTATTGCAATCCAAGCAAAACAGAGTGAGTTTAAATCCACCAGTTTTATAAAGGCTACAGTATAACCCATCTTAATACATTAACATTTTCACATTTATAGAATTTATAGGTCAAGCAAACATTAAAAGAATTGATCAAAGGTGCATATATATTGTGACTTTCCTGTACTTGTGGACAATTTAATGTGTTCAGTTTAATGTATTTAAGTGCAGTGGTCATAAGAAACCAAAGGCGTCACCATGGCAACTGAAACTCTTGCTGTGCAGTTGTGAGGAGATGGGATGGCAGAGGATCTAGAACTACCATCATTTGAAGCCACAACTTAATGACAACAAACCCATAAATGAAGAATTCAATGTGATTTATCCATTTACTGTCATTATAAACCTCATCAAAACACTACATTTCCTGCTAGTCATATTGTCCATCTCTAATGAAGTTCTCAGAACAGTCCATTAATAGATCACTGCCTCATTTTGTGCTGTTGATTTTGGCATTGAAAATAATAGTGTTTTACAATGTATGACCAACACATATTAAACACATGATCAAGCCCAAGTCATCTCTTGTCTTTGCTCACTGTTCTTATTGTACCTCACAGAAGCCATTATCAATGTCCCTTTCCCGGTATTTGAATGAAAGATCTTATTTAACCCAATGTGTGGTCATAATGCATGGTGCTCTTTTCCATAGCAACAGTTATACCATCACAGCAACACTCATGCAGATAGACATTGAATGGCAAATGTAAAATAATAATAATAACTAATTAATAAAAAAATGGATTCCCTTCAAATCTAAGGAACGTGTATGATCTATAAAGTGTAAAAGAAATACTGTGTAAAAACCATTAAAGGCTTAAGAGTTTTGTCTTATATGTTGTTGTGAGAAATGTACACAAGGAAGGACAAAATCTGGCTCAGAAAGAGAGTGAGAGAAAATGGTCCACTTCATGTTACAGTCCAGAGGGAAAGTGTACCCCCAGCTGAGATATAAAATTACCTCCTTCCAGTGTGTTGAGACTTTGAGTTTGCAACAAAGAAGGGAATATAATTTCCAACTCTTGAAAAAACAAATATTACCCCTGTTGTTGCACAAACGCAAATGTAGTACCACAGAGATGCGTACAAGCCTATTAACACCTTGACAATGAGTATCTCAGATGTCACTATCTGCAAGACACAAGACATCACAAGGATTCACCTGACTCATTTTCTTTCTAAAAGAAATTCTGCAAAAAAAAAGCATCTGACACAATCTTGCCATTTTGGTTTCTTGACAACTAATTGGTCAGTCCTAACAATAATGACACATCTTGAACAAATGACTGTATGATTATTATATGATTTTGAATAGGATTGTAATCTAAATGTTCACTAACAAAATAGCTCCACCAAGTGGACAGTATTGAAAATGATTCTTCTTTATGAAGACATTGACCTGCCTTGGGTGTGAATTTTTGATGTAATCTCAGCCATAACTGTATGATGTACTTGTACTGAACTGACAGAATAACCATAAATATGATTTTTTTTTTAAAAAAAGGAAAAATAAATGTATTATAAAGTCTCCAAAAATTAAGTCATAAAACAAATGGACATCTATAGCTAGCTAATTAGCATTATAGCCTATATGAAATAATTCATATACTGCAATACTAAATTTACAAACCACAAACTGAAATTATTCTCAGAGAAGATGCTGAATTCATTGCAAGTCTTCAGAACTGAGACCAGGGCATGTGTTGGACAACGGTGGATATAGTTTAAATCAACATTTAAAATGTCTATGTGAAACTAATAGTGACTAGGAGTCAAATGTGTCATTTCTGCCCCACTAAACAGACTAGAAAATAATGACTGCTTTCACGCATATTTCAAACATCAAACCAAACCATTTCAATCCTACTGTCTGCAAATGTTTAGCACCATTATTTGAATGAAGAATAATGTTATCATCAAAACCGTTGATATTGTTTTTTTGTGATTTATCTTCTTATTTTTTCACGATAACAATGTCACATTTATTATGATTTGTTGAGATGCTCAAATGACCAGTTTAAGCATTCCATTGATTTTGACTCTGGATGACACTTATCTTCTCTCTCAAGCCTTTAATCTCATAATTTATACCATATTTTTTAATATTTAGATTTCATTATACCTGACCTCGGTTCATAATAACAGGCCAGAGCGATTATATGATATTGTCATTTTTCCACTGAATACTGGCCAAGTACCACACACACAAAGATAAAAGATACAAAATAAAACAGAAGAGAACTTCAGAGGAATTAGAGTTTTATTAGCATCAAATGCTGAGGAGTATTGTAGGTGATTGCTTTCCTTTGCAGGATGCTCTATATGATGGAAATGCTTACAGTAAATCTTTTATTAGCAGTGAAAAATTCATACAATGCATCCTTAGGACCTGTAAATGCTGTGACTTCTGACCCTTGGCTAAATAATCTTATGGAACAAAGGCACTGAGGATTTAGTCTCTTTGGTGCAATTGTATTATTTGCTGGTCACAGTTTAAAGGTGAGTTAAATGCATATTTGCATGGTTTACCTGGTTTTAGAAATACTATTACCACTTATTAAACATAAAATTGATATACTCCTTTGTGATACCAGCTATATATTTGAATATTCAATGAGTTTTTCTATATATTGGTAATTCAGTTAAAGGTGATTACAGAGATTTCCCTTCTGTATTGGGACCAACTGAGTTTTGGCTCAGCTCTCTGACATTCTTCAGCATATTAAATTCCTGCTTTAGATTTGAAAGCACCAGTGCCACGTCTTTGGAATAGCAGCCAAACATAATTAAATTATGTAAGTATAATAAAAATGACATTGGTAGAAATACAGAAAGCTATACCTTTCACAAGTGTAGCATTCACAAAATGCATTGGTTTCCCCAAAGAAACCATTGCCGTAATAACAAGAAATTGGCTCAATGTCTCTGAGCATTTTTTATTTTATTTTTTTTATTGAAGTTATTAAAGTTATTTAAGTTATTAATATTCCCTCTGTAGGTCAGACTTCTCTACAACACATCCCTATTGTAGAGATCTATGATCATCAAGAACTTTGTCTCTGAAGTCCTCCCTGCAATAGAGGAACTGCTGGAGCAGGACGTCCCTCAACAATTAGATGTCAACACTCCAGCTAGTTTGACTGAAGAGGGCAAAGTGGAAGAGCTGGACAAGGGTAAATTTACTGCCATAATCCAATTCTCACTTTCCCTCTGAATGCATTTATTAGGCCTCATTACCAAACCCGTCAGTAAAAATCTTAATTCAGAAACAAATTTATTTACATTGTTTGGAGATGTCTAATGTTTTCCAAAAGTGCCCTTAAATGAAAAACTGCTGTAATTTGAGCATGAAATATTTTATTCATATTAATGGAATTCCCCTCTTTAGATCAGGCATCTCTACAGCACATTGTAGAGATCCATCCAGTCTCTGAAGTCCTCATCAGTGCTGAGGAACAACTGGGGCAAGACATCCTCCAAACTCAGGATGTCAGCACTCCAGTTAGTTCCCCTAAAGATGACAAAGCGGAAGAGCTGGACAAGGGCAAGTTTACTGCCATAGTCCAAAACATAACATGCATTCTCACATTCCCAGTTTTTCAAAATACCACTCTAATTTGAGAATGCAATATTTCAGACATGTTATTTATCTGATTTTATTCATATTATCCCCCTCTCTAGATCAGAGTTCTCTGCAGGAAATTGAAGAGATTCATGATCTTGGAGAAGCTCCAGGCTGTGAAGTCCTCCCTGCTGCTGAGGATGTCCAAACTCTAGATAGCTCCACTAAAGATGATGAAGGAGAGGAGCCAGACAACAGTACGAATAATAAATATATGAGAATTAGAAAATGGTAGCATAAATTATAGAATGCGTAAAAATGTATTTCATGTTAACTGCATTTGTTTATCTTTTAAATAGGCCGCATATTCTGGCGATACGAATTTGGGCCCAAGCTGGGTAAATGAGGCTACGGCTATGTGCATGCAGGGACTCGCTGCAAGGATGGCCTTAAGGTTTCTTTTTTTTTTTTTACTTATAAAACTTTCCATACTTGTATTCATGACTGGAATGAAAAAGATTCCAGATATGCCATATATCAGAGCTGTGAGTAGCATGTGCTCTCTATATTATTGCTTCTCAGTCACTATTTTCCATTTCTAACATCTTATATTCATGTTAATCTGAGAAGCCACCTTCATCTAAGCATCATATTTTCTTTCTTTTAGCCTGGCTAAATCGTCAATTTGATTTCACAGATACTATTTCAACTAAACTGAGCTAGACAATGACATCTCTGAATTCAATAATGAAATGCCTTTAACTGAAAATTGAGTGTTTAATCTTATTATTATACATTACTGACACTCTATCCTCCAATTTGATACTGTTAAGTGCTTTGACACAATCTGTATTGTTAAAAGCGCTATATAAATAAAGGTGACTTGACTTGACTTGACTGGCCATCCCAGTCGCCTCCCCATGGAGATTGGCCTGACACTCATGGCCAATAAGGGCCCCAGTGTTCCACACATAATCAAACTCCTGGACTGGCAGGACAACCCAGACTATTACTATGTCATGGTCTTGGAGCGGCCCATGCCTAGCATGAGTCTGTTTAGTTTTGTGAAGCTCTGACAAAGGCTCGAAGAGGGGATAGCACAACATTTTATGTGGCAGGTCATTCATGCCACTAACATTTGCTGCAAGCGTAGGGTCTTCCATAGAGATATAAACTTGGAAAACCTCCTGGTGAACCCGGACACGTTGGAGGTCAAGTTCATGCCACGCTCATAAAGGACTCTGCCTACGTGACCTTCAATGGTAAGTTTTATGATTTCCTAGCAGGTCATTTAGCTCACTGAAACACATCCTGCTATGCATTAAATATCAAAATCTCTTCCTTCTAGGTACAGAAATGTTCTGTCCACCAGAGTTCAATGTCGAAGGCAGGTACTATGCAAAGCCGGCAACAGTTTGGTCATTAGGGATCCTGCTGTTCATAATGGTGTGTGGGTATTATCCAGACGACAAAGACCTGCACATGATCAGCGAGAATGAGTGGTCCAAACCTGACCTGTCTTGGTGAGATCTTCATCAAAGAACAAAGAGAATTTGATTGCTAAATATGAAAGTATGCAATTTGAAATTTAAATATAAAAAGTGTAACATACAAGTTCATAATCAGAAATCTCTCTCATCTTTTCGAACAGAATGCTGCCAGATGATTTGCCATTGTCTGCATCCGGATCCCCAGCGGAGACTTGTTCTGTAGGAGATTCAGCTCCATGACTGGTTTATGGTATTAAGATTAGAATCTAGGATTTGCTAAATGTTTTTTTTCCCCCCATATAATCAGTCAAATTTGCTTTAAATGTCATGTATTAAGATAAATAACACTGATTTATGTTTTTGTTTTAGGTCGTGGAGTAAGACATAGAGCAACAAAAAACGACTCCCTGTCACAGCCACTCTGTCTTCAGTCAGCTTTGCGTCTGGCAGGCTGGAATGAGTGGCCTTTCCATCCCTACACTTAGGCCTTGGTGTCTTCTGTCCTGGTAGCGCCTGGCAGCTTGAAGTGGCATTATTTATATTAATAATTTGTGTTAGACATTTGTATTATGTGTTAAGACATTTGTATTTGTATTAAGATATTTAGAAGGACTATTCTAAGAAATTTTAAGTATAGTAATAGTATAATAATAGAATAAGTATAATGTTAGAATAATAATTAGAAAATTTATTTAGATATTAAGTATTAAGATAATTGTATTTGTATTAAGATATTTATGCACTGTGTTATATTACCAGAGATCTCTCTATGGAAAGCTGTGAAAACACTCAAATAAAAATTAAATAAATAAATCGACAATTCATTCACCACTATACTCATCCATGACACAAACATTCAGTGTAGAGTCTACAGAAATATTCAGAAACGTCAAAATGACAAATTATGTTCACTTCACACAAAAACTCATCACATGTTAGCTTGACAGAATTTGGGAATTTTGATTCCAAAATTTTGAAAAATATAAGATTTATAAAGCCCATTTTAGCCAAAACAGTGTAGGGTATGTCAATTGACAACACATGCATTGTGTTATTAACATAATAACATACACACACATTAAAACATTAGATATGAATGCCACTTCAACACCTTTCACTACAAGTTACTTGAGTCTGGTGTGGAATAATATAAAATATTTGAGTAAATACATACATATAGAAACACTTTCAAATACCATAAAAGTCATGATGATGAATCACTGATTAGTTTTAGCTAGTTTTCTTTTTTTTCATACTTGGTCTGATCATCTGTTGTCACCAATTAAAACAGAAAGGCGTTAATAAGGCTTTAAAATGTCCCTTCCTCTAATACCACATATCTACAAGCAGTTTGGCTGATATGGTTCTCTCGACATTAGTCGTTAATGAAGGCTTTGGAACTGTGCACATTCTTGTGGTGCATCCAATGGGTCAATGTTATGCATGATTAACATGACCCAGTTAACCCCTGCTGGTAGATGTCATAACTACACCATCTGGCATACTTTCCAAAGGCGGCCTTTTAAAAGAAGCCATGTATTCTAATAAAATCTTGACAAAAATAATATTTGGAGTTTAACACTTTTCTGTTTTAATAAGAAATATGTTAGCACAGCAAAGAAAACAGCAGCTTTAAAGCCATTTCATTGAGTTTTTAATAATCAGCAAAACATGCAGGAATCACATGATTTCCCCTGTGATTACAATGAATAAATACAAAAACAAGTTTTAATTTGTTTATCTTCTGTTCAGTAATATAATTTTAACCTTACAATATGTAATATATTATGTAATACGCATAGGCAAGCACCATTTTTAATGAATTACTTAAAAAAGGATTAATTCACATTTCATTTAAAAATTCTGATACTGCAGTAGAAGGTCGTCACTGTGTTCCTTGGCAGTCTGAAAGAGAAAAGATACTAAAGATTAAACAAAACACAAAGACCACAAAATGAAATCTACAAGTAACTTGAAACTGATTGTGTCACAAGCAGATCAATCCAAATGTCATTTCAAATACATATTCTACTGCAGTTTATGGAATGGAAGCACTCTCTAAATAGTAACAACTTTGAAAGAATGGCATCTTCAAAGTGGCAATAGCACCACCTACACTTACTAGGATGGGGTTGATCATGGCCTTCAAGCTCTTCCAGAGGTCTCAGTGACTTTTATCTCCTCCTCTAACTCCTCCACACCTGCCTGAGTCATGAGATCAGAGATGTTCCTCTCCAAATCATCGATTCGCGTACTCATCTCATCAAGTATTAGAATTAAGAGAAAACTCATTTTGAATAAGCTATCATCACAATCTACGAAGCATGAATTTTCTTCTAATAAATGAAGGTTTTGATTGTGTACACACAAAACATAGCTAGTGCATTCCACTCAGTTAAGCTACAATTAGGAACTAAATTAGTTACAATTATTTACACCATTGGTCTCAAACTCAATTCCTGGAGGGCCACAGCTCTGCACAGTTTAGCTCCAATCCTAATCAAACGCACCTTATCCAGCTAATCAAGCTCTTCAGAATCACTAGAAACTTCCAAGCAGGTGTGATTTGGAGCTGGTTGGAGCTAAACTGTGCAGAGCTGCAGCCCTCCAGGAGTTGGGTTTGAGACCAATGATTTACACTGACAAAAACATGCATATCTGGGAGGATATTTCGCCCAATAATCTGGTCTGACATGGTCTGGAACTTGTCCTGCATCTGCTGCAGCAAGGTCTGCACCTAAACAGAAGAAACAATATTAAACAAACAATCAGATTTAAAACTCATTAAAATTGTGAATGAACACTGCGTCCAACAAGCATAAATGAAATCCATCTAGAATCGTGTGGGTTTTGCGTGGGCCTCCCACACAGGAGTAAAAACAGCAGTATAAGGGCATGCTCCCCGCCCATGTGGAACTGAAACCATAGTAACAAGGGAAACCTCTCACCATCACGTAATCACACAAGATACCTAACAGTGAAATAAAGAAATCTACGTTGTATAACCTTCTGAAAATAAATTCCATCTACATTTTAATGCAATTTAACTATAGACTGATGAAGAAAGAAACCATTTGAAAATGCACTGAGAGTGATCTTTCAATACAACTTCACGACAGAACTATTAATGAATGATGGCTTACAACAGGCAAATCACAGCACTTCTCATTATAATTCACTTTGGCTGGTGAAGTGAGCGTGACTGAATACTAGGCGACTGTAAGTGCACGACCCAGTATTGTATCTCGATAAAAATCAAATACTCACCACAACAGTCAGGTCCTGAGATGTTTTAGGGTCCTTCTCAGACATATCTTCCTCAAAAACCCCTGCGTGCCTTCGCGTGCTCTTTATGCTTGTGTGATTAAAAGCCCTGTCAAGGCTGTACAGTACTGTCTGATGTATTCAAGGTGGAAACTGCCGTGGAAGCAGTAGCTGATTTCGTTGTTAAGGGGTTTGGTCAGTGAACTGAAATCAACAGAGCAGCTTCTGCTGATTTGATTGTGATCACTCTTATGTCCTAAAGGGGGCGCTCGATGGCTCAGAAGGGCAAGCCCCAGAGATTCAGAATCCCTGCAAGTCTAGCTGGCATTTACAACTGTATCAATATATAGAATTAATACAAATAAATATAAAAAACTTTTAAGAAAAATATAGATTATTTACAACTGTATCAATATATAGAATTAATACAAATAAAAAACTTTTAAGAAAAATATAGATAAAAAATAAATACATGTGATTAATGAAAGATTAAGTGATAAAAGAGGGGAACTGGTTTTAAATGCCACATAAATCTCAAAAATCAGTGCATAAATAGTGATTTAGCCTGACAATATAGGTAAAAATAAAATCCTGTTTTTTGTCCTTTGATAATATTTTATATTAGATTTCTAGAATAAATTCGGTTTTTAATATTTCAATAAAATACATTAAAATGATTATTAAATTAACCAAGACTTTATAGTTTCCTTGGCATTTCAGTAAATTAAGAAGAAAATGTATTTATGATTATTAGAAGTGTCACTATTTCTCAGCATTTGAGTCTTTTTTTTATGCTATTTAAAATATTTAAGACCTTTTATAGCCTTTTGACATTGTCAAATTTTAAAAAGTTTCCATATATTCTATATATAGCTAACTTGTACTACATATTTTCCAGATTTGAATTATTTTATTTACCAGTGTCGTCTGTGAACCAAATCTTCCTGAGCCGGCAAGTGCCCCCTTTCGAAGGTAAATGTTTATTTCGTGAAAAACAGCTTTGCCTTTCCACGGGCTTAGCTTTAATGATAATACTTCATTGGCAACCGAAATGACCAGGAAAGCTGCCTGTTTAACTACTGATCTTACATATTGATTGAAATGTCCAACGATCTGCGTAGAAAAATGAACGTTTATAAAAGTACTGTTATTTAAACGCAAGCCATAGGAATTGGAACAGATAAACTCAATTTCCCATGAACATAGTAGAACTACGACCAGCGCAGTGAATTATGGGTATTGTTGTTTATTCGTTATTGGATTCCGTGCCGTCTGTCAGCAAATCTACCTGTTTTTGAACTACATGTCCCATGAATCCCCGGAGAGAAAATTTTTACATCGCAACAGCATTTTGACCGCCAGGGGTTTCTGGAGTCAGTTGACATCGTCGACTCTAGTGAGGCGCGCCGCAGACGTAATTTTTGGGGAACTTCGGTCCTTTCCCCCCACTTCGTCGAAAAGGGATAATAGCGCGAATGTAGAGTTTATGTTACTAACATTCGTTGCAAAAACATGCTGGATCCCTGGTTTTATCATTGGTTCTTTTTTACTTGGTGGCCCGTTAGGTAATTTAATTGCCAGCTGGATTATTTTTGCAACGCTGCTTGCTGGTCAAAATTAAGTTGATTAATCTTTCCAGGGATTTAAGATCCAGCGATATTTCATTGGACCAGTTTGGAAAACGAAGTAAAATCGTCGTTTGAATCGTTCCGATGCCCAGCTAACTAGACTATAGCTAGTCAGCCGGGGCTTGCTGCGCCCAAGCCGGGCGAAGATTGACACTGCACGGTGTCACCCAACTGAAGAGGATCGAGTTTATTAGGCGACAATGCTTGACATAATGTCCGAACACCAAGGTAAGGAAAACTTAAAACTTTCAAATATTCAAACTTTAACCATGTTGTGATAGGCAACACCCATCATCATCATCGTTCAGTTTTAGCAGAGTCAGTTAGCCTGTTAGCAGCTTTAATCCTGCAGTAACTTTGCATACCCTTTATTTTAGCAGACTGATTTCACAAGTAAACCTGATTCAATGCCAGACACTTTGTAACGTGTGATTGTGTTAATGAAGCAGAGGACATTTTACTGACGAGCTGGTTCATAGGGATTAGCCGAGTTGCTATCTTGTGCAATGGAGTGAAATTACTCAAGTTGATTGTAGCCATTTGTTAAGCAGTAAGTATCCCATAAATGATTTAAAACTTGCCTGATATCCAAGCACTTCTTTCCGTTCAAATGATTTAATGGGTAGGTTTACACAAGCGCAGTTACGCCGCGTTGCGCATTTTGTCTTCGCTTAGTAAAACAGCCCGGTTTCAAATTAGTTGCCGCTATTAATCCCTTTAACCAGGTGCCAGAGGAATAGTTTTTATTTTTACATAGTTCGGTTGTTTCTCTGATACTGTAATGTCCTTTAGGGCGAAAATGTTGCCTTTTTAAGACCGGTCACTGCTTAGCGTGGTAACTTAGCATTTCCCTGCCTGACTGGAAGTTAACTCTTTGTTATGACGGGGTAACGTTAAATGCATTGCCGATGGTGTCTGTTCCCTCTCAACACTGATAGGTTTGGTCGTTGTAACTATATTATGCGCAACTATATATGTTTTTATAACTTGGGGAGTTCCCAAACCAGAAAAGTTGTCTTGGCGTGTTTCGACGTCGAGAGCAAGGTTAACGTTAAGCCACAAGGTGCTGCGTCCTCTCGCCTTTTTCCACTGCTTTAGTTATAGAGTTTGTCACTACATTAGTTTTCTTCACAATTAAAGTCTCTTAAATCGTGTGGATGTTTGGGTGTAAAATGGTGCCTTGCGCACTTGAATTTTACGCCTCAATCAACAGGGTGTCGCGAGGAATAGCACAGTTAGCGCGTTAGCTTACCGCCGAAAACGCACTTTTAACCAGGTCTGTAAAGAGTCGATTCCAAATGCAACGTTTTCTCGGTTAAACCTGTTATTAAGCAACGAATTAATGTTCTTTTCTCGCCTTTCTTTTTGCTGCATAGATTCATTACTGAAGTGCAAAGCAGAGACTCTGGTAAGTCAAACAAGGAAATAAGATTTCCATCCTAGAGATGGCAGTGCTTGTCCAAATTGCTAAAATACGATTTTCATGTCCAGCCATCAGAGAGAAGAAAGAGGACAGTGGAGGACTTCAACAAGTTTTGCAGTTTTGTTCTTGCATATGCTGGTTACATCCCTTCTCCAAAGGAGGTAAGAGTGGAGAATTGTTTCACATTTAGGTGTGGTTTCATGTACTAAAGCCCTGATTAACTGATTAATTGGGCGGTAGTTTTTAAAACCAGTATAAAAAAAAGTGCTGATGTTTTATGCTTTAATATATTCATACTTTAATCATGTGAATTTTTTATAATTTTAAAATATATCAAGTTTATTAAAAAAAACTGTGCCTCATCACACAATTTTATCATACAAATGATCAACTATTGTGGAGATTACGAGTCAGTGTAACCGACTTTATCTCTTAAGACGAGAACAAAGAAAGCACTAGTTTGTCAAATTATCAAAATGTTAATGCAGCCTCCTTACTGTTTTTCCCTGACACATTCACAATCATTGCTTCTGTGGTGCTTAAAATGAACGACTACTAGTTGACCAGAAAAGTCCTTAGTTGAGGGCAGCCCTGAAGTGTACATTTCACCTTGCTTTTGTCTTTTTAGTATATAACTAGTTTGGACTGTTTAAAACAAAGCAGGTTGTTCTGTGCACTTTTTTAAAACATCCAATTATTGTTGCTGATTTGTCCCAATAATCGATAGTTCCAAGAATTAGCTGTTGGTGCCAATAAGTTAAATTAGGTTTGTCCAAATAGGGAGACATCCAAAACGTGCAGTGTTTGAGGAATTTCAGGTCTGGCCAGTCCTGCTGCTTGAAGGCCACTGTCCTGCAGAATTTTGCTCCAATCGCAATTAAACACCTGAACCAAGGTAATCAAGCTCTTCAGCATTACTAGAATCTTCCCGGCAGGTATTTTGGGACAAGTTGGAGTAAAAATCTGCAGGATATTGGACCTCAGACACCCAAGGTTTAGCCTGTGCTGTCAGTGTATCTTCTACACTGAACATCTTTAGCCCTGCACTGGTCTCTTTTTCAACCTGTATTTGTAGATGTCAGTTGTTTTATGACCAAATACCATTTGATCCATCCAGATGTTTGTCTCTGTCCACAGGAAAGGCCATGGTCGCCAGCATCCTCCAGTTCTCCAAACAGCTCTGGTGCTTCAGGTGAAGGCAGCGTTTTAGGTGGAGCGAGTTCTAACATTGCTCCCAACTGGAGTCACGGCACGTCGGACTTGCACACTATCCACACGTTTGTTCGCAAGGCTCGTGCCAATAAGAGCCACAAGAGTATGCGGCGGCTGTCGTCGGACAGCACCCTGATGGACAAAATGTGTTTAAAAGACTCTTTCTATGAGGGCCAGGTGGCCAGCAAAGCTGAGCGCAAAAAGGACAAGAAGCTGAAGCGTCTTTCTCTCGGTTCAGGTGCTGGTGACAGCAGCAGCAGCGGTGGCGAGAAGCGTGCAAGGATCAAGCGCAGTAAAAACCCCAAACAGTCCAAAGCCCTTAAGAAGCTTAAGAGCTCGGCCCACAGCGAGACAGAGTCAGAGAATGGTCTCGGGCATGGAGAGGAGCGTTTGGACCAGGGAGCAGCAGCTGAGGGCAGACTGCAGGCCCAGGTGAAAGAGGAAAAGGAGGAAGCCACCAGAGAAGCAGATATGAGTTCCAGTGAGGGAGAGACTTGGATAGCGGATGAAGACATAATGGTGGAGTCAGGTGAGTTTATTAGGGACTGAGGAAGATTTAAATGGTTTGGAGATGCTCATAAATCATTGAAGGATTTTAATAGTGTTTTGTGGTGAAATACAACATCTCCAGATGTATTTTCAGCAGCCATTACTCTCCAGTCTTTAGTGTCACATGATCCTTCAGAAATCATTTTAATATGCTGATTTGGTGCTCAAGAAACATTTATTATTTTTATCAATGTTGAAAACAGTTTTTGCTGCTTTGAAGCATTATACACCCAATTCAAAAGTTTGGAGTAAATAGGATTAAAAAAAAAAAAATTAATACTTTTGTTCAGCAAGGATACATTAAATTGGCCAGAAGTGACAGTAAAAACATTTATAATGTTACAAAAGATTTAAATTTTAAATAAATGGTGTTTTATTTTAAAGTTCCTATTTATCAAGAATTCTAAAAAATGTATCATGATTTCTAAAAAAAAAAAAAAAAAAGAAGACAATTAAGCAATTAAAAAAAACTGTTCTAAACATTGATAACCCTTAATAATAGAGTGCCAGCTAATTAATTAAATAAAAAAACAAGTGTATGTACGTGTTTTTTTTTTTTTATATTTTTTATTTTATTAATTAGTCCCTAAATAATTTCATTAATGACTTACAATTTAATACAACTTTTTTAAATAATTAGTTGCATCTTTTCATTACAGGGGATGATTCGTGGGATTTGATCACCTGTTACTGCGGTAAACCATTTGCAGGACGGCCCATGATTGAATGTAGTCAGTGCAGCGTGTGGGTGCACCTCTCTTGCGCCAAAATTAAGAAGTCTAACGTGCCCGACATATTTAACTGCCACAAATGTAGAGACTCTCGACGGTCAAGTCATAAAAAAGACACTTAGATGAGGGTGATCATTCTCTCAAAGCTCTGAATGTTCTCAGTTCTCCAGTTTTTGTATCCAAAACCATTTTCAGTTTCAAAATACATTTTACCTCTCTTTCTAGTTACTCCTTACATGTTTTACAGTCAATAGTCTCCTTTACAGAGTTCACTGAAAAATAATGTTTGAACTGATCTCTTACCTCCCGAGTTGGTAATTGATTTTGGCTCATTTGTAACTGTTTCAGTGATGCTTAAACTATCCTTTGTCACATTTAAATTGTAATTTGTTTAAAATAAGCATTGCATATTTAGTAGCGGCACTATTTTTCTTTGTTGGAAAAGTTGGAGAACACAGCCACACTACATTTTCACAGATATATACTATATTGGTTACTTTGGTACCACAAGAGTCTATTTAAAAGTAAACTTTTATATATATATATATATATATATATATATATATATATATATATATATATAACACACTATTCAAAATACAGAAAAATATTGTTCTGATTTTGCCAAAGAGCTGCTGTGAGAGATTGTGTTGACATCGTTGTTACTAAAAATGTTATTTCTTAGTGAACTGTCCAGTTGATCTCTTTTCATTGGGATAGATGCCTTTGTTTGAAGACTAATAGATGTAATGTGTTTGTCTGAATGCCATTTCCTGTTGATGATCTTAAGACCATTTGAATTACAACCTCTTAATTGGAAATTTATGTCAGAAATCACACCCAAATGGACTTAACCAGTCAGCTAACATGTATTAGATGGTCAGATATAAAGAGCTATACAAGTCATTTAAGCAGGGAATCCTTTCAGTTGCAATTATTGATATCAAACCTGTCTTCTAATTCTACTGGTAATGTACAGTATGTTAACCCATGTACTTTGTCAAAGAAGCTATCAAAACTGTTTGGTCTTTAATTACTTGCACAACATAGTGTTCTTTTTTTTTTCTCAATGTGTTAAATTTTTGGAAGATTTCAGTTTAAGATGTGAAGGCTAGATTTAGCTTTGCTGAAGCTTTCCTTGAGTAGAATGGATGTAATTATTGTTTTCAAGAAATGTTTGGGGGTTTTAAACTCTGGTAAAGATTACTCATTTATGCTACGAGCTCTTTCTTTTAAATTAGTTTGGAGACTATTGTTTAGATTATTTTTTTTCCCCTTTCTGGTTTATTTGTGAAGCAAGGGAGACTGGAAATCCCCAAAAGCCAGACCTCTCTTGCTTCACGTTTCACTCTGTAAATATCACAGATTTTGAGAAGTGTACATATGTGAAAGTGAAGAGAAAAGCAAAGCAAAATGGTATATTTTTTTGCATCTGATATTGTTTTCTTTAACTACCTGGAGAAATAAAACTTTTCTTTATTGGGCTTAAAATGGCTTATTTTTCTAATCTAATTCTTGTGTTGAGATGCATCATGTTTTTGTGATTTAAAATAAGTTGAAAGAACAAGATTCAATTGTTTATCCATATCCATTTTATTTTGTGGCAACACCAGTACAGCGTCTGTCAGTTTGCACCCCACTAGATGGAGCTGGTAAGCTAATATTGGAAAACATAAATACTATAAATAAGTCACAGTTTATAAACCTGAGATGCAATGACTTAATAGAAACCAAAAGTTCAATAAAACAGTTTTCCAAAAGAAGAAGAAACCAAAAAAAGTGAAAAAGGACCAAAATTAAACCACATAAGAAGTCCTTATTAACGGTATATGTCATCTGTCATGCAGTTCACTTAGCATTGTATTCCTTAAAATCTTCAGGTTCCTCCTGAGGGGGAAAAAATGGTTTTAGTAGTAATAGGATATGCAATCCGTTTAATTCAAAGATATGTAGCCAGACCACTGTGGTTCTCTCTATGAAAATACCTTTCTGTTCCTGGAAGACAAGTGGGAGCTGCCAATGGGGTCCAGAGGAACAGTGATCCTCCTCCTATTCTGGGTAAAAAAAAAAAGTGAACTTGGGCTTCTACAAAGACCTAAGAGATCCATATTGAAGAAAATGGGAAATCTCTTTACAAATTGTAAAATATAAAAAAAAGAATTGTATGTGGTTAAATATAGCAATTACAATAAATAAATAAAAATATTGTATGAATTACTTTTTATTTAATAACTTGTATTTGAATAAATATATTTTTAATACAACAACAAAATAACAGTAAATATTCCTACTTGCCTCTTATCTTTGTTTTTGCGACGGTTGCTGTTTGCTGGTTGCACATTGATGTGTTCCATTGGGGAAAAGAAATCAGGAGTCTTGGCTGGATTGGGGTCCCAGTCCTGAGTCACTTCCCCTTCATTTCCTGGGAACAAGTCTGCCAGATCAGAGAGCTCATAGATGTGTGGTGAAATCTCCTGATCCGACCTGAAATTGCCCTGCAGGGAATCAGATGCTTTTTAATGTGACATTAAAGTGTGTTTAATGCAATGCTATATTAAAACTGTATATAAATGTATATTCTCCTAAGAAGAGAATTAACTCCGCATATAATTAATGTGATATTTACTCTTTTCACTCGTAGTCTGACTGGTATCAGGAAAGCACAAAGTTCATCCATCAAGAAGTAGACTACCAGAATAAGTAGCAAGCACCTGGAGCACATCATCTGAGGGCACAACGTGACATGATATTTAGAAAAATGATGACACAATTTTTTCTATTTAAAACATTTGCATGTATAAAGATAAACTAACAGCAATCAACTGATTAGAAATTGTAAAAACTTTTAGAAAATGTAGTAAATTCAGAATTGAATTAAAGTATATTATTTTTAATATTTACCTTTTGTTGAATTAGTCTGTCCTTTAGAAGTTTCTTCAGGAGTTGTTTGACAGTCCTGCCTTTTCTCCTTCTTGTGTGTGTTGCCTTGCTGTCCTCTTTGTCAAGTGCATGTGTGTTGTGGGTATTTGTAGACCTGAAGCTGGGGTGGGTTTATATAAGATGACAGAGAGATCATGGATAAAGTAAGTGTGTGTGTCTAGCATGACTTCACCCACCCTTCAAAAAGATTAGAACATGATTAAAGCATCATTTTGTTTGTTGTTAGAATGTTCTAGTTCAAACTCAGGTTAACAGGTTGACAATTTCTACATTGAGAATCTTACAAGGGAAGGACAAATCTGTATTTATAAAGACATGTCTTGGATAAAAATGATGTAAAATGTATGTATTGTCATGAATGCTACAAGGCTAGATGTTGTCATTTCCTATTTAAACAATTATGGAAATATATTCGATTGAGTGATTTCTAGGGATTCACTGGTTTTAAAATTCTGGCCAGTTCTAATAATCAATATTATTTACATTTTATGATAAAAAATAAATAAAATAATGACTGTTATAAAAATTCTACACTATATTGTCACGAGGAAATTAAAAATTAAACACTAAAAGTTCATTTAGGCATCACAAAATTATAATACACAATGAAAAATTGATATTTTCATTTTATAAATTTGTCAGTCATTACATTTAAGTCTTATTAAATTAGTTGAAAGTGTTCAGAAAAGTCACGTATATAAGGACAAATGAGCATATACAGGTAAACATATATCAACCAATATGGATAAAATAATACAATTTCTAATATAGGCTAATAAATGTTATGGTTCCCAAATATTGTGTACCTCTTGTGATTTTATTTCTTATTTTATGAGACATTTGATGCAAGCCTGTGCATTGTAACTAGCTGATATTGCACTCTGTGAATGTTCTGTCATTTGGAGACTGTGTGTGGCCTGTTCAGGTATCAGATAATCTCGTCTCGCCCAATTTCATAGTTTCAAAACATTGGATTCCCATCCACGTACACCAAAACGGTCTTTCTCTCTTTCTCATTAGGGATGTTCATAGTATTATCAGAGGAAAAACACACACATATAAGCAAGTTGGAAAAAAGCCGGAGCGGCCTCTGCGGATCGCCTACCAGCAGGCTGACACGTTTTCTCTTTTCCTCTTTTCCCTCCCTATCCTAATTATTGCTATTTCTGGCAACTGGGGCCACCAGACATAGACTAGCTGTTGACAGACAACCTATGGTGAAAATAAACTAGCCACCTTTACTAAACAAGGCTGGTGCAATCCGCCCAGATGTCTGTCAACAGAGACTGAGAACAAATCGTTGCCGCTGATTACTCTAATTAGTCTAAAGTGTGTGTGTGTGTGTGTGTGCTCCTTTCTGACAATCCCGCCTTCTCATTTCTGCCCTATAAGTACCCAGAATCTTCCTGAGTTCCAAATTTAGAACAATGAAATTCTAAAGAGTGCATTGCCAGCACAAATATAAGCCTTTTTGTACAATTGATCTGTTTTTTATTATTGTGTGTTTTTACTGTGTATAACAATTCTTATACAGTACCATTTTATCCAGTGTCTTGTAATCTATAGATCACAAATTCACAATGTGATTCATTAAATTCCAAATATATTTGTCTGGTTTACAGACTGCACTCGGTTTTTTCTTATGAATGCTGAGCTAAGTGTATGTTATTTATTTTATTTCAGTAACTACTGAGTCAGTATAACATTGCAGTCAACTAGTTATTGTACTAGTCAAGTGCCAATTTAAAATGCATAACATTATATCTGAACCACAGACATTACAGATAAAGTAAAGTCGTGACGTATTGTCAAGTATGGTGACCCATACTTGAAATTCACACACACACACACAGTGGTGCCCTGGGCAGTTGGGGGTTCGGTGCCTTGGGCACCTCAGTCGTGGTATTGAGGGTGGAGAGAGCGCTGGACATTCACTCCCCCCACCTACAATCCCTGCCGGCCGGGGACTCGAACCCGCAACCTTTCGATTACGAGTCCAATTCTCTAACCATTAGGCCACGCCGGCCGGGGACTCGAACCCGCAACCTTTCGATTACGAGTCCAATTGTCTAACCATTAGGCCACGACTTCCCCTAGATAGAAACTATGTTGTAAATCTGAGAGCAAGATTTCAAGAATTTGAGTCAAGCTGTTTTACTGCACAATTAGCAGTTTTACTGTGTTTAGCACTTTCTGGTGAATTTCTGTTTTGTAAGTTATTTCTTTACGTTCTTTTAATCTGCATTGCAGTCATCCACTTTATAGGTTGAATAGCATGTTGTTGAAGTAGCTACTTTCACCATGAAAACAATTATTTTGACTTATAGCTAACTAAGGAAATAAGCGACATCCTATACAGGCTGAAGTTCTCAAAAAAAAGTCCACATTTCACAAAATGTAGACAAGCTCAAATTGAACTACATTCTCTACATTTTTCAGTGAACATTCTTCATTCTTGTGTTATTAGGGAAGCGGAAATTCGGCACGCTTTTTATTATCAATAGTCAAATATCACTTGCTAAAATCAGTTTTAAAGGTTGCAGTAATTTCAGTTGTAAAGAGCAGCTTTGGTATGTGAATAGAAGGGATTTTCAATTTTACAATAGGCCACAAGGTGGTGCTATAACAAGCTTTAGAATTAAATTATTTAGAATAATTAAATAAAAATATAGTGTTTAAATAATTATTTACCTTACCGGGAAATGTGACCAATCACATGCTATTCTTGAGTCTTGGCAGATGCTTCATATAAGACATACACTTTATTTTACCAATACCTTAATGCTATAATTAACATGGATAATGAATAACATATTTCAGAGTCTGCTCAGTTGTGCCTCCTGTCGGCGCAGATACATGTTAAACCAAATATTTGTTACCAAAACCTCAATTTTCCACTTCTTGCCATGAGGATCAAAATATTTAGTAACCATATTTTGACCAGTAAACCATGACTTTGAGGATAGTGACTTTGTTTAGTGAATCATTATATTTTTCTATCGACAAGCCAACCGCAACAACATTTTCCATTCACACAAAACCCCTGTGAACCTTCTGATATTTCAGAGCAGATGGGAGGTGTTGCAAATGGCTATTTATGATCTTTTGGGTGTTTGTGGTTTTCACGAGTGGGCCTGTCAGGAAGTTTAAGCTATAGAGTAAAACATAGTGTTTTATCAAAGTTTGACACCCCTGCTATGGCTTAGGCTAAAAACAAATTACCAGTAAATAAATAATTTCCCCAAACTTCCCATTACTTTGTCGGTTACTGAACATCTCAAAAAAGCACAATAACATCCTCTCTTCTTTTTTTTTTTTATGTTAACCTGCTTAATAGAAGTCTTGTGGCTTCAGGTCTAATCGACAAGCGTCATATAAAAGGGGAGGAGATTCATAAAGAAAGCGAGGGCTTCATGTCTGTCTGGGCGTAGTGTAACGCTTTCTGTCTTTTTATACCAAAAATACAAAGCGAACGTTAAGGAAATTGTTGAAAACTTTCTTCTTTCCATACATCCGAACAATCACTGCAACAAGACGTGCTCTGTGGAGAATTTGTCGCCTAAGGCTTGTTTGAGGAGCGTATCAAACCTGCCTCCCAAGAGAGAGCCGAGATGTAAGTCAGAGTTTTCATGGTGGATTATTTCTTCCCCTTTTAGAAGTCTCGGATATATAAAGTATGTTTTAATACCGTTTTGCAGTATTTTTGTACACTGGATTGTTTTTATAATAGATAAACTGCGGAGAAAGTGGCCATCGTTATTGATTTAGTATAAGCAGAGTCTTTGTTCATTAAGCTTTTTTTTGTCAGCTTCTATTTCCTTTTCACTTTTATCTTCGCGAATCCTTGGCTATATTTGTTGTTGTTTTTGTGAACAAATGCTATCCCATAAAACCAGCACAATCTGATATGCCGTCTATATACCACACCCGCTTGACCTGACGTCAGAGTGTTATTGCTTCAGTATGTTTCTCGCCTAAAAAAACTGAGCAGTCCTTGAGTTAAGCGTCTGGCACGTATCCCGCCGACAGACTTCCTTTAATATCCGGCTGGGTTTGCATTTCCTTTAAAATGCTGCCTGAACATTTAAACATGGGTCTTTTCATTTGAAGTTGCACTTAAGTTCTTTTTGGACCTGTTCTGCTTGTTTCCAGCGCAAACATAACTTCCCCACATTGTCTTCCCCCATATAGTGATCGTGGTGCTGATAGGCAGAGGTTGGCTCTGAAAATCTCGGATCTGTCTTCAACATGTCTGGCCCAGGTAATGATTATCCGTTTTTCTTTTCCTTGAACTGCAATAGTGCATGTTTGTGGGTTTTTAGTTAAGGAACTGCACTACGTAATGTTAAACAGCTAGTGAGTTTTGCAATAGATGCCTACATTACCTACTTAGCCTAAGTGATGAAGTTTTCAGTCACTGTGCTGAAAACTATCTACACCGTCTATTTACATTTTTCCCCTCAAGTGAGATGCATGCAGTGTCATGCCTGTTGAAGTGAAGGTGTGTTTTGGTGGAAACTTAAATTTTCTCTAGAGGTCAGGAAAGGAATGCAGGAAGTGACGCCTACAACGTGGCAGTGTTCCACATTTTTAGGTTTTCACAGGCTATGCAGTTATAAGAGCTGAAAATTGTTCTATAGCACTGGTGTCAAACTCAATTCCTGGAGGGCCACAGCTCTGCACAGTTTAGCTCCAACCCTAATCAAACACACCTGATCCAGCTAATCAAGCTCTTTAGCATCACTAGAAACTTCCTAGCAGGTGTGATTTGGGGCTGGTTGGAGCTAAACTCTGCAGAGTTGTGGCCCTCCAGGAATTGAGTTTGAGACCACTGTTCTGTATAAACCTCTGTGTCTTTAGCTTTACCTGTCATTTTTGTTTCTGTACACCACATTTTGTCTGATCATACAAAGTGATCTCTGCAAATCAGTGATGTGTCTTTAGGGAAAGTCATAGCTCTAATTAAGTGTGTGTGTGTGTGTGTGTGTGTGTGATTTAGAGCAGATAATTGTGATCACAATTATCACTTTAGACCAGGGCTCCTCAAATCTTACCCTGGAGGTCAAATCTGCTGCAGAGTTTAGCTCCAACCCTGATCAAGCTCCCCTACCTGTGATTTTTCTAATGATCTTGAAGACTCTGATTAGGATACTCGGGTGTGTTTGATTCGGGTTAGAGCTGAACTCTGCAGGAATGGTCCAGATTTGAGGATCCCTGCTTTAGACTTTCTTACTATAAAATATTCCTAGTCCAATCCACACTGGACTGAATTTTGCTGCTGAACTGGCAGTCAAGTGATTCCTTAATGCCATTAGGACTAATAACACCATCTTTGGAGCAACTGTTTTCGTAACAAGCTGGGGAATTCAGGCTAGTATTTACCAAGCAGACTGACACAGTTTATGTTGAGTGGACTAGCAGCATTAATTATTTTGATACCGAAACTACAGATTTATGTATTCTGGTCATGTTCATGTGCAAGTCATTTATGTAATGCATTACTCAAGAAAAATAAATGTTACAAAAGGGCTTGTCTCATCCGTTGTCTTGGTTAATGATGGCTCAAACAATGTTTAGCACTGGAAAACTGGAATGGCAAGATGGTAGTGTTAAAAAAATACAATCACAAGACGTGAATGTCAATGGTTTTAATGAGGAAAGGTCCACAATTACGCAGCACTGCTATCCAGAAACTGGTTTGCTTTCAGAATGTATACATTTATGTCATGAAAGATTTCCTTGATCTGTTTCTAAATCCTTTGTAGGTACTTGCAGCATTTGTTACATGTTGTGCAGATTTTCTTATGAGTTACTACTCTAGACATTTACTGTTGTTAGAAAACGTTTGTGAACCATTTTAATTTGAGTGGAGTAGCGGATGTCTGCAAGTATCATGGCTAAGTTTTCATAGAGCAAGTCTGAATGGTAAATGACTGAATCTCTTTCCCAGCACTTAACCTAATTTTTTGAGCCACGGACACATGACCATGAACAGTTAGATAACATGATGGAAGCAGGATGCAATTCCATGAGGCAGGTCTTGAGAATCAAATTAGCAACGATTGAGAGCCTAGATTCAACATGAAACCACCAGGATTTTTTTTTTTTTTTTTTTTTTTTTAAACTTGCCTTTCAAACACAAGGGGGGGGGCTTACAATAATGAAACGTACGTTTCACAATGAACACTGAAGCCAAAACTTGTCACCAAACAACGCTCTTGCCGTTCATCGGTAATCGTCATGAATCGGTCAGGAGCAGTTTGGGGAAATTTTAACTACATATATTAAGTATTAGTTTTACTTTAAAAATAAATATAAACACCACTTTCTCCCCCCAAAGTAAAATGTCCCAAAGTGTTTTTCGAGGACCTCAAGCATGTTGATGCATGCACGGCAGGATCTTCTCTGCTGGCAATGAAAGGCACTGTTTCTGCACCTCATGTCTGTCAATCTTGAATGGACAACTTTTCTTTTTCTTTTTCTTTGCACTAATTTGTATTTTTGGTCTCCTCTATGTAGGATATATAATGTCTGATCGTGCCTGTATGATTGTGGAAGTAAAACATTTAATAAACTACACCCTTAATGCTGAAAATTTAAAGGAGTTTTACATGACAGTAGAAGAACATTTCTCTCAACAGCCCCATTATGTAGAGGACAGCAGATCTGGGACATCACAATATCTGTATGTCCCACTAATGGAATGGGCTGTGCCTGGACAATGCCTGGTTGAGGGGCCTTTGTGATGAGAGAGAGTTTCATTTCATTCAAACTCATGCCCATATTTTTTTTTTCTCAAAATGGCTGGTGAAAGATTTGAATCGCTCATATGAAGAGCCTTTTCATATGAAAATGGCAGTTTTGGATTGGTTCAATGGGAGGATTAAACCTGTATTAGGGCATGTTTACTAAGCTACACCTGCTGTCTTCACTCCTGAGGTACAATACCGTTCAAGTTTGTTTTTTGAAAAAAAGACTCAAAGCTGCATTTATTTGAGCAAAAACAAATTACAACGGCAACAAAGTGAAATTGTTTAATTTAAAAAAAAAAATTTATTCATGTCGTCATGGCAAACCTGAACAACCTGTACAACAAATAATTACTTGCTTTATTATATAATTTGAGGACGCAATACTTGTAACCACTATTGCTAACCCAGAAATTGAGGAACTCTTGACTTTTAAAAAAAAAATTGACTGATTTAATTAATATATTTTGATATAATAAATTGTTTTATCCAGCTATCCAGAAATTACGTATTTGACCTAATTGCTGACGCTCAGTTAATGCTTTATTTTCATATATCTGGTTGTTGCAGTTTAAAGAGCTGATGTGAAATAGAGAAGATGCTAAATATTTAAATACAATTGCACGCATTGTTCATGATGTCTGTAGATAATGACTGCAAATAGGCAATATTGTTACAATGAATTATTTATGACCCCTTCCGGTTATTGGTGGCTATATTTATACCTTTTTACATTTGGAATGCCTCGCATGTATGCTGGGATCTAAAATAGATCCGTCCCAAAAAACATAGGAGGCCTATGAACCATCTCTTATCTTAACAAGGTTTCCTTTACACACACAATTCTGGGTGTCTGTATTTATTGATTAAAAGAGAATAAATCAGTCAGTTGTTCCAGTCATTTCATTATGCATGCCTACTCCAGGTCATATCCCAGTGATGAGGCATGATGGAGGGATTCCCATTGACTGCTTGAATCGAACAATGCATTCCAAGTCATCAGAACTTTCTGCAGCATGTCAAAGAAAGCTGGCTTGCGTGAAGTAACAAAATACAGGCAGGGGGAAATCGACAGCAGAGTGGCTCAAAGACAATAAAATGTGGAGTTTCTGACTTCAAGAAAGAGCCAAACAAGCAAAGCATCCAAAAATACACACAAACCAAATAACTCAGTCTCTTCACAAAACATCCCCACAAATGCAGCAGACTTGCCTGTACCAAAATTGTAATTCAAACAAACTAGACAAAATGCCAAGACCAGATACAGTATGTTATGACTTGCACTTTGTTCCCTTCAGATTTATTTTTACAGCATTGCCTAATGTCTCATCAGTGTCAACTAAGATTATATATATTTTTTCATATTAAATGGTTTTATACCAGGCTACCCATCTCCACACCAGCCTCCTTATCCCATGCCCCAGCCAGGCGGACACTCCATGCCCCCCTATCCCATGGGAGGTTATGGAGAACCTGGCCATGCGGCCCCACCTGTTGGGTTCCAAGTAGGATACCAGCCAGTTCCAGATCAGCCAATCATGTATCCGCCTGGTCCAGTTAGTCCAGCATCTCACCAGGGGCAACCATATGGAGGTATACATGTCTAAATTTACACTTTATTACAAAAAATGCTGGTAGCATATAGCTGTAGCATAACGCCTATGAGCAATAGATGTTGAGAAAAGTGACCACACAGGCCAAAGATGAGTGAAATGAATAAAGGATTAATTCAATTCATTATTACAGTAAAAACAAATACAACATGTGTGTTGTTAGATAATGCATGCAAATGATGGTGTTACCTAATGATCTTCCTCCCAACCTTCTCTAGCACCTGTTCCTGCACCAGTTTCAGTGCCTGCTGGAGTACCACCTGGTCTGGAGTACCTCGTTCAGGTTGGTCATGTCTTTTGGTACATTCAAAGTCAGACTGTCAGAAAGTTGAATGCACATGGATTATTTGATTCCCTGCTGATTTTGTATGTTTCCCCACTCACAAAGAAATGATTTTAATCAGTCTATAATTTTAATGGTAGGTTTATTTGAACAGTGAGAGACAGAATAACAAAAAATCCAGAAAAACGCATTTAAAAAAAGTTAATTGATTTGCATTTTAATGAGTCAAATAAGTATTTGTTTCCCTATCGATCAGCAAGATTTCTGCCTCCCAGGTGTCTTTTATACAGGTAAGGAGCTGAGATTAGGAGCACTCTCTTAAAGGGAGTGCTCCTAATCTCAGCTCCTTACCTGTATAAAAGACAACCTGTCCACAGAAGTAATCAATCAACCAGATTGCAAACTCTCCACCATGGCCAAGACCAAAGAGCTGTCCAAGGATGTCAGGGACAAGATTGTAGACCTACACAAGGCTGGAATGGGCTACAAAACCATCGCCAAGCAACTTGGTGAGAAGGTGACAACAGCTGGTGCGATTATTCGCAAATGGAAGAAACCCCAAATAACCATCAATCTCCCTCGGTCTGGGGCTCCATGCAAGATCTCATCTCGTGGAGTTTCAACTGGGTGAAAGTTTTTTTGTGAGATGAGACCAAAATCGAGCTCTTTGGCATCAACTCAACTCGCCGTGTTTGGAGGAGGAATGCTGCAAGAACACCATCCCCACCGTCAAACATGGAGGTGGAAACATTATGCTTTGGGGTTGTTTTTCTGCCAAGGGGACAGGACAACTGCACCGCATCAAAGGAATGATGGACAGGGCCATGTACCATCACAAAATCCCTCCTGAGATGTGTGTAAACCTGGTGGCCAACTACAAGAGACATCTGACCTCTGTGATTGCCAACAAGGGTTTTGCCACCAAGTACTAAGTCATGTTTTGCGAAGGGGTCACGTATTTAACACATTAAAATGCAAATCAATTTATAACTTTTTTTTTTTTTTAAATCCAGAACAACATTTATTGTTGTTCTGCCTCTCACTGTTCAAATAAACCTACCATTAAAATTCTAGACTGATCATTTCTTGATCAGCTGTCAGCTGGCAAACGTACAAAATCAGTAGGAGAACAAATTATTTTTCTCCACTGTAAGTTGCATTCATGAAATATGATTATAACTCGCCTCGTAAATACAAACTTCTCAGGGAGAGTTGAATGCACCAGTTCTATTTACTTTATTTATTAGGGTGTTTATAAGTCTTGTGACTAGTATACTCTTTGCATTTCAGATTGATCAGATCCTTATTCATCAGAAAGTGGAGTTGTTAGAGGGTGAGTCGTCTTCTGTGTTATGTGCATGTGGTTGAAGCTGTTTACTCTATAATTTGAGCGCAGTAGATGCATTAAAGCAAAGCTTGTTTCATTTGATGTGTTCTTCATTTTAAGCCTGAGACAGTTATTCACTATTACTACTTTGCTACTTTGTTTAAACTAGTTACTCAAAGATGGCAAAACTTTTCCTCTTCCCTATATACTGTTTGGTCTTCTACAGCAATCATTGGCTTTGAGACCAACAACCAGTATGAGATCAAGAACAGCCTTGGTCAAAAGATCTACTCTGCTAAAGAAAAAAATGACTGCTGCACACGGAACTGCTGTGGTGCCCTGCGCAGCTTTGACATGAAGATCAAAGACAACGCCGATCGAGAGGTCATACGACTCATCCGACCTTTTCGTTGTGTCTCCTGTTGGTGCCCCTGCTGCCTGCAAGAGGTATAACAGACAGGTCCTATCAAAGCTCTGCATATAATTGTTAGTTATGTTAAGTCTCAAAAGCCCAAGTAGGGCTAGCTGCAGTCCACAACATCCAGGGGGCGTGGTTGGATCCACATCTAGGGAGTGGAGATTAGTAGGTTTAGGGGTGGAGATGGGGTGGGTTTAGGGGTCAGGGAGGTGGGAGGAGTTAGATCTGGATCCAACCACGCCCCCTGGATCTTGTAGGCTGCAGCGAGACGCCTCTCCAAAAGCCTAGCAAAATCATGCTATGGGACCTAATGTTTTGTTGATGAGATTCAGCTAGTGACTCATTTGTTGGACATGCTGTGTGACCTGACATGAACGTGTGTGACTTATGAGTTATAAATGGCATGCAGTCAATATGAACATACGACTCCATACTACTATGTCTTTTCAAATAGTCTTCGGTCAGAAATTGTGCGGTTTACTTTTTATTTTTGTTGCTGATTTTGAATGAATAACATTTTTACAGCATGGATGCAGTAAATTGAAATTACAGTAAAAACATTTCTAATGTAACAAGATTTCTATTTTAAAGAAATGATAACCCTTTACTTAAAGCCTGTATGTGTAATGAATTATAAAGGGTTATTAAAAGTTATAATGCATTATAATTATTCATGTGCGCTGTAATGCTGTATATCTTGTTGTAAATTATTATAACCGAATTTAAGATGCATAGTGTAACAATGAATTGATAAGTGTTATAATGTATTAACTGTGGCTACAATTGATTATACAATGCATTATAAGGTGAATTAAAAGGCATAATGCATTAAACTACTTTTATAACTTTAATGCATTATACATAAAGGCTTTAAGTAAAGGGATTACCATAAATGTTGTTCTTCTGAACTTTCTATGCATAAAAGAACATAGAAAAACCATTAAGCAGCACAACTGTTTACACAACATTTATAAGAAGAAATGTTTCTTGAGCTCCAAATCTGCCTATTAGAATGATTTCTGAAGATTGTGTGATATTAAAAACTGGAGTTATGCCTGCTGGAAATTCAGCTTTGCCTTCACAAGAATAAATTGTTTTAATTTATTCCATTGAACAGTAATTTAATACTGTTGAACATTAGTGTACTGTATGTATAGCTGCTATATCATAGCTGCTAGCATAGAAACCAATTTGGGCATTGCTGTACATTTTCTAATTTATGACTATAAATGGCAATATTTCACCTTAAGATGGAGGTACAGGCGCCCCCAGGAACGACTGTAGGATACGTGAAGCAGGACTGGCACCCATGTTATCCACAATTCTCCATCCAGGGGCCAAACAAGGAGACTGTAATGAAGCTCGAGGGGCCCTGCTTGGCATGTAACTGCTGTGGTGATGTGAACTTTGAGGTAACTTTTTAGAATTGGATTGTTGACATGTTGTTGCCTTGTTGATTTATAAAAATTCGTAGCTAAACCTTATACTCACACCAAGCAAAATCATTTGAAATTGTTTTGTGTTTCTAACCATAAATTTGTATTTCTCTCTGTAGCTCAAAGGCAAAGACGGTACTGGCAAACCTATCGGTCGAATCTGTAAGCAGTGGAGTGGCCTGTTGAAGGAAGTCTTTACTGACACTGACAACTTTGGCATCCAGTTCCCTATGGACATGGATGTTAAGATGAAGGCTGTACTTATGGGCGCTTGCTTCCTTATTGTGAGTATTAAGCTAATGACACTTTTAATTATCCACAATGGCCTGAGTGCTTCATAATGCCTTGGAGGACATTTACAGTACCACAGATCTTTAACCATTATGCAACCACAATCCATAAATTATCTCTCCTGGGATATGAGTGTGAAGCTAGCTTTCTACCACTGAGCTACTTTCTCTTTTTCCAGTTTGACCCTGGACCACAAAACCAGTCTTAAGTCGCTGGGGTATATTTGTAGCAATATCCAACAATACATTGTATGGGTCAAAATTATAGATTTTTCTTTCATGCCAGAAATCATTAGGATATTAAGTAAAAATCATGTTCCATGAAGAGATTTTGTAAATTTCATACCGTAAATATATCAACAATTATTACTAATTTTTGATTAGTAATGTGCATTGCTAAGGACTTCATTCAGACAACTTTAAAGACAATAGGTTAGGGCTAGTAGAATATGTTGACTAGATATGTACTTGCAAATTAGTCGGTAGAATGTCTGCTGGGGGACCATTAAAATAGTATTATAGCACTTAAAATAAAGCAGTCTGCTAATACTCTAATGACTGGTAGTTGAAATGTAGTTGCAAAGTGAATTATATTTAGTAGAATGTCTAAAGTGTTAAAATAAATTGTTTCCAAATATTGTAATGCACCAGAAATCTTTCTGTTCTGATCTTTTGTTCTTTCTTTTCATAGGATTTCATGTTCTTTGAAAAAGTGGGAGACACAAACCAGCGCAATACTGTATTCTCTTAGAGCTCCTGATAAGTTACTTTTTAAGTAACATTTTCTACTAACTCATCATCTTTCAAGTGATGAAATTCTCATATTTTGTGGACGACGTCTGGACTTTATTTCCTGCATTCTTAGGTAACCAAAACCATAGACAGCTGGCACTGCAGTAAAACCAAAGGACATGTTCAAGGTCATTTTGTAGTGTTCATGTGACCAACAAGGCGAGGTATCATGAGTAACTGTTCACTGGTGCCTTTTACAAAAATCATATACTATTGTAACAGTAATTTATAATTATAGGCTATCAACTAACATTTCTTTTAAATTTTTCTTTTTTGTTAGAAATAAAATGTAACCTGCAATCCTACGCATGTATTTTTAGACTTATTTCATGCATAGTTTTTTTTTTTTTTTTTCAGTCTTTCTGAAGGAAATTTGAATTTTATTGCACTAAATGCAAAGCATTTTAGTTAAAACATACAGATATTCCTACAGCCAAGTAATGCTTGATGGGGGTTACATGCAAGTTAATGACTCTGGCAGCAGCTGAAAAAAAGGAAAAACAAGCAAGTAGTTGCATGGTTTTCTGTGTGTATAGACCAGTGACTTCTAATGGGTAGAATGCCAATTTATTACTAATAGCTTTTTTTTTTTAAATGTGTATGTGTCTGAAGAATGATAATGTCAGCTTATAAAAGCCAGTCTCTCAGTCTCAATGAGTCTTAGGATGGTGTTAAATATTAATTATTTGCCAATTAAATCCGTGAGTAGCATGAAACGCATGGAAATTCAGGAAACGTAGTCCTATGAATACACTTTAATATTAATATTCCTGTCCTCAAAAAAATGTCAAATAGTCTGTCATTTATATACCGCATAAACTTTTTTTTTTTTTTGGTTGGTTATATAGAGACTGGCCTTGTATCAGTAAGAGAATATGCTGAATATATAACATTTATTAAAACATTTACATTTTGGTCACTGTATTTCAAATTTTGGCAATTTTCCTGCATTTATACGCTAGAAAATATTTAGGTTTTTTTTTTTTAGTTATAAAGTATATCTAGATATAAAGTTAAAATATATAGTTATGTTCCCTATCACTTGTACCACAAATAGACCACATGAACATCAATTTTGTACACATTAATTTTGCTAATCAAATATAACATCCCAGTAGCTAATTACTAATTCGTTTAACTTATAGTGTTACAATGCTCTCTGGTCTCCCCATTTATAATCAACATATATGTGTCTTGTGTATGTTTTTGTTTATTTCTATAGTATACAATATTATAACATAATAAATGTACAATATTATGTTGGTGGTTTGTGTGATTTATATTACTGCATCTAGGAAAAGATTTAAAAACACACTATACACATTGTTGCAAAAACCCCTAACATGTAGCCAAATAAAAGACTTCAGATGTAGGCTTAAGCTAAAATAACCATCATTTGTTATTTTACAAAGGCTAACCTAAAGAACTAGTCTCTGCCACACTTTTTATGCAAAATCATAAACAAAATCACTCCTTATGGCGTACCTAACACACACGTGCACAACGATTAGTGTTCACAATAGACAGTTCAACAACCCCTTTTTATAGCTATGTTTCATGTTTATTTTAACATGATTCACATTAAATCTTGTTTGGAAATGGCTAACAGCGACGTCAACAAGATGCACTTGTTTCTGTACAACCTGTTTACCAACATTACAACTGTTTTTCCGGGTTCATATTTCACAGAACTGTCACAAATAAAGGAGCAATTCGAAAAAGCACTAAGCCATTTTTTTTTTGGGTGTCCAATTTGACCAAAATAAGATTAGATCAGATCAAGATTTTGCAGCAACTCTTTATATAACCTTGCATAATAAATTACAAAAATGGCGACAGCCTGCAATGACAGACAGAGAGAAATTTTGTGGTGCTTTGTAGGTATTTTGTTAATCTCCTGGGTCACATTTTTATCTGCTAGGTAGTGTGAGGCAATAAAAGCTTTAAAAAAGTGGTACACCTATGTCAGGTTGTTAATTTAAATACAAGAAAAGGGGAGGAGATGCTATCAAAACAGAAACCGCAAATGCATGTAGGTATAACGGCACAAACACAGGTATCTGCACTCTGCATGTGTTAAACAGAAGAAAATCTCAACATATATCCGAACAATCATTCTAACACCAAGGAAGTTCTCTACAGAGCATTTCATTTGTGGAGCATCCCAAGGGGTAATACTTCGTTCAGAGTTTAGATAGGTAAGTGATCATTTACCTTTGGTCTTTGTAGTTGTTGGATCATGCTACTTCTATTTCTGACTTCATTTGGACACATTTTTGTGTGCAACTTCAATAAACTTCATTCTTTATTCATCATATTGTGGCGGGAGGAGCCAACGACAGACACAGTGGGCGTGGCGTCAAGCCTCGGAGAGGTTTTTATTAAACAATATAATCAACATAAAGTGTCCAGAGGGGGAAAAGTGTCCAAAATAAGCAGGGATCTGGTGTCCTCGTCGTGCTGCGGGGCTGTGTAGGAGGGCAGTGTTCAGGAGGGAAGGGGCGGAGTCCGGTGGCCGCACGCGCTCCCCTCTCGGGGCCGGGAGCGAGTGGCGGCGGCGTCTCTTGCGCGGCTTCGTCCATCTTCGGAAATCCCGGCGCTTCTGGGGGATTCGGCGGCCCGGCATCCTGGCCCGTCAGCCGCCTAACGGGTGCGGCAGTCCTCCTCGACGCTCCCTTCCTGGACCCACGAGGACACCAGCGTGCATGCACGGGGGAGAGACCGGTCTCCCGAGGAGAGGCGCGCTCGACGTTTAAACGGCGGCGGTGATGAGGCTCCATTCACGTCAGGTGCGCCTCATCACACGCCGCCAGCCCTGCGTGTTCAGCGCCCCTCCTCTCTCACACACCCACTCCCGTCGGGAGCCTGGTGAATGGCGGCGAATACGGGACGGGGTGGTGATGATGGACAGGGGGGAGGCAGCCGACTCGTCACAATATATTTTTCCTCCGTCACCATAGTGGCTGTACTGCTCCAACAAAGGTCTTCAACATGTCAGGAGCAGGTACTGAAGTTTTATTAGTTTAAATATAATAGTAATAATTTAAATTCTTTATTCTATTAAAATCAGTTTTACTATGCCAGTTTTTTCCTAGGTGATGCACACCCTACTATTAGGTGATTTATCTTGTATACCGATTTGCTTTGTTTGAATGCCCAAGACCATTTTGTCAATGAAAAAATTTAGATCAAGAATATGGAGGAACAGAATGCACAAGGACATGTTTGACCACATTCTGTAGAATGTTTCCAACAGGAGTGTTTTTTTTTTTTTTTTTGTCTGTTGCCTGTCTGTGTCTTAAGATTTCTTTTTTCCTTGTTTTCTTTGCTATATAAATGCATGACTGAATAGATATATATCACCTTTTAACCAACAAGTTCCACATTGAACAGAAAAAGCATTGATCCTTAAAGTAGGCCATGTGACAGCTCTGTGAACAGACCAAATTTAAGTGGTTATTCACTGAAAATCTTACCACCCATTTTGGCTTCTTTCACATTCTACACAGAGCAATCTACAATTGTACAGTGTAGATTGTAAACAGATTAATATTTGTTACTATACTAACTAGAACGTTTAAGGTTTTCACTCTCTCTAAGGTCCTGATCCGACGACTCCAACTGCTGGGCTTCAGCCAGAGAATCAACCACCTCCTGTTCAGCCCGTTGTGAATCAGTCTGTTCCAATTAATGCAGTGCCTTACATGATTCAGCCTATAAAGGTAAGCATACAATAAAGGTATATATCTGAGTGATGCATAACATTTAGATGTTCAAATGTTTAGCTAAAAGGCTCTGCTTTTCGATATAGACAATGAAAATTCATATTTTCAAATGTAATACATATCTCATCAATACAAATGCTGACAAAAATGTTATGTTACTATACTAACTTTAATCTTAGAACATTCAAGGTTTTCGCTTTAAATTTTTGTCTTAAACTAGGCTATCCAGTCCAAAGCTACCTTCCAAATGCCATACCTCAGACAGCAGGACCTGAACCGGTTCCTCCAGCCGTGGGGTTAGAGCCACAGAATCCACCACTTCCAGTTCAGACAATCATGACTCCGTCTAGTCCAAGTCCTCACCAGGTTCAGTCATATACAGGTAATAATAAAAATAAAAGTATTTGAGAAATTTGAAGTATTTGGATATTGAAATTATTTAAAAATGTTATTGTTGGTAAAACTAAGTATATTAAAACTAAAAATGTCATGGTTTTCACACATTGTTGATTATTGTCTTAAACTTGGCTATCTAGTCCAAATGCCTCAGCTAGGACAGCACATATCCGCTTATCCTGTGGGAGGTTATGGAGTACCTGGGCAGGTTCCTCCAGCTGCAGGGCTCCAGCCAGGCAATCATCCACCTCCAGTTCAGACAGTCATGAACCAGTCTAGTCCAGGTAATCCAGCACCTCACCAAATTCAATCATATGCTGGTTAAAAAAAATAATAAATGTGTATGTGAAGGATATATTTAGATGTTCGACTAAAACAATGGCCTTTTTCTCATATACAATAAAAGTTAACATTTTCAAATGCAGTTGGTCAAATAAGGACACAAATCAGTAAAATCAAAAACGTCCAAAACATTCTTTCAAATCCCATACCTCAGTCAGAAGTCATAGTTTCATTCAGTGAATCAAGCACCTCCAGTTCAGTTGGTCTTGATGCAGTCTGATCCAAGCAATCCAGCACCTCACCAGGCTCAGCCATATGCAGGCAAGCATAGAGTCTTATATAGTATTTATATGTGCCAATGTTACTTCTTTTAAAGTTGGAAGCAAATTAGGCTTAACAACAAATTTAATCAGTTATGAACAAGCTAAACAGCTCAATTTGTACTTCTCAAAACAGACTATTAAGTAAATATTTCCTGTGTACTTTGTTGAATAGTTTGGATGTACTTAATGAACATTAATGCTGTAAAGACAATGCAAGGCTAATGAAGATGTATCTCAATCCTCCTCACAAACATCTCCAGCACCTGCAGTTCCACCAGCAGTTCTACTTTTTGGAGTACCACCCGGTCTCGAGTACCTCACTCAGGTGGGCCTTATCTGTTTTGTTCTATCAATACATCTTTTTGGACTTGTCTTGTCTGGTTACAATCTGTTATTTTTTGTGCATTTCAGACCGACCAGATACTTATTCACCAAAACATAGTGTATTAAGAGTGAGTCGTCTTCTCTTAGTCCTTTCTTGTTTGTTTTTTATTAAGTATGTTAGTTAGAGCACTGCCAATGCTTGAAAGCATTTGTTAACACTCTAAAACATTGCATACTTTCACTATGTTTAAACCTAAGAGAGATTTTAATCGGACAAACTTTGATCATACTTGTCTACAGTATTAAGAGGCTTTGAGACTAACAACGAGTATGAGATCAAGAACAGCATCGGGCAAGAAGTCTACCATGCCAAAGAAGAGAGCGACTGCTTTATACGCAATTTCTTTGGTCCAGCACACGGTTTTAAAATGCATATTAAAGACAACATGGACCAAGAGGTCATTCAGTTGCACAGACCAATGCGCTGCTTCCCGCAAGAGGTAGAACAGACTTTATCAGTCTTATCAAGGCTAATACAGCAGCTAAATGAAAACTTTTTAACTCAAATGTTGAAAGAAGTTTCAACGTGGGGCTTCAGGCCAAAAACAAAGTGAATTTTTGTCCTAGAATGATTGACAATTAACAATTTACAGAATTGCTTATTAAAGATTTGCATAGTTTAGCTTTTATCAACAGTCACAACTATGTGCTGTAATGAAGGGATGTTCATAATCTACAACAAGAGGTTTACAAGGTTTAGTGGGGGATTGAGCTGCTCACAAGCGAGTTTGAAGCCGTTTAATTAATTTTTTTGGTAAAAAAAAACTTTGTAGATCCACATAATTTTCATTTTTTTCCGCCTAATTCTGCAGTCAAAGGTTGAGGATAGCAATTTGAAGGGGTAATTTCACACTATAAATAAGGATATGATTTAGTTGTTGAGTTTTGAAGGACATGGGATGGTGGTACGGGGGTTAAACAGATTTGGCATGAGATGGACAGTGCTCTATTTTTAGCTGTGTGTTTACATGCTTCTTAGGCACGTGTCTATCATGTGTCTATCACTATTTGAGTTAGATTCACAATTTAATATTCCATACTCTATATAACTTTTTGCAGTCACTCTTTAAATGTACACTTAAATTGGAGAGGATGTAGCATTCCTATTAAGAAATTTGGAAACTGCTATAAATTTCTATTCAGTGCTATTGAAGCACCTGTCACTCCAAAGTGCCTTATAAAAGAGGCTGTCTGCACATCTTTGCACATCTTTTGCCATACTTTCTTTTCTTGATTATTAATTGATGTGCATTTTCCACTCTCAGATTGAGGTGCAGGCTCCCCCTGGAGTAATCATAGGCTATGTGAAACAAGAGTGGTCCTTTTTACCAAAGTTCTCCATCCTGGGCCCCAATAATGAGGAACTACTGAAGATCCAGGGACCCTTCCTTCCATTCAAATGCTGTGGTGATGTAGACTTTGAGGTAACGTTTATTACAGCCAAGATGAGTTTAAAGGTGTTTTAGCATTTGATGTTAAGATTACATATATCTTTTGCACCACTAAGAAGGTCTGTCTTTAGGTAAAAGGCATTATTGGTGAACAGTCTGTTGGTCGAATCACAAAACAACAGAGTGGTTCATTGAAGGAATGCATCATTGATGCCAGCAACTTTTGTATCCAGTTCCCTCTGGACATGGATGTTAAAATGAAGGCTGTACTTTTGGGTGCTTGCCTCTTTATTGTGAGTATTAAGCCAATGATTTCAAATCACAGTGTATAGCTGTAAATATCGTATAGCCTACTAGGAAAGTTCATTCAGAGCTGATATTTTTAGCGGTTTTGAAAATTAGACTAGGCACTATATATTTTGAAATTGCATCAGTTAAGAAAATATCAACGGTATACAGTTGTATTAAAAATATATAATTATAGTAATGATTCTTGTTTGGACTGATCTCTCTGTCCTTTTCTTCTTACAGGACATCATGTTCTTTGACAAAGGTGCAAATTTATTTCTAAAATTATTGAAGTTATGAAATGCCTTTCTTTTTTTTTTTCTTTTTTTTTTAAGGGTGTCTAAATTTCTAAAGGGTTAATGTCTAAAGGGTTAATGGGGCAGTCGTGGCCTAATGGATAGAGGGTTGGACTTGTAACCTGAAGGTCATGGGTTCAAGTCCCATGTGCGGCAGGGATTGTAGGTCGGGGAGTGAATAACCAACACTCTCTCCACTCTCAATACCACGACTGAGGTGAGACCCTTGAGTAAGGCACCGAACCCCCAACTGCTCCCCGGGCGCCGCAGCATTGGCTGCCCGCTGCTCTGGGTGTTCATTACTATGTGTACACTTGGATGGGTTAAATGCAGACCACAAATTCCGAGTATGGGTCACCATACTTGGCCACACACCACTTCCCCTCCCCCTTAATAAGGACCTGGAACAAATCCAAGTTTTGAGTCTACAGATGATTTGATGGGTCTGCTTTCCATTTGAGGGAGTTTGCTTTTCAGAGAACTGCTTTTCTCTCTCCTCCCATAGAAGCAATAGTCATATGCAGGTGGTATGAGTGAGAGTGTGGTATGGTCTGAATGACAGTGTACATACTGATGTCATCATAGAGAAAAATGCAAAAGAGGCAGGCAACCTTTGTCAAGATGGAGAAACCTACACACATAACTGAACTCATGGAGCCTCATCTGGTCCTTAGAATGGAATATTCTGCAGTTCTACATTAATTTTTAGTGAATTTTAGTGCTTTCAGCACTCATGCACTGTCAGGAAAATATTGAACAATGTGTTTTTCATAACCTTGTTCCATAACCTCCAGCACAAATGAACCAGTTTCTGTTGTCACTCTTTTTTTAACTCACATAATCATATTTAGCTCTAGACAAAGCTGACAATCATATACTGCTACTGTGTGAATATAGTCAATTAAACTTTTTTTTTTATTTGTTGCTACTTCGTAGTTTCACATTCGTACGATTTCTTCTATCCAACAAGAAACTAAAATGTGTAGAAATGTGGGCTTATTTTAAAACGTATGTAACAATATTAGACCTGTTCAATATTTACTGTTACAAATTGGACTTTCACAACAAAATCACCAAGGAACTAAGGTTTTTTTCACAACTTGCTATGAACCATCATGAGAAACATAAGTTTTGAAGTGGCATCTCTTTTTAAATTAAGCTATAGGTAGCCTACTCTTTAAAAACAGGAAGTTTAGATTACAAAAAGTGTAGCCTTTTATGCCCACCAAAATGAAAGGATAAATGCACATTAAACCACGCAAGGACCAGTAGAATCATGTTAGACAGTCAAGGGCTATGTAAGAAGTCAACAAGATATGCTTGTTCTTGTCCAACCTGTTTACTTGCATTACAACCTCTTTACCAGATTTTGCAGTCTTAAAGGTTAAATGCAGTCTGTAAATTGGTGATGTTCTGGTAAAGTAAAAAATGTGACTAATAATATCCAAATTATCCAGGAAAATGGCACAAAAAAGTAAGAAAAAGAAAAGAACAAACTTGTCTGAACCAAATAAATTATGATTTAAATTTTTTTTAATAGTACTTAAAGTTATGTATTTTAGTTCTTAGAGCCCTCATGTTATGAAAAGACTGAAAGAAATAACTTCTGTGCATTCACTTTCGCTTTATTATTAGTATGCACCATTTTTTGATTTGGCTTCAACTTTTAGTCATCTGGTTCCACGATATTGATCATAATACTAAATACAGAGATCTAATCCTCACTGATGTGTATTGTATGTAACTGTAAATGTATGTAAATGTAACTGTTATCCCTTCATTGCATGAGCAGACAGATGTTCTGACAGCACAGCACCTTCACATCACAGAAAATACATTCTCTTGCTCCTATACTGTGAAATAAATAGTATTAAAATTAGAAAAGATTAAATATTTTAATCTAAGGAACAAAATAAATTGTACTTCAACAGACTAAACGCATAATAATAAAAAAAAATAAATGCACGTCCATATCTTTATTGATAAAATAGATGCTACAGGGAACAGACTACTTTTCATTAGAGACAAAATACTAAATTATACTGTATGTATATATTAAATATTGTCTTCCAGCCCAAAACCATCTTTCATATCCCACGCCTCACGAAGTGATGTAGTAGGCTATCTGGGCTGGGATGCTTCCCACGAAGTGTAATTTTACGAGAGAAGAATGGTTGCTGAACTGCTTTCCTTACGGTCTGGCTCAAAGAAACTGACATTTGTATGACAATGGCATACTTGGAATAACATGCTTCACTCTCAGACAAAAAGTGCAAAAGTCGTCACTAGGGTGGTAACTTTTCAAAAGGTGATTATATAATTTAGATACTAATACCTTTAAGGTACTAAAATACACCCTTGGGGTTAAATAAGGTATAAATGTGTAGGCTACCTTTAAAAGGGTACTGTCCCAATGACAGCTTTTGTACCTTTTTGTGAAAGTGCGGCATAGCCTTACAGTAATTTTTTGCTTTGTTTAATTTTTAAGGAATAATACTGCTATCAGGTCGAGTAGTCCTACATTGTGGTCTACAAGCACCTGGAATACAATATTGGCTCCATATCTTGTCTGCTCAAATGCCTCGGTCTGGTTTTGTTTTGAAGACAACCTTAAAAATGGTCCCACTATACAGACGACATATTGACAGGAGAATGTTCGCTACATTTGTAACTCATTGAAAGACTGCATTCTGTCAAACATGTGTGCAACTATGACACACTGTGGTTGTTTTGGTTACAGCAAAAGTTTAGTTTCACTCTCCTCCTCATTGGGTACTTTTCAGTTCTTTTCACTTGCATGTCCCATTAGAGTTGATACAACTTCACAGGACATTTATTTGCACAGGTTTAGCTTTAAAACGGCATAAACCGTATTGATAAGTTTATGAACACGTTTTCATCGCAATGCATATGTAAGCATTTTACGTGTCCCTTTTTTTGTTGTTGCAATAAATATACTCATTTGTACCTTAAACATTGTTACCTGGAGTCAATATGTACATTTTTTAGTGGAAACTGAGACATGCTATTTTCCATAACCTGTTGTGTTTTAAATTCTAATAATGTAAGAAAATCACAAAAAAAAAAAAAAATGCATGATTTTCTTTATTAAACATACAAATATTTATAACACTTTGTATTTACAAATTCATCATATACATTAACACAGTTTTACTGAATTTAACATTTAAAATTGAAACCTAATTTATATACAAACTAACAATAGTCACAATGGCAACTGGAATGTCATTCCGCATTTAATATGAATGATTATACTGTGTTTCCAAACAAATAACTGATATCACAAATTTATTAATTAAGCACATAATACAGAGTCACTATAGATAGTTTCACATTGGAGGTGGATGGAAACTTCAGAGTGAGAAAAATATTTTGACCTCTTGACAATTCATCGATATCACAAAAACATGAAATCCTCAATAATTATGAACCATCTTACGAGTTAACATTGTCTTGCATTAAACTCTTTCTCCTCTTCTGTCCAGTCCAGTTCTGTCTTGTCGGATGATGTAACGTCCTGCCAGCTTCAGGTCCCAGTTGTAGCGGGCAAGGATTTTTTGACATTCCTCACGAGAGTACTGAGTCATGTAATACAGCTGGTCTGTCTGATGATGTAAAGGAAACAAAAGAATAAGTACAAGTAATGCCATGAATTAACTGAAATGATTTACACTGAATAAACAAGGGTTAATTCTCTACTACCTTAAGCTGCTGCTCCGCCCGTACAGGATTCCAGTCATTGCGATACATAGCTTTCTGAACCTGCTCAATGGTCACTCCATGTACCGCCTCCTGAACCTGATGACCAATCAGCATTTAACATATCAGCAACAGCATTAGAGGAACTGTATTATTAAAAATTTTTTATAAAATACTATAATTGTGAAATATTATTGCAATTTAAATTAACACTTTTCTATTTTATTATGTTTTAAAATGTAATTTATTCCTGCGATAGCAAAGCTGAATTTTAAGCAGACATCACTTCACTCTTCAGTATCACATAATCGTTTATAAATCATTCTAATATGCTGATCTGGTGCTCAATAATCATTTCTTATAATTATTATCAATATTGAAAACAGTTGTGCTGCTTAATATTTTTGTGGAAACATTTTTATTTGATAAAGAGGAAGTTTAAAAGAATGTATTTGAATTAAAAGTATTTTGTAACAAATATCTTTTCAAGGAGTGTAGTGATATATTGTGTCAATATGTAGCAATACAATAATTCAACAATATGCATCATGGATGGTGATATAATGAATGTTTGGACAGATTTAATTTAGCATCACATATGTTGATGGTGCATCAAGTATGGTAAACCCGGAGGGTCACATTTAAGCTTCCACAAAGAATAAATAATAAAAAATACATAAAAAATAAAATACATAATTTAATAATATGTAATATTTAAAACTTTTTAAATGTATGCAGTCAGGGACAGAGTGCAGGCATAGGTGTCTAACATAATTCTGCATTTTTAACTAAGCAGAATTATGAATATTGGTATTCATTAGAGAATATTGCTATTCATTCCTTATGTAATACCAAATTGAATAATAATTTTAATTAACAGTACTTTTTAACTGTTTATCATAAGTCTATCTATTCAATAATACATTTTAGTGAGTAAGTGTTAAAGTATAGCCAGATCAGTATCATGTATCAAACTGAATTGTGAAATGCGTGTGTGTCAGTCTATTCTACTGTTATAAGTACTGAAAACACTTTTTCAAGACAAAGCAAAGTTGTTGGATCTGAGGAAATCTGCATACTTGCGCTATGACTGCTTCCTTGTCAACTTGTGGCGGATACCTCTCCTTTGCCTTCTCCCGCTCTCTTTCTTTCTCTTGCTCTTTGTCTTTCTCCTTTTCTTTCTCAGGGCCATCATCTAATTGAGGGCTTGACTTGGCCAAATGTGCCATCCTGGCTAGGTTGCTATTCGCTAAACACAGTTGCTGTGGTTGGAACTGGAACTGCAGCTGTGAATGAGTTTGAGGGGCCCAGCCCGCTGGGTTTACTGGTCTCCGATCCTGGATCATCATCTGGGGTTTGCTGCATTTGAAGCCAGTGTTTGGTGGGCTGATGCATTTGAAGCTGGGGGGTGGTGGCCGTGCAGGTGGGATGACAATAGCATCACTAAACCTGCGTGGATCTTGCATTAAATTGGGTTGCATGAGTCTGCGTGGGTCGGCTCTCTGAGCTGCATTCCCACCAGGACCTTGACCTTTGTCCTGTGGATCACCAAGGACAGACTCCAGACTCTTTGAGATGCCTGAAGATTGAGAATAAGACACAGAATGTGACTGGATACGCTATCACATGGTCCTCCGGAAATCATTCTAAAATGCTTATTTGGTGCTCATGAAACATTTATTATTATTATTATTATTATTATCATCATCATCATCATCATCATCATGTTGTGCTACTTCAGTTGTTTGTGGAAATCATGATTTTTATTAGGATTCAGGATTCTTTGATAAATAGAAAGTTCATTTGAAACAGAAATCTTCTGTATCAATATAAAATCTTCACAGTCACGTGATCAATTTAATGCATCCCTTAAGAATTAAAAATCATGCTTTTTAAAGAAATCCCGTTGACCTAACTTTCGAATGTTAGTGTATGTGTACAAGACAATAACCTCTTTTATAGTAAATTCAGGCCTTGAATAATACTCAAATGATAATGTATGAAGTCTGTTACAGTATATTTTAAGTTCTAACCTGCCATTTTCTTCAGATTGGAGCCTTCCTTCTCTCTTGTTAATGGAATCCTCCAACGTCTGGAGCTGAAAAGTATACCGAAAATGGCAAAAGTCACACAAACGGTCTAATCAGAGTGACAACTGTTTAGTGAATTCAAAGCTTATGGTTTATAACTTAATTAAAAAAAAAGTCACTCACTCATCTATTCTGCCTTTAACAGGGGAAGAGATCAGAGCCGGACCAGACGCAGGAACTGCTGCTGTGAGAGCTGGGGCAGCCAGTGAGGGGGGAAACCAGCCAATACTTAGAGTTCTCTGGTTTTGGCCCTTCCATTCACACATTTCCAGTCTACAATAAAAACACAAGAGCATAAAAATACAGAAATCAAAGGGCAGTCATTTTTATCGTTTCTGAGGATCACCACAAAGCCCTATTTAGCATCTCTACTTTTTACTTTAGAAATAAATTTAGATGGATAATCTACACCACCTTTCCATTTTTGACAACTTTTGGTCTGTGTGCTCTAAATTTGTGCTCAAATTCAGTCTATTGTTAAATCTATATTCAATCTGCTATTGCATATTAAACATGTTAATTATTTGAATTCTATAAAATGTCACTAAAGTTTATGTAAATCTAGGCAAAGTAATTTGTACCATGTCAATCTGAATCTGTTCTTTAATTTTTTTTGTCCAAGCGTGGTTTGCATAAGCATATGACAAAACTGAGGTAGGCTGAGCTATGAATTGAATGCTACTAAGTCAAGGTTAATTACCCACAACCTTTAACAGAGTGAGTCAGCATAGATTTATTGGCATGACTGATAACAACTTTTAACACTGCCAAGGGTATAAGGAAACTGTCAATATAAAAAATTACTAAGTTAAAATCAATAAAAGTAAATGAAAATAATGGAAGAAATAGAAGAAAGAAAAAACGACTTGAAATGAAATGACATTTTTTTAATGACTTTTTCTTGATTGCCCTCAAACCCCTGTCTTACCCATGATATATTACAGTCACTAGATCATTCGCCTGTAGAGAGAGTTTTCTGAGCTCTGCGAAGTCTTTCACTGCTCGAACCTCCATAGGCTGAGCCTGAAAAAATACATTAAAAAGAAAGAGAGAGGAATGTGAGAAAAAAAAATTTGATTCAGTGTGTATCATTCATTAATTATAGTACACCGTGTTAAGACTGGGGGAAATGCTCCTGGTTTTAGATGAGCTTTTTTGTAATATCTATAGCACAAGAGGTACAATTTTATAATGCTTTTGAAAGAATTTTCTTATGATCTTATTTGATCAAAAATACAGTAAAACAGCAATTTTGTTGATTACAATATAAAATAACTTTTTTGTATTTTAATATATGTAAAATGTAATGTATTCCTATAATGGCAAAGCTGAATTTTCAGCACCCATTACTCCAGTCAGAACACGATCATTCAGAAATCACTGTAATATGCTGATTTGGTGCTCAAGAAACATTTCTTGTTGAAAAAAAAAGTCTTAGTGACCCCAAACTTAAATGCTATTATAGTGAATATAGTGAGATTAATTAGAGGCAGAGCTTTAAAACTGACCTCTGCTACTATGGTGGTGAGCTGAGAGAAGGTCGGTCGGTCAGCAGGACTGCAGGCCCAACATTTACGCATCACAGAATACAACTCCTGCGGACAGTCTGAAGGCCTATCCAACCGCTCACCTTCCCGCTCAACACGATAGAAGATCTATAAAAACATGTCACTTAGTCATCAAACGAAATAGTGCCTATTACAGCTGCAGTTCATAAACTGAACACAGCATTTTTTGCATCAAACCAACATATGTACCTGTCTGCCAGACAGCCCCAACCAGGGCTCCTCACAGTAAGTGAACATTTCCCACAATGTGACACCAAACATCCAGACATCTGAAGCATGAGAGAAAGTACCCACACGTAAACTCTCAGGAGCACACCTATAGAAAGTAAGAAAAAGACTGGAATTACTATCATAATCACTATTAACCTTTCTTCATTAAACTCATTCTTTCTAGAACTTCTGGATTTCTGGAATGGTACTCAGAATTCAGAAAGAGCTCTTTCTGTTTCTTCAAATCCAGCTTCTCACCATGCGAAGGGGATGCGTTTGTGTGCTGTCATGATATAGTGGTCCCTGTCCGGATCCAAGCCTCTCATCAGTCCAAAGTCTCCAATCTTCACTAGTTCTCTAGAAGCCAAGAGCACATTCCGGGCAGCGAGATCTCTGTGGATGAAGTGTCTGGACTCTAGGTACTCCATACCTGCAGCAATCTGTGTGCTGAAGAGCCAGAGTCGTGAAAGAGGATATTCTCCCTGTCGTAGACGCAGAGTGTCGTATAAAGAGCCAAGGGGAGCCAGCTCCGTTACCTGATAAAAAGAAAGTTTAATTATGTAATTGTGTTACTAAATATTAACTTCTTGTTTATTAAACTGGGTTATAAAAGCAGTTATATCACACTCACAATCATGTTTTTGGTCTGAATATCAGCGAGACTGATACTCATTTAATGAACCATGAAACAAATATGAAAAGGGAATAGTTCATTTGTATTTCTATACATAAAAATACCAAGAATCAATTATAAGTAAACAATATGATCTTACAAAAAAAGTTAAAATTACCATTTTAAGAGGATGAGTAAGGACAACACCATACAGATGTATAATGTTAGGGTGGTCCAGAGACTGCATGGTCGAAACTTCCTGGAGGAATTCGGTCACCACATCTCCATATCTGGATCCGCCACCCCTCAAGGTTTTCACTGCTACAGGCTTCTTAAAACAGGGAAACAAGACTGTTAGTGTAGTTTTTATTCCTATTCCTAGTATTTAAGCTTCTTGATGGACAAAAAAAGAACACATACTTATATTTGGTGTAAAGCACTCACCACACGTCCAGTCGGTGTTTGCCATTCTGCTTTTCTAACTACCCCAAAGGAACCTGAGCCTAGCCTGTCCCCAAAGATCAGTTCACTGTCCTGGATTAGACAAGGGAGTGCTCTTCCTGGTTCTGGCCCCTGGCCTGACCCAGCACCATTAAACTGCTCACTTCCCTCTGGGGTACGACCATTGAAAAGCTAGTAGAAAATATAGACAGTGATGATCATAGGTAGGCTAAGCGAATTAATAAAAAGAGGGGGTATGTAAAGATGTAAAATACCTTAACCATCCATGACCGTGGTCGCATGTTGGTTTTGTAACATCTGACAGCTTCCCATAATCGTCGCTGTCCTGTTGACAAACCACCAAAAAGAGCAATAAATACAAAGACGTACTTATACACAAACCATAATAAAGGCACTAAATGATTATATTCACCACTGCAAGCCTTTAAGTACACAAAGGAAATCAAACAAAATAACTTGCATCTTCAAATAAAAAACTTTACAAGACAAACCTGGTATGCTAATGCCAATCTGTTCAAGATCTGCTTCTTTAACATAGTTCAGGTGCTCAATACGCGTCACATTGAGTCCATCTCGCATCCGTATGTAGAATCTCTCTAGCTGCACACTAGCAAGGAGCTGGTACAGCCACTGAGTGTCATGATCCATCATTATTACACTGTCACACAGAAACTCTGAGAGACAAAGAGAGCAATGAGATGAGATCAGAAGACATTCATTGTTTTTCCAATATGGTCATTTTTAATTTTGATAGAAACAATCTCTGTACAGCTAGAGTATTGTATCTTTTCTGAATAGACCCAACAAGGCTGTTCCTTACAATTCGAGGCCTCGCTGGGTTGCTATGATGCCCGCTGCGAATTTGCTGGAAGCCAATGAGAAATCGAACAATAAGAGACCAGAGCTGTGTTGAGAAAGCCCTCTTAAAGTGCATGGCACTCAAAATACTTAATTTTTTTACTTTATTCAGTTTAGATGTACAGGGAGAGTGCACATAATTGTTTTATAAATTGGCTGTTTAGCTGTTAGAGATCATTTTATCTGTAGTTCAACTGCACATATTACCAACTGCATAAAAAATAACTAAATGTTTATATTTTCACTACAAGTAAAAATACAGAAATGAATACACATGCTAACAAATAGTCTAAAAGTCAAGGAAGCAGTGGAGTTTATAAACCAGACAAACCACTTTTTTCAGTGGATGCCAGTGAGGAGAGAGGTATGTGGCCAACCACTTCAGACATGTTTGTGTAAAAGAGAATGATTTACCTGCTCAGCATGATTAAACTCATAAAGCAATTATGCTATGAATGACCACTGAATACCTCTCTGAAGAATTCTAACTTGTTTGCAGTGGCAAGGAAATCCCCTTTTAACAGTTTCATACTGCATACACAAGTATGCAAAACAAGGTTTGGTAAGTTATGTTCAGAACAGAATTGATTTTTTGCCTGCCGAGCACTGTGTCATTGCCTTCACAGGGTACAAAGAGACCATTAGAAACTCTCTGCACTCTTGTGTTTACAGAACCATGACAACATAAAGACCAACTCAGACACATGACCTTTTAGTGAATAATCAGCCAGTTTGGCTCAGAAGAGACCGCTCTAAAACTATGGGGGCTTGTCTGAGCAGGTAACCTGAGAGGATCAAAATAAGATTCTCCAAGACTACACACCCAAAGTCCACACCCCAAATGGCAAGAGAAAATGTAGACTCTGTGAGAAACTCGAGGCTCTAAAGTTTAATAGACAACGTGTGCTCTAAACCAGATCTTACATTTGTAATAACTACAGGATTACTCCACTGAGTTGTTAATCACAGTTTGAGCAAATGTTTTATTTTAGTCAAAAATATCTTCAGAAGATTACAGAGCAGGTCATTTTTAGTTCTAACAAGGGTAACACTTTATTTAAAGCATCCTTGTTACACGTTACACATGTCCTTACTATTATAATAACAATTAATTATGCATAATTATATGCAAGTAACACTAAACCAAACCCTAATCCTAACCCTAACCCTATAGTAAGTACATGTAGTTAATTAATATTACTCGGTACTTAAATGTATAATTACAGGGTAAAGAAAACCTTAAAATAAAATGTAACCCAAACAGGCTGCAACTTTCAGGCTGGTTTTCCTCAAGCTGGCTTGTTTGATAGAGCTGTGCTTCTGTCAACATTTGATAATCTCCTCTGAAACCGAGTGTGAACTGATAGATCACACAGTTTCTACAGCATTATTGTAATCAAATACGTTTCAAACCTTTTGAAAGTCTTAAAAGCAGAAAACAGTGTCCTTTCACAAAGAGTTATAAAAGGTGTGTACACCCAGTGTATAGAAACAAATGACAGCTTCTGTTTGTTTGTCATGTTTTGTCAAAAGGCGTGACTTTATTCCTTCATGTATAAGTAATGTTAGAAATAACGACCGGGTAGTTAGTCACAAACAATATGCGGGTCATTACTACACTTTCCTAATTAACGGCACAGTATTAATTATTATATCACCGTTTTTTGAGAGATTTGTTAGTGTATAAGGCTGCCTGACCACTTAATATTTAGAATAAGTGTTAGGACAAAACATGTAAAATTATTTAATTGTCATTATTTTTTTCAAAGCAGCAAATAACAGTATGGTACCTCTTCATTTCAACGTCATGTAAAATAGTCAACAAATATGAAAAATAGCCTTACACTGAATCTACTCACAGATACTGACAGATAATACAGTAGGAAAACTGTAAAAGTCTAGTCTATATATGAAGAGTGTGGTTCCAAAACGCTATAAATACATTTTTATTAATTTGAGTAAAAATGTGTCTTCTTTACCAAGAAAGTGGCAAGATGAAAACCACTATTTTCTGTTTCAAACTTTCACATAGCATCTTTAGGTTATAATAACATTAAAAATTCAAATCCAGATTTTGATTTTCAAATATTTAGTATAAAAACTCACCTTTTTTTCCCAAAATGCAATAAATGCAATATTTTTTTTTCCATTTTTCTTCCAAATGCACTAAATCCATTGAATCAATATAAAATATTTTTTTTCATATTGAAAATACACAAAGTAAGTTGATCCACATATGACAGCCTCTATACTAATCTTATATGCACTGGACAAAAAATATATTCAATCAGTCTTTGCCATGTTATATTCGTTTAGTTGACTAGCGTTTATCGCGTTTTGGAACCAACTCTTCACATATAGCTATACTGGAAAATATAGGATTTTTTTTATAAAGGAAAGCCTTTAATGAAGTTTCTGAAAGCAAACTTACTATTGGTTTCACATTGTGCTATAAATCATGACAGCAGATAAGGACGATTTAGATACCTGGACCCAGGTGAGCACCAAAGCGGAAATGACGCTTTAAAAAAATTCCATGGTTAATCGTTACTTTTGATCAACCATCCCTTTTGTTTAGACTCTTACACACTTTGGATTAATATATCGTTTATTTCAAGACATAATTAACTTTCCTTGGCAGAATAAGGATGCTAACTTACTTGCAGTAAACAAAAGCTGATAAGTTACTTACAAATAAACGCTCGATGTTTTTTTCCGCAGTCGAATCACTTTCTTCAGCAAGTAAGTTAGTCAACTGCACTCCAGGAGTAAGATGTCCATTATAAACCGTTCATTTTCTGTGAGTGTCACTGAAACAGTTTATTATAATCCGCCGTGCTAGAATATAGAAGATGGTTTAAATAATCCGTCTATCGTTAATCTGCAGGTCATGAGTAGTTTACTGAAGGCAGGTGTTTTATAGTCTGCGTCTGACGTCCAAAGCATTCAGTCTGAGTTCTTCCTCACTCCGCCTCCTCCGCCCTAAACACCAACATTTCCCCTCACCACCGAGATCTGCAGAGTAAAAGAGGGCGTTTCTGAATTTGTGGGTGTTTTCAAACTGCTGGGAGTTTCTCAATCATACAAACAAAATGATCCCCCTTACCTAACCCCACCCCTAAACCTACCATCACTATGACGTCAGCCAATCAGGACACATGGTCTAAAAACGCCCCGATCTGGTAACTCCCATTACTTTGCTGCAGAGACCTATACTTGTCACCACCTGCTGGATTTCTGCCCTTTATTACATCATACTGTTGTTTTTCCTCCCCAGTTTTGACAGTCATGTAGATTTTGATGTTTATCTTCTTTTTTATATTTTTTATATGTTTATCTTCCCATCATATTGTTTATCCCCCCCCACCCCATTGTTTACCATGCTGAGCTCAAGCTACTTTTTTCTTTTCAAAAAGCTACTACATCCCTATAACCCTATATATTATTTGTATTCCCCATCATAAACATAAAATATTAATGTCTACTCTTTATAATGTATAATCCAAACAATGTGTCTATTTGTATCTGCAACTGAATTTAAATTCAATTATCTAAGTGGATAATATTGTGGTTTTCCTTTTTATTCTTTTTTTTTATACATTTTACTAAATAAATGATTATATTTTAAATGTGGAGTGATGTAGGTTAAAGGTTATATTCCAAAGCAGCCTTGTGTTTAGCTTTACAGGAAACATGACCTTCTTTTCTTGTTATTGGTTTAAAAAATCGGAAATAGCTACAGGATGTCAACAATTATTTAATGACAGATGATGGGTGTGAAAGGACGCTTATAAATATTGTGTTAGTACACTCAATGTAAAGGAACCTCATGAATTACATAGCCCTGCATCATTAGAAGCTCTTTAAAACAGAGACTGTTTTCCCCAGTGCCACTTTCAGTCATGACTTTCTGATCCTGTCTTTCCAGTTTGACTGGATATTTATAGACTTTCTTCTTCTCACAAAGACACACACGCAAATGCTCATGTGAAATCATGTATTAGATTACCCTTAGTCAAAATTACCCTTTGGGTAAAAAGTGCTTTTATTAACATCTCACTTCCTGGTTCTGTCTTTACTCTACCTTAAGTAACAATTGAAATACCATGGGTTGGACATGGTAACTTTACCAGTAGAGTAGTGATGATTCTCTTTTATTGTTATGTTTTTGTGATCTACAAAATGTGCAAATATGACCTACTGGATTGCAAAAAACATGAATTACCTTATAATCTTTTAATGGTGAACATATAAAAAAGCATGTTACTAAGTACATCAGGGATTCATTTGATGAACAAAATATCTAAGAGGGTTTGGTAACAGTATCCCCTGTAGGCTATTGTTTTAGGTGATTTTAATCATATGGAATTTAAACAAGCTGCATTGCATGGGAACATGCTTATTAAGCACTATACATATTACCATTAACCAAATATGTATTGTCCGTGAGCAGTAATTTTATTTGAAAATAAAACAAATACACAAATAAGTGGAATTCACAGTAGTGAACCATATAAATATAATATGAAATGTTTAACTGCTGAGTTCTGAGAAATCCCATCAACTGTGAATATGTTGAGCCAACTGTGAGCTGCAAAGGAAACGCCTCATCATATAGTCCTAACTAGTGCAATATTTTTCTAGAGCAAAGTTCTTCCTTCCCATCATATTGTGACTCAGGCCTAGAAATATGCAGCCTGTAATTAACCATAGTGTTTAATGTCAGACTTGAAACAGATACTGACAGCACAGAAAAAGGTCAAAAACGAGTAGAGACAAGAGAACATACCATATTTTAAATGAGACTGACATCACATGAAAATCACATTTTTAATCTACTATATATTTCACTAAATAATAGATACTTGATTTAGAAAAAAACGAATTAATAGTTTTTATACGTTTCCTAACATTATAACACAGCCTTTTTCTCATTATTTATTTATTTTTTATAGCTCATTAGCAGTTTAACCCCCCTTTTACATTTACAGCTCATTCTTCTTTTGCTACTTCAGAATCAGAACCAGAATCAGAAAGAGCTTTATTGCCAAGTGTGTTTGCACACACAAGGAATTTGTCTTGGTGTTAGGAGCTTCCAGTACAGAAAGTACAAACATAGTGCAGACAACATATAATTAAGGTGATAAAGAACACTAATGAAGAGAATATACAATAATTAAGGATAACAATAGTAATAAAAATAAAAATATACAGAAAAGAGACATGACCATAGACAGAACTGTGAATGTGCATGTGTCCTATGTACAGATGAACTGTACTTTTGTACTTGATGTACTTTTGTACTTTTGCTTCATCACACGATTTGATCCAATATTAGTATGTTAATATGTAGGAATTATCTTCGTTTGGGTATTAATTTTAATGCGTTATTATTTTGTCAGTAGCGCCATTACGCGAGGCCAATGATGTCATCAGTTGCGCGCAGCGTTGCTGTTTATGCTTTCGTGCAAAGAGCGCGACTGTATTCATTGATTGAGGTGGAAATCCTCGTAATGCACAATTTGGTTTATTTGCAAATTCGTGGAAAATAAAGGCGAAGCTGCCGTGTGTGCTATTGTCTTACACTGGTATAAAACTGCACGTAAAAGGTGAGTGATATGTGAGCACAATTGACGAGACTGTGGACAGCTGTTAGCTCGGCAGCTAATTAGCAAATTTACACATGCCAGAAAACGAAAAATACCAAAGCAACCCTGAATTATAACGTCAACCGTTATTGCAAAACACACGAAACGTGTATTGTTTTTAGATGTGGAATTGATTTTGAAAGGCTTCGTGGATTTGAAGCTGTATGAGACATGTTTACTTAGTCGTTGATACTAGCGTTTTGCAATTGCCCATGAATATATCTGCAAATTTCATGAATCATGTTTGGTTATTAAATTACTTTGAGATGCATACGGTCAAATAACGCTAATACCAGCTTTCTGTGTAAACTGTTCTGCTCCTATGTATTTAATTATTTAAAATTAGAGTAAATAATAGCAGTATTTAAAATATGCTATTGTATCTAACGTTATTTAAAATGTCAAGGTAGCTAACATCTGCTTCCCTTTGCCAATCACCATATAACTGACAGATAGCAGGTCTTGTATAAGTAACACATCTGTATTATACTAATTACCTGCCTGCAGAAATAAAATTCAGGGCACCCTAATTCTCACTCTTGCAGGCGGCGAGCTGGCGCAGGTAGCAGGTTGCCAGTGGACTATGAGAGATAGCGGTGGAAGCCTGGCCCAGAACCGCTGGCAAGGGGAACTCTCCTTGACTGTGAGCCAGGAAGCCAGCAGTGTTGGGGGCATGGGAGGAGTTCTAATGGATCCAAACTCCCCTCCCAATGCCACAAGTCCTATTCACCTCAAACTAGGTCACAAGGAGCAAGTCTGGACTGGAGAGTACATAGAACCAGTAGAGGTTGACGAAGAAGCTGGATTTGACGAGAATGAAGAAGATATGGAAGAAGAAGAACAAGATGAGGAAGAGATCGATTCTGAATGTGATCCATGGGAGGAAAAAGATGAAGTGGAAGACTGGCAAATGCCATTTGAATCACAATCACAAGCCATGCTCGCTAATAATTATCGGCAGCAGGTGTCCTCGCATAAAGGCGAGGCCAAATTCCAAGCCAGAGACTTTCCTGAGCACCCCTTCCAGATTCGGCTTCATGGACTTAGACAGCAAAGGCTGAAGCGATGGCAAAGACTACGGTCTAGTGCTACATTACGCAACCGGCTTGTGCAGAATTGGAAAACGTGGAGACAGCGGGCCCAGTGGGTCAGCACCTTAGGGTATCGACGGGCAAGGAGGTGGCGCCAGTATAGCCTTTATACCAGCAAGAGACGGGATGAGCAGGAATGTGACACCATGGGCTCATCACAAACAAGTCTGGAGACAAGTGGAAGAGAAATAGGTGAGACTTTTCCTTTTCTTGTTAAACTGAAATGTTTTCAATCTGGGGAATGGAGACCACAAGGGAAAGTACTAAGAGAAAAACAGTGTAAAATATGTTTTATATATACAGTGCCTTGCAAATGTATTCATACCCCTTAATTTTTTTCACGTTTTATGTTGCTGCCTTTTGTTAACTGCTTTAAATTAGTTTTTCTTTCTACATAAGTCTACACTCCATGCATCATATTGACAAAGCAAAAACAGAATTGTCACAACTTTGTAAATTAATTCCAAATAAAAAAACTGAAATAAGTTCATTGCATAAGTATTCATACCCTTAACTAAATATTTAGCTGAAGCACCTTTACAGCCTCAAGCCTTTTTTGTTTGATGCGACAAGCTTTGCTCATCAGCATTTGGCAATTATCTGCTATTCTTCTCGTCACCTCTTCCACTCTCAAGCTCTGTCAGGTTGGATGTGGGCAGACACACAATTTCAGGTTTCTCCAGAAATATTTGATTGGGTTCAAGCTCAGGCTCTGTCTGGGCCACTCAAGGACATTCACAGACTTGTCTATGAGCCACTCTTGCTGTGTGTTTAGGTCCATTGTCCTGTTGGAAGGTAAACCTTCTGCCCGTCTGAGGTTCTGAATGCTCTGGACTGGGTTTTCATTAAGGCTATCTCTATATTTTGGTGCATTGAGCTTTTCTTCTACTCTGATGAGTCCCACAGTCCCTGCCACTGAAAAACAGCCCCATAGCATGAGGTTGCTACCAGCACACTTTACTTTTGAGATGGTACTCTGCATGTGATGAGCAGAGCCTGCTTTCCTTCAAACATGATGCTTGGAATTGAGGTTCATCAAACCAGGGACTCTCGTTTCTCACAATCTGAGTGTCCTTTAGGTGCTTTTTTGCCAATTCTAAGTGTGTTTTCATGTGTCTACACTGAAGAGAGGATTGAGTCTTGCCACACTGCCATAAAGCCCAGATTGATGGAGTGTTGCAGTGATGTTTGTCCTTCTGTAGATTTCTCCTATCTGCATATACGATCATGGAGCTCAACTAGAGTGACCATCAGGTTCTTGGTCACCACACTAACCAAAGCCCTTCTCCATCAGTTGCTCAGTTTTGCCAGGAGGAATATTCCTGGTTGTTTCAAACTTCTTCCATTAAGGGTAACAGAGACTACGTTCTTCTGTGACCCTTCAATGAAGCAGAATTTTTTTCTGAACTCTTCCCTAGATGTGTGGCTTGACGTGAACCTCTTTCTGAGCTCTACAGACTGTTCTTTTGACCCCACGGCTTGGTTTTTGCTCTGATATGCATTATCAGCTGTTGGACCATTTATTAAGACGTGTGCCTTTCCAAATCATACCCATTCAATTGAATTTGCCACAGGTTACCTTCACTCAAAGTCTAGTAACACCTACAAGCAATATGAATGCTCCTGAGCTAAATTCAAACAGTCCCAGATAAGGGTATGAGTACTTATGCAATGGAATCATTTGTTTTTTTATTTTTAATACATTTTCAAAGATGTTAAAAACCTTTTTTTTTGCTTTATCATTATAGTGTATGTAGTGTAGATTGATGTGGAAAAAAGTAATTTAAAGCAGTTTAACATAAGGCAGCAACATAAATGTGAAAAAAAGAAGGGGTATGAATACTTTTGCAAGGCACTGTATATGAAACTAGATATATTTGATTTAAATGAATGATTGATTGTTTGATTAAAATAATAGAAATTATATTTAAAATACATCAGTACTGTAGTGAGTATAAATAAAAATGTACTAATCTAACATAATAGAAATTCATTATTTCCGGAGGGGGTCCCTTGCACGCAGTTGAAAACCACTGATTTTTAAAGTAAATAGAATTACAGTCAAAACTGCATTACATTACATGTTTGTTCTCTCTCCACAGAAAAACAATTCTCTGATTTCAATGGTTATCATGGGGATTCTCAGTCAAGTTCAACAGTCAGTGGGGGTCAGGAATATCTTTCTATGCCTTTGAAGCCCACCACTCAGAGGATGGAGATGACCCTTACAGAGGAACACAGGTCTTATGTGCAAGGTAGTACTCTTGTTCTCTAAAAGCTGCATGAACATATATCCTATCTTATTGTCTCTTGGGTTATGATATGGAAGTATGTCCAATGATAATGTAGATCTTTAGATCTCACCAAGATTGCAGTCTAAAATGGATGTTACTTAAGCTATTGACATAAAACTGGCATTAAGAAGATTTTTTAAGGGGTCATATTATGCTTTTTTTAAAGATCATTATTTGGTGTAAAAGAATATGTTGACATGCTTTAATGTTCAAAAAACACATTATTTTTCAAATACTGTACATTATTGTAGGTCCTTTATGCCCTGCCTCTCTCAAACGCTTCCTTTTCTACAAAGTCCCTCCTTCCAACAAGCGCAGTCTGCTCTGATTGGCCAACTGGCACATTGCATTGTGATTGGCCGAACACCACAAGCACTCATCGGAAATGTAACGCCTCCTTTCCATAATCGCGAGCTTCAGCTTTCAAAATAAAAGTAAAGACAGTTAATAATATCCTTAGTTTTACCATCAGTTCAAGCCCGAGGGGAACAGAGTCGCGTGACAGACACAGTGATGATGCTCGTATGTGTTTGCACACAAGACAGCCGTGATTAAGACAGCTGACTCCTCTGTGATTTGACCCTCTCTCTCTCTCTCACTCACACGTGCGTGTGCACACACACTCACACACACAATGCGCAAAACTCCGCATTTGAACAGTCAATAGCAAATACTTCAACTAATAACAAAACATACTTGCAGAAGCGCCAGATTGTCATAAAGTCAGAATTATCTCCTCTCCTAGGTTCACGAAACGGTCGTCCATAAGATGTGTTGTGATAACATCTGGGTTGTGCTGTTCTGTTGTAAGTAATCTTAATGATTCCTAAATGCATCTACTTTCGGAAGGCCAAATAAAGTGCTTTTGCTTTTGCATAGAAACACACTGCATCTCGCTGATGGCTGCATCAACACTACTGCGGTTACTGAAACCACGTCTTATCTCTTTGCGTGAACATTTGGGCGGCATTACGCAAATATTTCCACATCGTGACGTAGACGTGGGGGGCGTGTTTGAATGAGCCATTTTAGGGGGGCGTGGCAGAGTCTTAACTTTTATAAAGAATATCTCTTTGGTTTTGAGACTTTAGTCTTTGCAGCTTCAGGGATCTTATCTATGCACAATCAGCTTATAACACTCCAAAGAGAAAGGAAAACTTGAAATCACATCATATGACCCCTTTTAGAGCTTTTTTTGATTTCCAAATCATCCAGACTGCCTGTAAATAGACAAATTAATTTTCTCACATAATTTGGTCTTTAAATGGATGACACGTTCTAAACTTTGGTGGTTTTACCTCATGCATGCATATATTTATTTCTCAGGTCTTCTTGATGAGTACCTTCAAAAGTATGGAAGTCTAATTCCTGTACATTCAGATGATCTTGTTGAGGAACTGAAGGGCATCTTCAATGAGGAATTCTCTCAGCCCCACAGGTCTCACACATGCACAACCTCAAATACAAATATATATATATATGTCTTTGTGCATGCATACATACATCTTTGGAAGGTACTAAAGTTTTTTTCCTATACCATGTGCCCACAGGAAAGTTATGGTGCAACATTTAATTCAGTCCTACCAGAGATCACCAGGGACTGCCATGGTGAAAGGGTTTCGGGTGAATTACAAGCGTCATGTTCTGACAATGGATGATCTGAGCACCCTCTATGGACAGAATTGGCTCAATGACCAGGTGAGATTTGAGTTATAAATGCACAGCACTATTTTTCACAATTCTGCTTTTCTCTGTCCTACTTAATGCACGCTTTGTAAGGTCCACACATTTGGCCCAAAGAAGGTATCCAATGGTGGATGAAGGTTTCCTGCGTGTTCGGTCTTTTCAATGCGCAAAGTTCTTTATTTAAATTAAACTCTAATCTGACTCCATTTTATCATTTAATCTGACTCCATTTTATTATGACCTCGTATTTAGCTTGAAATACAAATTGATTGCTTGTCTATTTCTCTGATATTTGATTATTCTAGTTAACTCTTGACTTTATATTCACTCGTTCATTCGGTTGCTCATGTAGCTAACAAGGATACAACGTAATCTACTAGAGTCAATAATTACAGAGTAAAACAGAATAAGGTCAAATGTAACAATTTATTATCAGTCAGGTAAATACTGTATGTGCTATGTCAATTACATAGCCAATTCAAAGAGATCAAATCATAACAATATGCATACCTGACTTTCTAGAAATAGCTACATAGTGTGAAGTATTGAGACACACCTTTTGCCACATTTCCTTAAGTACTTCAGATCAAGACCAATACCCCCCGAGGTGGAGACAGGAACTAACAATTGTAATTTGCAATTTAATCAAGTCGAGTTAGCACCTTTTGGGACAGAAGGTAATTTGCATGAAAACCACTGGGAACTGACCCACCCTCTACAGTATGCAAAATATCTCTGAACTCTTAGGATCTGTATTACCTTTTAGTTTACTTCTTGTAAGAATGAGACCGTTGTACCAGTCGCCCTGAGACAATTCAAATGATACCAAACATGACTGCAAATATCACTTGCATTAATGTAGAACATTACATTCTACTATTGACCATTCTGAGTGAGCTAAGTGAAGGGTGGGTGAGGGGAAGGAAGGGGATGAAAAGGAACTGATGCATATGTGAGAGAGGCATTTTCTCTCAGTGGGATATGGAGACAGATGTCTGTATGTTAATGCACTGTGTGTGTGTTGTCCATCTCAGGAGTTCAAAGTGTCTGAGGTTCTGTAATTCTTACACACGCATTGTTCTTTGATCTGATTTCTTAAGGTCATGAACATGTATGGAGACCTTGTGATGGATTCAGTGCCTGAAAAGGTGATTATTTTTAGGTTTTTCACATTTTTCCTATGTATTTCTCCTATTGTCATTTTAGTTAACCTGCCCCTAGTTCAATCTTAGTAAAAAAGGTTGTGAAATACAAATGTATCCTGTTATGTTCAGTAATATGTAAGAAGTGAATATTTTTTAGTAGTAGTAGTTCGGTTTTATCATTGTTGTTGATTTTCAGGGAAAGTTAATTTGTATTCAGTTGTGTGTTTAGTGCTTTGTTATATCTAATGTTATCACCATTTTCAGGTGCACTTTTTTAACAGTTTCTTTTATGACAAGTTGAAGACCAAAGGCTATGATGGAGTGAAACGGTGGACAAAGAATGTAAGAAAACTGTAAACCTCTTATTTGATTTGATGTATACTACTGTTTAAGAGGCATCATTTAATATATTTTAAAACTTAACTTGTTGACTTGAGGGCAAAGCTGCTTAATATTTTTGTGGAAATTGTAATTTTTTAGGATTCAGGATTCTTTGATGAAGGTTCATAAGAACAGCATTTATTTGCAATATATTATGAATGTCTTTCTTTTACTTTTACAATTACTGACCCCATACTTTTGAAGTGTATCATCTTATTATTTGCATAACATGATCATGTATGATCTTATTGCATTACATAATCATGTACTGTCTAATGGTACATACATTCTTAGTGGTAATCCTTAAAGCAAATCAGCAGAATTTTCTTGATCCTTTTATTTATACAAACATATTTCAGGTGGACATCTTCCAGAAGGATCTGTTGTTGATTCCTATTCATTTAGAAGTGCACTGGTCACTGATCTCGGTTGATATTAAACAGCGCTCCATCACATACTTCGATTCTCAGCGAACCCTTAATCGCCGTTGCCCCAAGGTAAAAGCCCTACAAAAAATTTGTGTTTTCTGTACAGTCAAAATCTTCTCCACAAGCTATGAAATTTCTTTGAAATTGTGTGTAATGTCTAAAACATTATAATAAATAATGCATTCTTAACCTTTGTTTTTATGTTTGTAATTTATCTCAGCTAAGTGACATTTTTCTCTCCACAGCATATTTTTAAATACCTGCAGGCAGAAGCCATGATAAAAGAGAAGAGAGGTTTTCTCACAGGGTGGAAAGGCTTTTTTAAAATGGTGAGGCAGTCATTAAAGTGACTGTTACCATAAATTGCTACTTGACCTTTTTGTAATGTCTAATGCTGTTCAGTTGTTTAAATGACAATTAATAGAGCCTCTCTTTTTTGTTACAGAATGTTGGCAGACAGAATAATGACAGTGACTGTGGTGCATTTGTCCTGCAGGTATGTATATACAACATCTTCATTCTGAAGTTTTATGAGTGGTTGATGAGATTCAGATTAACTGACACAGTATTGTACATTTTATAGCTGTTTATCCAGAGGAGAAACCATTAAAGTTTTATTTCACCCAAAAATAAAAATTAGCCTGTGTTTTACTCTCCCTCCAGGCATCCTAGGTGTATATGACTTTCTTCTTTCAGACGCATCTAATCAGAGTTATATTAAAAATTGTCCTGACACTTCTAAGCTCTATCATTGCAGTGGGCGGGTGTTTCTATTCAACAGTCCAAAACACGTTGATTAAAGCGCACACATCCATAATAAAACGTGCCTCACACAGCTCCAGGGGGTGAATAAAGGCCTCCTGTATTGAATTCACGAGTTTTTGTATGAAAAATATACATATTTCAAACATAATAAACACTTTTCTCTCGCTTGCGCTATCTGTCGTACACGGAAGCCGTTCCGGCGGATGACGTAGGATGTATGCGTCACACGTGTGCCTCTGAGATATGCTAGTCTCGCAAGTTTGTTTACTCTAGCAAAGGAAGCAAAGTTTCCTTACTTTAGCAAAGTAAAACCAGTATCCTCTTGGCTTATCCTCCTTTATTTGATGCGTTTTGGACTGTTGAACAGAAACACCCGCCCACTGCAATGATAGAGCTTAGAAGTGCCAGGACAGTTTTTAATAAAACTCCGATCGGATTCGTCTGAGAGAAAAAAGTTACATGCACCTAGGATGGCTTGAGGGTGAGTAAATAACAGGCTAATTTTCATTTTTGGGTGAACTAACCCTTTAAGCTCTTTTAAAAACCACAAGAAATGTGTCAGAACATATGTTGTTTGAGATGTCTTTTCCTCAGTTACACACACAAGATTTACCTCTTATTTCTCTTTTTATTTTCTCCACCTCCATTTTAGTATTGCAAGTGTCTCGCATTGGGTCAGCCCTTCAGCTTCAGTCAGCAGGACATGCCCAAGCTGAGGAGACTTATGTACAAAGAACTGTGTCATTGCAAGCTCTCACTGTGATATTTCTGTAAAGACTGCACAGCCAGAGGAGAAAAAGATACATTTGTTAAAAAGCCTGAGAGACTTCACACTGAGGATATTTCATCCTCGCTCACTTTTTTCATTTTGTATAACCTTTTTGTTTGTTTTCATACTGGAGCCCAACATCTTGATTGAGAGATCTGAGGTGATTAACGTTTGACAGCCTGTCTTGTCCTTGTGACATTCTACCTAAATGGAACACTGTTTTCTGATTTTTTTTCTGCGTATAAAGATGTTGCAAAACTCCTGATCTGAAATGTTGGCATGAGAGTAACTGTGCTCTAATGCAAGTGACAAATCATGTCTGCAGTTTTGTTCTTAATAAATCGTCTTAAGAAAATAATGATCTGTGTACACATCAGAACACTTAAATTATTATTTTGTTAGTCACATTGCAATTAATGATGACATGAAATGGCCGGGATTTATTATGAAAGGTTACTGAATTAACATGTCTGTGATCTAGTTATGCTGTGTCACCCTTATTCAAACTGGAAATAATACCAGTAAGCTGCTTTTTCCTCAAAGCATATTTATATGGACTATTAAATCACCCACTAGTAAACACCAGCTGTGAATCATAAATGACTCCCTTGCAACAATTATGTACAGGAAAACAGCTCTTGGGCAATAAGGGAAGGGTTATCTCTGACTATTTTCTGGAAGTTGATCACATTAGTATTTGACAGAGTAACAGTTTTTTTTTTGTTATTCAAATACTGTTAGCAACAGTTCAAAAGCAAACGACAAATGGAAGGAGCAAACGGGAACACAAAATGATGTAAATTTAAAAAAGAAATATTAATTGTTATGAAATAAGTTCCTTTACTATTTAAAATACTGGTCGTTTTTAAAAGGTAAATTCCGAAAAAACAAAAACAAACGTCAAGCTTAAAGAAAAGGCAAATTTGTGGTTTAACTTCGAGCTAGGATTTTTTCGTGACGTCTTCAAGCAGGCACTTATATAGGGCGGTATAAATCGTTTCTGGACCAATGGGAAGTCACGGTGGGCGGGAGTATAATCTGATTGCTCGGGACGATGTCCAATCAATGAGCTTTGGTTGTCGTCACGGTTTAAGTATTTGCGCGTTTCCGCCAGTCTCCAGTTCTTTGTAATGATGTCGTCTGAACATGAAGATAGGTAAGGAAACGTGCTCGAAGAAATTTTTGCCCAGTTTGTGTTAATGATGTCCGTTTACTTGAAATGTTCAGTTAGTATCACTGATTTCACGTGATTTGTTTGAGAATATTGAATATTTGTCTTTCATATGCGATTGGAAAGCTAGCATTATCAGCCGGTTTGGTACGTTCCTTCTCTCTCGGTTCCCGCCTCGTTGAAATGTTTCAGAAAAGCATGGTTTTACCAGGTAACGTTAGTGTTAGTACCAGTCGTTTTATTTCTACGTTATATCCGTGAAGTCCGTTGAAAAGTATTTTAAAAGGGGTTTTTAACGTCTATTCGATGTTCCGTTCGAATGCCGGTTCTTGTGACGCAACGTGTCTCACGCGCTCTTTCAGTTCCTCGTGTGACCGGCGCGTCCATGCGGCACATGGTCGCTCCCTTCTCCCCATTTTCAACCGGTTGCCTACCTTTTTAAGCTTTATTGTAATGTACTTTACGTAAAAATTAAGTGTCTGGTGCCATATAATATTAAATCTGTGCTTTGTTAGATGTAGGCCTAAAAATGGGGAAATATGTAGGGCACGTGGCCTATCTTGGGCGAGACAATAGGGTGGTCTGGCAGTGTAGGCCCAAGGCCTATCATATATGCCTCGTTTATAATTAAAATGTATATAAATCATAGACGAACAATTATTTTTGTTTGTTTGTTTTTTCTTTTACGAAAAAGTGAAACGGTTCCGTCGGTGAAAAGATTACTAGTATACTTTGTCTAGAAATAAATGGCGTCGTATATGGGTATAATAATATTACTAAATTGACGCACGAGTTAGTTTTATATTGCATTTTATAAGGACCTCCATTTAAATGATCGATTGTTACCGACGCATTAACGCATTTAGTGGAGCCACGTTGGTAATGGCGCTGAGCGAAAATGGCTGCCTGGTCATTTTACGAGGTTACGATGGCTGTGTCTTAAAGAAAACTAACGCTGTTTTATAAGTATTACAAATTATTAAAATGAAAATAGTCATCGAAACCGGTGTGAATACCCGGTCATTTAGACACTTAACAATAGATTATTACAAGTAATTTATAGCATGTCTGGCTGTAGGTAATCCCCCTATGCTGTAAGGGACTTGGTAACTCAAATATTGGTTTAGAATCCACTCAATCTATGTTTAGTTTTACGTTTATGAAAATGTGCCCCTTTGAGTTTTTTTTTTTTTTCTCTTTGGCTCACAAATGAATGTGAAATTAATTTTACATAAAAGCTATACTAATTACAGCCTCTCATTTCAGACCCAGAGATGATGGCCCTGAGGGGATGGAGCCAGATGGAATCATTGAGGTTCGTGACTCTTAAAAGCCGTTTCACCTACAGTTGTCTTTTTTATTTTTTTTATTTATATATATATATATATTTTATTTTTTTATTATAAACCGGTAAGAACTGATTCAAGTTTGTTGCAATTTGTGTAGTCTCTTTTCCTTTGAGAAAAGTGTAGCAGACTGTTCCAAAAAAAAAAAAAAGTGTGACAAACACTTCAGTTTTATGAGCATGTCCCCTTTCATTGGGCAAGGCTGTGTCTGTCAATGGCACAAAGTCTTACATCAGTTAGGGGCAAAGCAAATCAGGGCCATATTCATCCCAGTCAGCTCAAGACAGTGAGAAAAGACTGTTTCATGGTATGGACACAGATACCTGTCAATGCCTTTTTTTTTATTATATTCATAGGGAATGTCAGAGTCTCTCTCTGGATGGATATAGATAGTGTTTAATGCTTATTTCTTTCTTTTTTACAGAGCAACTGGAAGGAGATTGTTGATAGTTTTGATGATATGAACCTGCGAGAGGCTCTTCTCAGAGGAATCTATGCTTATGGTTTTGAGAAACCTTCCGCCATTCAGCAGAGGGCAATTCTCCCTTGTATCAAGGGTATGTAAAACTTAATTGGTCTGGCTGTGTTTTTGTCATTTAATACTGTAATATAGGACCCATTTATTCACGTCCTTATTAATTGGGCAAGGTGGTGTCTGTCAGTGACACTGACCTATATCAAGTAAGGGCAAATGAAATGAAGCCCATATTCATCCCAGTCAACTCAATGCAGTGAGGCATAGACTGTTTCATGGTATGGGCACAAGCTGCCTTGGTACTGTAACATAACAGTGAAACTCCATGTGATTGAATAGGCATTTGTTAATATTCAGCTTTTTTTTGCCTGTAGGGTATGATGTCATCGCACAGGCTCAGTCTGGCACAGGAAAGACCGCCACCTTTGCTATCTCCATCCTGCAGCAGATTGATATTGAGCTGAAGGCTACACAAGCTATGGTGCTGGCTCCTACCAGAGAGCTTGCCCAACAGGTGAGAACTGTTACTCATTCAGGTTTGTTATAGCACTCTGTTATACAGTTTGTCTCTTCCTTTGAGGAAAGTGTAGCAGATTATTCCAAAAAGAAAGTGTGGTGAACACTTCAGCTTTATAAGCATGTCCCCTTTCACTGGGCAAGGCGGTGTCTGTCAGTGACACAAAGTCTTATATCTGTTAGGGGCAGAGAAAATAAAGGCCATATTCATCTCAGTCAGCTCAACCCAGTGAGAAAAGACTGTTTCATGGTATGGGCACAGATACTTGTCAGAAACCTCTTAAGATGCTTTGCGTCATTTTGCAATGACTTGTGAGCACAGGTGTTTTTTCAGATCCAGTTAAAGTTAAATGGATTTGATCTTTTAGCTATTGCTAAAATGTCTTTTGTCTTCCTCAGATTCAGAAGGTGGTGCTGGCTCTTGGAGACTACATGGGGGGAACCTGCCATGCCTGCATTGGTGGCACCAATGTCCGTAATGACGTTCAGAAGCTCCAGGCTGATGTGCCCCACATAGTGGTTGGAACCCCTGGCCGTGTGTTTGACATGCTCAACCGCAGATATCTTTGTAAGTGCGGATGACAATCATTTGTTTCAGTGGACTGTCTTATGAGACTTGTATTGGAATTCTCAACTACCTGTGTTGTTGGCTAAATGAGTTTAATACCCTTCTGTATGCCAATGGCTTGGAAATGACTTCGTTGTTTATTTTCTTTTTCAGCTCCCAAATACATAAAGATGTTTGCGCTGGATGAGGCAGATGAAATGTTAAGCCGTGGTTTCAAAGATCAGATCTATGAGATCTTTCAGAAGTTGTCCACAGATACTCAGGTGAACTTATTTTTTGGTTTGATTTTTCTTTGTGCCCACACCAAAGTTCTTCTCCGACCAGCTTTGTGTGCTGTGATGGAATCATAAACTTTGGTAGAGTAATGTAGCTGCTTTCCACATTGATTGGGCTCATGGGTCCCTTTTCATTACTATTATGCAGCTTACATTTTAAATCCTAAGTAGTTTTCATTTGCTGTACGTTTAATTTCTAAATGGCTGAAAGTAGTAAATCATCTCTTTGTCTTGGTCAAATTTACTCCAGTCAGCCAAGATGATCACAATGACTGTAAATTTAAATTTTTCATGTTATAGGCATCAGGTTGCGGTTAGTGTTGACTCATTTTGTAAGCTATAACTTATGCATTTTTATTTTTTTTTCCCAGGTGATTCTTTTGTCTGCCACCATGCCTCAGGAGGTGCTGGAGGTGACCACAAAATTCATGAGAGAGCCTATTCGTATCCTAGTTAAGAAGGAAGAGCTGACCCTTGAGGGTATCCGGCAGTTCTACATCAATGTTGAGAAAGAGGTGAGTGGAGAATTTAGGGTTGAGAGAGGAGCATTTGTATCTCAAAGTTATCCAAATTGTTGTGCAAAGTTGCAGTCATTTGTTACTAAAGTTGTAATGCTGTTTTGTGATGATCCCCATGCGTGTCAACTGATCCCAGACTTCCTGCAGTGCTGTGTGTCTGATAAGCGTTTTGCTTAACTGTGCATTTGAGCCTGTAGGACTCTGGGAACATGATCTTAACTTTAATCTGAAAACAGCACCACCCAGTGGCAGAGCTGAGTTGTTGTTTTTTGGTTTGGTAAGATCTCTCTGTCTTTCAGGAGTGGAAGTTGGACACATTGTGTGATCTTTACGAAACCCTGACCATCACACAGGCTGTAATTTTCATCAACACCCGTCGAAAGGTGGACTGGTTGACTGAGAAAATGCATGCAAGGGACTTTACTGTTTCTGCACTGGTGAGTGACAGTCACATGATTAGTCACATGATTAATTATACATGTACATGTTTTATGAACTTTATGCACTGTCTTCATAGCACGGTGACATGGAGCAGAAAGAGAGGGACGTCATCATGAAAGAGTTCCGCTCTGGCTCCAGCCGAGTCCTCATCACTACTGACCTGCTGGTAAGCTACTTCTCACCTTCACTCTCAGTTCTGAGATGTCACACCAAGGATACCTCTTCCACCAGCATTCAGTGCTGTGATGGGTATCAATGTCTTTGGGAGACTATTCTAACTGCTCTTCACAGTGCCTGGGCCCCCAAGTCCCTTAACACAACTATAAAGCAGTTGACATTCACACGCAAAATCTGAGCTTTTAAATATCTTTAGATTGTTAGTTGACTGCTCTTGTTCTTAAATCTGTAAGTGGACTAAAGCGTCTGAAATGCTTTCAGGCAAGAGGCATTGATGTGCAACAGGTTTCCCTGGTTATCAACTATGACCTTCCAACCAACAGGGAAAACTATATCCACCGGTAAGTCGGAGCACTTTTTTTTTTTTTTTTTTTTTTTTTTTTTTTTTGGTCTGATTTGTTCGATTCTGGCTGTTGTGTAATAACAGTGCTTTATTTGTATAGAATTGGACGTGGTGGCCGTTTTGGCAGAAAGGGCGTCGCTATCAACATGATCACTGAAGATGACAAGCGTACACTCCGAGACATTGAGACCTTCTACAATACAACCGTGGAGGAAATGCCCATGAACGTTGCTGATCTTATCTAAGACCCCAGCCTTTTCTTTTTTTTTTTTTTTTTTTCTCTTCCCTCCTTTAGTCTCATTCCAACCCACATCCCTTTTCACGCAACTCCCTCACAAATCAAGTACTGTTAATTCTGAGGGTGTGCTTTTTCATAAATCCAGTGTGTCTGTCACATCACTCAATTATTCAGAATGAATGCTCAATATTCCTAAGGCTCATTTAATCTTGTCCTTTGAGTGCTGCCATCTACTGGTTAAGAGGAGGCATTGTAGGGCTTATTTGCATGTATGGTGTAAATGTTAATGCACTGACTGGCATATGGATTGAAGACATGCCCTGCTTTTCTTGAGTGTTGGTTTAACCATTTTTGAGATGTGACTGTTTACATTGGATTTTTTTTTTTTTTTTTTTGTACAAAAAAACGGGGCGAAGGATGTAAAATACAGAATTATTCATGTTTTATATGGGGGACTTGGACTCTTATTCCAAATCTTCATCTTTATTTTCCTTTTACAGAAGCATGAGTGCTGTAAGTTCTGCTTGAGGGGGGAAAAAAAAAAAAATGCTTCAGTCCAAAAGGAAGCTGGATTTGTGCGAGCAAACCAGATTGTAAAGTTGCAAAATGTGGTCGTCATTTTCTCCTGGTCCAAATGTTCTGTTACATCTCTGTGTTGTCCTGTGTGCGTGGTTGTAGCTTTTTTTTTTTTTTTTTGTAAATAGGCTTTACTCTGGCAGGATGGGTGGCTGAAGGCATTAGAAATTAATTTGGCATGATTGGTATGGCAGGTTAACGACCCACTGTTGTATTGCCTCAGATTTTCTCTGCATCATAGTCCTATCGAGGAGAGTTGCTCCTACAACCTACCTCACCAAACTGTGTTGGATGGGTCTAAATATGTACAGGACCAAACTGCAGTAGTAGAGCATATAGAGATCATTGTCTTCGTATTGTTCAAATGCCTGTCTTTTGTTGGGTGGGTTTGGATGTGGGGTTTACATTGGTCAGTGCTATTTTTTTAAACAAATTTATTACAAATGTGATAATTATTAACCTTTTTGAGACAGAAGCCATGTATTAAAATCTTTTCTACATTGGACTCTGTATAGTATTTATTTTAATGGTCTGAAATAAAGGTATTTCCCATTTTTAACATGCTAAGCTGACTTTTACTCGTTCATTGGGTTTAATTTAGACTAGCTTCATATTGCAATACGAGTATGTGAGCTCTCAAAGCATGTTTGTGGTTCCACTTTTTTTTTTTTTTTTTTTTCTTTCAACATTTCAATCCTTCAAATGATGTTTGATCAGATGTAGGGTTAGATGGTAGACATGGATGTTCAGTAACAGCCGCACAAGTTTTATCTGGATTGGATCTGTAATAAGGATGATGGGAGTTACTATTGCGTCACTTGCTCACCGGTGCATTCTCTGCAGTGAATGGTAGCCTCAGAATGAATCCAAACAGCTGATTTAAAACCATCACATATAATCTACAACTAATGTCTTGTAAAGTGAAATGTGTTGAAGAAACTAAGATTGAATAAATGTTCAGCAAATATTCATATTGCGGTCAGCTATACTTTTACATAGTTTTAACGTAAACTTGTGATGCATGTTTGTCAGTCATAAAACTGTAAGATTTGTCAGTACTAATAAACTGAATGTTTCAGATACACAATAACCAGGTTTAAATATTTATCAATAAATCTAATTCAATTGTATGAACTAATTGATTCTTGCTTGCTCCACAGCCAGCCATGTTTTAACAGTTAAATTCAATTTTCATGATGTGTGGTGATGGCTAGGGAATTTGTATGAATATATTTGAAAATAATATGTAAATACATTCAAACATATGCAAATACTTAATATACTATGCCATAATTGATTCTTCTGTTGTGTATAGTTTCAAAGCTAAAAAGGGTTGTTTTTTTTGGATACCTGGATGACACTTGAAAATCAGTGCTAACTGGTCACAACTAGTGACAGAATGACCACCTTGTGTTACGATGTTATATTAGCAGAATTATTTGCGCTTTGTTCAGTAAGTAAATGCTACGTTATTTTATAATTATGCTCAATCCGGTGTCCATTTTACTATGAAGAGCTCCTGAGAGAAGCACCTCTCGAACCAAGAGCCTAGAAATAGCCAGTTCTGAGCGCGTCCACAGGAGGGCAGATCTGTACACCATCTGTATCCACAGCAGGGAAAGCAGCTTTCAGCTGTGCCACAAACCCAGGATGCATACCAATCAGACTGGACCTGTCATTCTAGCACATGAGGATGTATTAGGAAATGTTCTATTCACCAATAGTTATCCAAACTCTCAGAAGGCCTGTGTCATTTCAATTCCACGGCTGCAACTTTTGATCACTTCAGTGAGATCGCTCCACCAACATCCCCTGACATAATGCGTGGGCCCTCATTCACCTGTCCATCACGCAAACACTATGTTAATTCCCGCATCGTGTACCCCTGTCCCACGTCCCCTTCATTCAATTCATTGTACCAATCCCCTCTCTTTCCTGCCCTTTTATACCCACAGTCTTCTTTTCTGACATTCTTCCTCCTATCACAGCCCTCTGTCGGAGGCATAACAACCTCTCCGAGGGCCATACACCTTATGAGAAATTTTATGTGTGATTATGTGTGCTCAGTGTAGGTGGCCCGCCGAACACTTTCACTGTCTGCATGGTAACCCCCCTGCCACTTCCCCCTCTCCCCCTGCTGGGCACATGATTGTGGGCTCAGGGATTATGCAAGCAGGAGGCTTGTAAAGGGCCTGCCAGGGTCTTTCTGTGCAGTGACGGATGGCTAGGAGACTGAAGCCTCCATTTACATAAGAAGGGAGAGAATAGAGGCCCCATTCACTCGGTCTGTCAGGGAGGACTCAGGGACAAACTCCACTCTCTCCAAGTTGCCCTCTCTCTCTTTTCTTCTTTATCTTTGCCATTCTCCCTTCTCCTCAAGCTTTTCCTCATCCGTCCTCCTTTCTTCAGGCCATTGTAATTTATTGTGAACTCAGTCTCTTCATTTTAAGGCCACTTAATTTTTTGTTCTTTTAGTCTATTGGGTTTCCTAATTCAAATCAAAATGTCATATTTGCCCCAATGAATTACATAGCGTTTAGATTTTCATTGTTCACACATTAAAACAACTCAGAAAAGGTATTAATACACTATAGTATAAACTTAAACGGATATTTCCAACGTCTGAGTCCAAACATTTTTAAAACAACAAAAACTATAAAAACCATATCAATAGAATGTTATTAAAATATGCTCTATCTCTGTAAATATTTTATTATTTACAAGTATGAAAATATTAACAATTCATATTTTGTCATTGCAAGGGGTGATAATTAAATTTACTTTACTATTTCAAAATAAATAATTTCTCAGTAAAGTTCCTGTCAAATATTTAATCAGGATCCTCATTTGTTTCTAACGAAATGACTTTCTTATTCTAATGAACCAAATGTTCTTGGAATATTCTGATGATGAACCTTTTTGGAATTTATCATTTATATTTCAGAAATTATAACAATTAATGTTAAATGATAATTTATCAAATTAATGTAGAATTTATTAAACATATCTAATATATATCAAATTAATGAAATTATTACAAATATATAATTTATGTAATCAATATATAATTAATTTAATATATTAGAATTTTAGTTAAAACTAAATTCATATTTTAAACACTGCATCCATAAACACTATGGGAATTATTGTAATTAAAAAATAGTTGCTTGTACATTAGAAAACTAAAGATTATTTCATTTTAAAATGTGCAATTCGGGAAAGAACACAACGGAAGAACAAATAAGCAAAAATAGTCTAGACGCAGTATTTATTTAGTTCAGTCAAAGAGCGCATGTTGATTCTCCCTTACAGGTTGATTCAGGTAGCCGTGTTTGAGCAGCTTAGAGCCCAGATGAATGGGTGGTTATCTTTTGTGTGTGCTTTGGAAAAACAATTGTGTTGTAACTTGTTTTGGACATACATATTCAAACCCATGAAAACACTGTTTTTAAAAAGCACCACAATAGTCAGAGAGGCATGTGAAGCACATGTGTATGCAAACATGAGGGCTTTGAACGACCTGTGCTTGTGAGTAGGGGCCACACTTAACATTTCTGAGAAATTCTCTGAGCTGTCTTGGTGCTGTCACAAACCAAGTGGGACAAAGAAAGAGGAAGGCAGAATGAGTTGAACACTCTCCATAAGAGGTTTTCCGTTTGTCCAAAATGTTTTTTTTGGATATGGCTATATAAGAATAAAGCCCCACAATTTGTGGTTTGATTGGCATAAAGGCATAACTGTCAGTCACGAACAGAGGCCGCTCACATGGTTCACAAAGCACCTGCAAATTTACAAGCACTCACACCTGTGTCTACAAAAAAGAGAAAGAAACAACGTAAAGCTTTTCTCAAGCAATTGCAAACACTGAAAATCCCACACCTATAGAAAGTCACGTCATAAATTGTCATCAAAAGGCAGTAATGGCACATTGCTCTATGAGGACTTGAAAACAAGTATCTAATTATATACCATAAAATGTCACATAAATTCACCCTGAAAACATACAAAGCTCACACAAGATTCAAACCAAATTACTTAAAACACCTTATGTAATAACTAATAAGACAATAATACACTATAATACACTTTTAACTAGTAACCTTTGTTTTGCACTGCTAGTTTTTACTAACATTTCTCAGGTCAGTCTTTTTCCCAGGACCCCAGGCTGACAGGGTCCTGAACACACAGAAAGTGTAAAGGTGTAAAGTCAAACTAATTAAGTCACAGAAAGTGATTCAAAGAAAGCAGGTCCGAAATAACACAACATTTCTTTTAAAAGTTGGGTCATTTTAAAGTGTACTAAAATGTTCCTTCTAAAATATGCACTAATTACTGGTAAGAGATAATTAGTATTTCTCTCTTTGCGTGCCGCTTACCTCAAGTAAAATACCACACCCCTTCAATTGTTTTGCAAATGAGCAAAGGCTTGCGTTGAGCGCTGATTGGTCAGACGTGAAATACAATTGGTTCAACGTGGACTATTGCGGCTCAACAAGTGGCTTGTGGATAGAGTTGAACAGAGTTTAGACAGACAAACAGCTGTGATTGAAACGCTTTTCGCGCCCTTTTTTTTACTCTATTTTGTCTGAAAAACTTGTTCTAAATGTTTTGATTCATCGTGCAGTTCTTTTCTCACTGCTGCATTTCATTTGGCCAGGCAATCCCGGCTGTAAAGAGACTTCACCTGCGCCGGATTTGTTTGACCTGATTAGATTCGCTTGGGCAATTTTAATTGGCTGCGTTACGCGTTGAGCGATTGAAACTCAAAGTGTGTAGTAGCATGATGTACAGCATGATGGAGCATGAACTGAAGACCACGGGTCAACATCATCCCCACCAGACCAGTCCAGGGATGTCTCCTCCGGTCAGCGGGGTTGGAAATGCGCACCACGGATCAAAAACCTCTTGTCCACCCGGCGGGGACCCCATGGACAAAGTGAAGCGTCCCATGAATGCGTTTATGGTGTGGTCCCGGGGTCAGCGGAGGAAGATGGCACAGGAGAACCCCAAAATGCACAACTCTGAGATAAGCAAACGCCTCGGAGCGGAATGGAAACTTTTAATGGACACCGAGAAGCGGCCGTTCATCGATGAGGCCAAACGTTTGCGGGCCGTTCACATGAAGGAATACCCCGACTACAAATACAAACCTCGGCGCAAGACCAAAGCCCTCATGAAGAAGGACAACCCCGTCGGTAAATATCCTTTCACAGCCGGCAACCTGTTGGCATCAGCCGTGGCACATGGACATGGCGGGAGCCCGAGAATGGACGGCTATGGCTGGGGTCACGCAGGTGGTTATATGGGAATGCAGGGTGAAGCACTCGGATACCCGCAACAACTGCACCGATATGACCTGTCTGCTCTCCAGTACCCGCCGGCACAGACCTACATGAACGGCTCTTACAGGTTTGTTTTTGTCTATAAATGTATTCATTTAGGTATTCTTAAATTTTTAGTGTGGCTTGAGTTGTGTGGGGCAAACGCGCGCAGAAATTCATGTTAACCGGTTCGGATTTTATTATGCGCAACTTTGAGATGAGTTGAAAAAACAAACATTTGTGAACAATTTTACATCGTTCTCTTTAAATGGTTTCCTCAAACAAAATATTTAATAGAAATTATAGTACGTAAAAGTACTTCTATTTAGTTTGCACTTTCACACGTGAGGTTTTTGTGCTTAACTTGCCACTTAAATTGATCCTCAAAAACGCACGCCTATTCAGCACGTGTCCTATAGATTTTATATCGTTATAAACGCGCATTTAGGCTATTCATGATTTGCCTATATATTAACTTTAATCATATCCTTACATTTATTTTCTATTTGCCAATAAGTTTTGTCTCCACAACTAAGCTGGCTTAACCTGTATAGACCTGTTATTTGCTTGTCAGCATTACTGGGAGCAAATGCAGAGGCGTTTTATGTGTGGAAAGATAGATTCTCCGTGCTACTGCTGTCTGTCTGATTTCCTGATTTTGTCCCTTTTTTTTTTTTTCCACAGCCCAATGTCATATAGTGGCAGCCCTCAGCAGCCCAGTCCAGTGATGTCTATGGTTAAACCAGAACCCCTATCCCATTCGCCTACTGGAGTACCAAACCACCACCGTGGGGCTTTCCAAGGGGAAATGATTAGCATGTATATTCCAGGTGGTGATACCAGCGACACCTCAAACCAGAGGGCCTACTCTGGTGTCCAACAGCACTATCTTGGTGGAACTGTTCCCCTCACTCATATCTGAAGTTTAGGGAATGCTCCCTGAATTCCTATTAGTTGGACCCTTATTGGGACCGTAGTGCCACACACAGACTGTTTGGAATGAACACTTCTGATTGTTTACTACCACCTCGCTTTTTTTAATGATCTGAAGTTGTCTGTTGAACCTGTATAGAAAATTTAGCCGTTTCAGTCTCATGTTTTCTGTCTTTGCAGCTATCACATTTTGACCAGGTGCAACTTCTCATTACGTTAAGGTTAAATCAGCTTATTTCTCCATTCCATATTCTAGCACAGCCACCCTCTTTGTTCCTAAATAGATAATAGATTTTTTTAAAAATTGTTAGTGTTCTTTTGTGCTCTGTGCAATGTTTAGAACATGCATTGTTCATGTAGCAGTGGGCAATCATGATCCAAAATCTAATTGGTGTACAAAACAGGGCAGCATATTGGGAACTCCAAAAAACAGGTCAGCGACTAATGACTGCCATGACCAGTGATGGACATGCCATGTGACCTTGAGGAGTGTAAATTTTAATTTGTATGCCCAGACCGGCTCAGCACATGGAATAACTGTGGTGGGTGAAGTTGACCTAAGTGTCTCTTTAAATCTGGTTATTGATTATATAGTAAAGTGTTTTGGAAAATCTCAGGGCTTTTTTCAAATGAATAGCAAGAAATGACAGTATAGATCAGATGTAACATTGCCTCATCTAATTAGAAGTCCTTGCAACTATTACCCAAATTGTAATGGAGAGAAGTAATTTGGTCACTGTCTGCTTTGTTTTCCTACTTTAAATAATGGCTGTAAATTCATATGTACCATACCAGTGTGCATGTAATATGTTTGAACTTTTTTTTTTTTTTTTTTTTTTTGTAGTAAGGAAATTGCACTCCTGTAAATGGCCAAGTTTAGGCATATTTACAGATTGCTAAATGTTTGTCATCTAGCATTCTGGCATTTCCCTGTTATGGGTCAAACTTGAATGCACTGATCTTTGCTATCAGTCAATGCACTTCGTTAGACTAGGAGGTTATAGACATCGCCTGGTCTTTCTCATTCTACCACAGCATTAAGTCTGCTTTTGCCATTACAGTATGGTTGAGTTCAGTGGACCTGACTGAATTTTTTTTTTTTTTTTGCCCCCACAGTGACCTGGTCCTTTTTCAACAAAATGCAAAGTTATGTCAAGGTCTTGATTTGTTTTGAACTGCGTAGGCCTTGTCAAATATGTAAGTCAGTCTGACTCATTGTTGCCACAAAGCTCAGTCAGTTATGTTAGTTACTAATGTTTTGGTTAATTAAATGGTGATTTAAGCACAATGAAAAAAGTTTACATTGCCATTGAAGTGAGTTTGCAGCTTCCTGTTAATTTTTGTTTTTTTAAATGGTTTTAACTTTGGTTGTAAATACCTTTTTGTACAGTGTATATTTCTTGTTTTGTTTTCCTGGCTCTTATAAGGGCCGTTTTTGCAGAATAAATGACCATACAATATCTAGTCTCTAGTTTTGATTTTTGAAATCTTTGTGACTTGAAGTGTTTTTGCAATTTCCAAGCTGCATGCTACCAGAATTGTGTACCCATTATGCCAGTCTTTTTGGACCTTCATCATGTGACTATAGTTTTGTTACCAGTACCATTAGTGGACAAAGGAATTACTGTTTGCAGTCAGCCATGGTCCATTTAATGTTAGTGAAAGTGTCTGATAATAACGACCAAGATTAGTATTTGTGATGTCAGCATGCTGGTCTCTTGAGAGGTGATCTGCTTCATGTAAAATAAAACCATTTGTATTGCAACTAATATTATTTAATTTGCAACTTAAAATACATTTATCAGGCCCAAATCCTCAGTGTTGCCTTCCTAATTTCATGTAGTGACTGCATATTTATTTTGTTTTTGTTAAATATTACACCATTTCATGTAGACTAAGTCTTTTTAGCCAAATGAGGAAAAAAATGTGTGCACCTTTAAATTTACATAAACATTTTTTTAATTATAGGTTTGTGTCCTAAAAGTTTGAGGAGAGGGTTATATATAAAGAAAACAGCCAGAAAGTAACGATTTAAGTACGAAATCATTAACTTTCACGGTCTACCTCAGAATAACCCTCTCTCTGCAGATTGAACACTGGTTGTTGTCTCGGTCGTAATTGGCCGTTTCGGAGGCACATTGTCCTTTGCTTTTGAGCTCGCAGGTGTACGGAGTAAGCCACTGAATCCGGAGAGGCTCCCTTGGACCACTTTGTTCTCGCTTCTCGCTTCCAGCTGTGCGGAAAATTAGCGTTGCCGTCGTTTCTCCCCGTTTTCTCCTCGGGGTTAACCCCCTCACCTCCTAATGTCATTCTCATGAAAATGTAAGAGCTCGCTGCGGCTAATCGGAGGGGACTTTACATTTACCCTCATAACAGTTCAGGCGTGTTTACAAGTTAGATGAAGTAAATCATTATACATGATCAATTTTTAAAAACGTTTAAAGGAAGAAAATTAAGCCCACTTTGTTAGGCGTATCGTCAGACGACTTGTTGCGACTGTGTTTGGGGGGTTAAGAGGGCGACTGTGGGTGTTGAGAAGGGTGGGGGTGCTGGATGCTCCGCTGAGAAACATACAGTCACTTAGCAACGACCACCGAGGCTTCAACAAACTGTTACCATGGTAAATTGTTGGGTTGCCAGTTTGCATTCGATGTCAAGGAATTGACTGAATGTGCACGATATCTTTGGAATGTTTTAACTGATTAATTTGCTAAGTCGCTATTATTATTATTATTAAAAAAAGTTTTAAATCAGTTGACAGCTATTTCGTCATAAACCCGGAAACGAGATTAATGGTTGCTATGGAAACGAGGGGGGGTAATATTTACATGCATTCCGAGGGAGCCGCTCCCCTCCTGCACGCACACATGCACAGCATTCACTTCCCAACAGGTGAAATAAAAAGTGATAATATGAAGAACCTGGTGATTATGGGTATGAAATGACAAATTTACTCTAAAAAATGTATTTAATTTCAATAATGCAAAGGAAATACAGTGTATATATGTAGCGTTCACACAGTTACGTTTTTGTAAACAGTGCCAGTTTTAACGTTAAAATACACTTTTTATCTCACACTCATGTTGTTTTGTTATCAGTGTTTTGTTTAAGACCATTATGGTCGTCTTCAAATGTCTTAAGCTTAATATTCTCAGTGTTATTCTTCAGTTTTCTGTTTTCATTTCTGTTTCACAGAAAAACAGCAGCTTGATTAGCATGAGGGTGAGTAAATAATGTCATCATTTTCATTTTTTGAGTGAGCTATTTCTTCAAGCAGACTTTATGCTTACATTTCATTTTTAATCTGCATCATCAGAACGTGTTTCATCACTCTCTTGTACGATGATTTGTCAGTCTTACCTCAGATGTTGTGTATGTACAGGTGAGTGAGTGGGCGTACATTTTTCTTCCTTTTTTTTAACCGAGCCGTTACGGTTGGTTGAAATGCCACCAAGGCTGGATACACGCATGTGTGTGAGTCAGCCTAGATGAGCACTGCCTGTCACGCAATAACAGGAGGGTGGCCAGACTCATCTGATAATAGTCTATGTTGTGTCTGCCACATGTCAAATGTAATTTTATAGGCTAATAATATGAAACCTGTTTAAACAGAAAAATCTGTTTGTGTATACTTTACACATATGACAAACAGTATAAAAAGTAAAAGATGAGAACAAAACAAGGTAGCAACAAATCTGCACACCATAGGCGGGACGTTTCTGCCAAATCTACCAACATCCTGTATCTTGAGCTATCTTGTAAAATCAAGATTTGGATGCTATTCTAAGTTGGAGTAGGTGTGTACCTCATACTTTTTTGCTTTATTTATTCAGAAGGAAATAAATTGAAACACATGGATTCCAGCGTCAACAAAACATATCTACATCAAAAGACTGGCGTAAGGCCAAAGCAGAAGTCTACCTGTCTGCTTAGCTCATAGTTGGCAATATCTTATGGCAAAATTTGTTGTTTTGGACAAGACAACTGCAAAACCCCAATACATTTTTTTTTATCAATGAATTTTAAAAAGTTGAAGAGGAAGTTGAATAGTGAGTTATTACTTCAACTTAGTCTCAGCAAACCCATTAAAAACTTTATAGGGCCAGTTTAACACTACACTGTAAAGTGATTGAAACTTTAAAAGATTAAATGCTGCAGTAAAACATGTAAATTGTTTAACAGTAAGTTCCCTTACTATACAGTAAAACTGTAATAGATCAGATCTTACATACTGTTAACTATACCAAAGCAATCTTATTATTTAAAGTGAAAAAAATGTAACTTTCCAGAATTCCCTGGGCGACACTTCACATTTGTTGGTATTTGAAATAACTGTGTTTCTTATTAGTTTTGTTATCAGTTATGTATATTAAGGTTTTATGTTAGATCCTATTGTTCAATTAATGTTTATTGCATTATTATGGTGTCGTGTGTTACTATTTACTTGTATTTACCTCGTGGAAAGTCTACTTGTGATGATCTTTGATTCTTCATCCGGCCTAATCTTTACCACCTTATAGTGGTTATATGTTAATAGTGCAAAATTGGTTTTAGTAGCAGCATGGCCTTGATAATTCAGCAAAAAAGAGCTGCTGGATTCACCAGTTTACACCAGTTATAAATATAAATTGCCGTTTTAAGCTGTAAAATGTACAGGTTGTTCTGTAAATGTGTTTACATTTTAACTGTATTTTTACACGATTATTCTTTCAGTTTTTTTCTGTACAAACTACAGAAGGTTTTTGACAGTGTAGAGGGGAAAAATCTATGCATTTTATAAAAATAGAAAATGTTGAGACCCCTGAGGTCAAAGCCCACCGTTCTGAGCAGCGTTGGTAGGCTGTGACGGAGCACGTGTACATTTCTGTCAGGTTAATGTGGTTAATAGAGGAAGCATTTGCGCAGGAATGAAAGAGTGATTGACAGGTAACACTAATGAGTGCACCACACCCCGGGCAAGACTGGTCTTGCAGCAAATCGAGGAAGAGCAAGGTGGGGCGAAACAGAGGCAGAGTGAAACAAGATACTCAGGATTACTCTTTCCAAAAAGATAAATCCATCACCTGTGATTTTATGTATGCAAAGTTAACATGCAATGTTAACAGGCATACCTATGATGTTTTATTGTCTATACTTTGGCAATGAGCTAAGAGCTAAAGATGTTTAGAGTCTTTGACAAACTGGTTTGACACATGAAGTCTGCCGTTATAGGCTGGATGGGGCATTTGTCAAGCACCCCACATAGGTGGGGAGGTGGTGGTGTGTACCACTGATTAAAAGATATAGATCTGGGAAGCAGTCTCCTGTTCAGGTTAGGTGAGATAAGACCAGAGGCCAAACTTTGAGGGCTTCCCAACAGACCCGAGAAAAAAAAAAAAAGTGTAATCCAACATTATGGATTTTAATGATACATTCATTTAACTGTCAAGAAAAAAATAACTGAACACTCTCTAACTAACTAACCATCTTTCCTTACTCCACGGAATATTATTGACATAAATAAGTTACATACGCTACTGTTTAAAAGTAAGATTTCTTTAATGCTTTTGTAATAAGTATTTTATATTCACTGCATTTATTAATTTACCAAAAGGTAATATTGTGAAATATTATTACAATGAAAAATAACTGTTTTCTATTTTAATATATTTAAAAATGTAATTTATTCCTGTCATGGCAAAGCTGAATTTTGTGACATGATCATTAAGAAATCTTTCAAATGTGCTGATTTGGTACTCAAAAAACATTTCTTATTATTATCAGTGTGGAAAATGGTTGAGCTGCTTAATATTTTTGTGGAAAATTTTTAAGGTTCTTTGATGAATATAAGTTTAAAAGAACAACATTTTTTTTAAATAGATTTTTTTTTGCATCCTTGCTGAATAAAAATATTAACATTTCAAAAAAACAACAAAAAAAAGTACTGACCCCAAACTTTTGAATGGTAGTGTAAATAAGGGTATTTACACTTATATGGTATTCATTGGCATCTTTAGCTATCTTTTACTGTGATTATCAAAAACAAAATGCATTCACTGTCTAAACATTCTATTTGATGAAAAGGGATCTGATGAGCATTGACAGTAGGTGTGTTGACATGAACTGTGCCTAGCCCTGCTGATCAGCAAGAATAGCCGGTTGCAGTTGGGGGTGGAGTTGAGAAAAGAGCCATCAGATCGGATGCTTTCTGCTTTTTGCAGTGTCTATGGGAATAAATACCTACATCAAAGCAAACAGAATGCTGTTGTTGAGTTGACCCTGTAAGTTTAGGTAGAATGTGCAGGGTAAATTTTAAACATTTATTTAAACACGAGCAAGCCTACGTTATGAACACAACCAAAGAAATCATATCATGCAGAGATTATGTCTTTAGAGGAACTTACAGGGGAACCTAATCTATTATGCTTCACCTTTATGCTTATATAAAATCTCTTTAAAAAACTGAAGAATTAACAGAAACAGAAAATAGTTCTTCTACTAGTCAACTTTATGGCACTGAACTATCTTGTTATCTAGAATTTGTTTTTGTGATAATTGATTACGTGGATGCCACTACCACACTAAGGATAAGCATTTTGGGGGATTCTTTTGAATTTGTTTTAACTATTGCTTTATTTAAAATGGTTTATAACTGTGTATTGTTTCATTGTTTTTCTCACACATTTCATGTCACACATCAGTTCTTCCTTTAATTTTAGTCTCAGTAAAATAAAGGCACAAAAACACTTTATGTGTGGGACCAGAATTATTATCAGTTATATTACTGTTAGGTAATCAAAGATGTCATTTGAAATGAAATGTATACTTGTAAACAGGTTGCCAGTATTTCGACTAAATTAGCTGTAATATTTAGCCTGATGAGTCATTTATAAATCATTTCAAGTGTCAAGAATAATATGGTGTTAAATAGAACTCTGTAATTTGAGCTTATATTTGATCGTCCTGCTTTAACTGCTTTTGATATTTAGATAAACACTCTCATTAGATGCCTAGCTTATCTTTCTGCCATTTGCATTCAGCCATCCTGTCTCAGTGCACCATTGTTCAAGCAGAACTTTTTAAACTCGGTTTATGTCTTACCTCTGTACACCTAGAAGACAGAACCACCAACCCTGCCAGACCCACAGGAGACTCAATGGAGCAGAGAGAATTAAGCACAAAAGAAATAATGGTCATGAGGTATGTAGTACATGTAACTGCAGTGAAGGAGTGCGTTATAAGTTAAAGTAGCATTGAAAATGACAGATACTATAACTGAATACAAGAATACCGAGCACTGGTCTAGATATTCAGCGCTTTTTGAAACAGCACAATTAAATATTAGCAGCCCTTGGAGAATTAAAGCCACATCTGGATGTGGACGTGCTTCATTTGGCAATATTTAACCACATTTTTGCAAAAAAGAAAGAGAAGAAATCCTATTCGTTGTAGTCAATTAAACTATTCATTTTATTAGGATTTCAAAATAATTGATTTCAGACTTCTTGAGTTGGACTTATAAAAATAGCATCTGCATACAGTTGAAAACTGAAACAGAGCCAGTGCTGCCAGTATCTTTCCAAGCTTTCTACTTGACTTATACTGAACTTCTCTTTAAAAAGTGATGATAGATGGAGACTTAAAGACTGACGCAAGTAATTAATTATACAGCTAGTAGGGTAAAGGGTTCCAGTGGAGAAAACTGATAGCAATTGTATTTTTTTAATCGACTCTTTGCCTCTCTCTGGTGGTACAAGTATGTATCACAGTTCATCTATTTGAACTGTCCATAATGGATAAATGCAAAAACACTTCAAACAAGAATAAAACTATTTAATTAAATGTTTTTTTTTTCTACAACTGTTTGTGTGTTTTTTTGAAACCTTTCACACAACGAACACTATAAATGATCTGATGAAAATGTTTTACTCAATGGTCAAAAGTACATTGCAACTTTAGATATGGAAAAACCGTAATCACAGCCATTTGTAATATTTCATACATGAATATAAATCCAACAATGAACAACAGATGTTCACAAGCAAAAGAGGAAAATAAATTCTCAAATGTAATGTGTGCAAATATGCAATTTCCATCATTCAAATTAAATTTTCCTTTTACCTGCCGACAGCTTGAAACTTGCTTTTGATGGGTGAATACTAGCATACGAAAACAACAGAAAAAGTGCTTTGATGTGAATTTATCTTATTTTGCCAAGTTCCCATCAGTTGTGATAATACTCAACAGCATGGCTACATGTACTATTGCAATTTAAGAAACACAACAGTAATTGATTCACTAGTTGATCAGCAGTAATTGATTCACTACATTACCTAAAGAAAAAAAAAAACTTTGATTTTTGTCAAATACAACAGGATGTCTTTTCTAGCAACATGGGTATTCTATGTTCTGGAAGACTTTGTAAAATAGTGTCCATATGGTTGGATTGGTCTACACAGAAAAAAAACCAAAAAAAAAAACCTAATGATCCCTTGTGGGGATAACATGTTCTAATAGGGCTGCCTTTAGCATATGACGACACATATTTTCATATGTGCACTTTTAAAGTATTTTGGTCATTTTTACAATTCTGAAATTAATATTTACAAAAAGTCTTGGCAGACTTTTTTTTTCACAGATTTGTTGCTGAATTCCAAATGGCTACATGGATTTAAGTGAATATTCAGTGAGCTAGGGTAAAGTGAGCAGTACGAATGTATGTCAGTAATAATACATGAGGATTTAATAAGGTTGAATTACAGAATATGGACACTACTCCCTTCCCTGAGCTATTAAAAATGGTCCAATGAAAAAGCCCACTACCATAAAAAGGAGAAAAAAAGTTCTATAATTATAGAAGGACCCCTCACCATACTGGCTTTTTGGTCCACTTCAGGGCACCTGGAATACGTCAATGTGTGCATTATACAGTATTTGTACCTGCCTGTAAGCAGTGATATGTTAACAATAAATGCTTTTAACAAGTGACCAAGGGACAGAGCTTAATTTCACAAGAACCTTCATTTTGATTAGAATACATCTAAGTCCCCAATCGGCTGTTCAGGGCACTTTGTCGACTTGAGTGGTCGCAGAATTTGCCGGTTGTTCTGATCTACTCGGTCTTCTTCCTGAGGGCAGGGCTGCTGTTCCAGTAGTAGAGGACTTGAGCTGCGATCACACCATTACAGAAAGAAGAGATGATGTAGGTGACAGCCATGAGGGAATCTCCCGTTTCCTGTACAGAGGACACATTAAAATGGGCATTTATTAATGCCAACCTGTTTTAAAATAAATGTAAAATCCAAAGAGGACCATAATAGTTTTCATAACAGTAAGAATCAGGTCATACGTTTATTTTTTTCAATAAATTCATTTAGCACGGATATATTCAATTAATCAAATTAGTTAGATAAGATTTTTATATTGCTCCAAAAAAAAAAAATCAAATAAATGTTGCTGAACTTTTAAAATTAATCAAAGAATCTTTTAAAAAATGTAACAGGGTTTCCACAAATATATTAGGCAGAACAACGTTTTTCTAAATTGGTAATAATAAGAAATGTTACTTGAGCATCAAATCAGGATATTAGAATGATTTCTGAGGGATCGTGAGACACTGAAGACTTAAGTAATGGCTAATAATATAGAAAACAACTTTACATTTTAATTTATAATATTAAAGGTTTTTTTAAGCAAATGCAGTCTTGGTGAGCATAAGAGACTTCTGTCCTCCAAAATATTGCATGACATCTCATTATAGTGGTTTTACCTGCACTGTAGTGAATATGCGTGCTAAGGAGCCTGCAAACAGCAGAAACACTGAAATAGCTGACAGCTGTCCAGTGTGGCCATTTTTGTAGTTGGTACCAGCCTGAATTAACTGAAGACACAGAGAAAATCGGATACATTGCATGAAAAATATATTTCTGCTGGGTCAGCTGTTGAACAGCATTGTTGTTTTTTGTCCAGTTTACCCGTCCAAAGATGATGGCTGGCATATTAGAGGCTTGCATGGTAGTAACAACGGATATTGGTGTCGCGGGAGAGAGTAGGACTGCCAACAGACCAAAGTACACAGCCAGAAACCCAAAACCTGCAAATAATCACAGCACAGTCAAAAGGTAAACCAGAAACATTGACATTTAAAATGAATGAAAGCAGCACAGATTTTTTTTTTCAAATTTACCTTTGATGCTGTTTCCTCCATAGTGCTGTATGAGGAAACCAATGGTCACAGTTTGAAACATGAGGAAAAGTGCCTCACCCCAGGAACTGTAAAAAAATGATCACAGTAAAACATGTTATATCTTTATGTGTTTAGTAACCAGTTTTTCCCCTTTGTTGTTTGATATTTATAAATGCATGGTGTTTGTATAGACAGATGTTTACCAGACTTCAGCATAATTATGAAAAAGTGTCACTACTACTGATTTACCTGAAAGGAAAGCTGTTGGCAATACTGTAGGCCATGGTGCCCGTGATAGCAAACAGCTCCAGTAGCACAGAGTTAAAACTCAGTCCCTCAGCACTTCTGGCACCAGTCAGCTTTAGAATCTGAGGTAGTTTTACTATGAAGAGACATACACAAAACATCCATATTAGAAGAAAATATTTTTTTGTGTGTATGTGTTGTAAAGATGAAGATGATTTCATACCTAGTACAGAACCCAGAATGATCCCAATGCCCAGTCCTTTGCTGATTACAATCTTCAGACAATCCACTAAAGAAGAATCACAAAGAAACTCAGGTTTCAAAACGACTAAATGCTTGCATGTGAAAGTTTAGGCACATATTTAAAACACATTACTATTGTAAATTATAATGCAGGTGACGTTTAGCATATATTAATTTAAACCAAAATAATCGGAAATTTTGACAGATTTACGGAAACCTCCGATGATTACCGAGGACATACTATAGGTATCCAGTAAGAAACTGACATGTAAATCCAACAGCGAGATTTAATACAAATATAACAGAAGAAAACACATTTACAGCTCAGAGAACCGCTTAATAGCAACGAAACATATCTTGTATCATAAACATAAATAATTTATAATAATATCTCCTCTAAAGTCGATAAAAAGCGAATAATGCAGTTACTACCAAAGCTGGCAAAACGACAGGTGCTCCGATGTTTTAAGATAAGAGAATAACTCACTTTGTCACTGAATCGTTGCAAGTATACCAGCAAATAAGCTTTGAAATATCTTCTATTTATCTATAACGTTACTACTAAACTAAAAAAAATATGAACCTACCGTGCAGAAGATTGAACTGTAAAAAGAACTCGTCATAACATTTTTCTGGCATTAAATAATTAACCAGAATATCTTTAAAAGGATCCATGAATGTTTCTACAACTGCTTCCGCCATGATGCAAACGTCCCATCTAGTCACGTGATGTCGTTCGCTACTTTAACCCCTCCCCTTTTTTATGGAAACTCTTCCAGTAACGTGTTCCTTCGGTTTGCGATTAAAGAGGGTGGTAGCCCAAATTATTTTTATATAACATATTAAAATAAATTGCTGACAGCAAAAGGTGCCGCGATTGTTCCATAACGCCGATAAAAAATAAACCAGGCTAGTTTGTCCTCAGTGACGTTCCGTAGAAGCTATAGTGAAAATAAAATTTTAGATGTGGTAAACTTTTTGTTTCTTTCATCTCGAAGTATCCCAGTTACGCAGACTAAAATGGACACGCATCGATCAATAACAAAAAGCGAATCTGGCATCAATTCCGACATTTCAGGCCAACCATACTGCGTCTCAGTGTTAAAAGAGGGCTACTGCACAGCGGAAGCAGACGGGGCGTTTAGAGCTGACGGTACCATTTCTTTAATTACCGGACCACAAACTATCCTAGTGGACACCGGGGGCCCGTGGGACCGAGACTTTCTCGTTGCAAAACTTAAAGAGAAGGGTCTGACCCCAGATAATGTCGCTACAGTAGTCGGAACCCACGGTCACTCGGACCACGTGGGAAACTTGGGCTTGTTTCCAAACGCCAAAATAATCGTGGGATGTGACATAAGCGTGGGGGATCGATATCTGCCAAACCAGCTGGCTGAGGGACAGCCATACCCTATTGACGATTATGTAAGTTATTAGACTAGCGAAAGCTCTGTATATTCTGAAGTAGTAGTATATAATCAAGTAATCCACTTTATCCTCAAGGTATCCGTCATTCCCACGCCTGGCCACATGGGTAGAGATGTCAGCGTCCTGGTGAAGGGAACATCGGAGGGGACAGTCCTTGTTGCTGGAGACTTGTTTGAACGTTGCCATGATGAAGACTCATGGAAGGAGCTGAGCGAGAATCCTCAAATACAGGAGACCAACCGACAGATGGCGCTGCAGCTGGCTGATGTGATCATTCCCGGACATGGGCCATTATTCAGAGTGCACAGGAAATGATGACGATGACATAATCCTAGAGTTATAGAGCAATTATGAAACCTTGACCACAAAGAACACAATTTATAACACCAGTGTGACGCAGGGGTTTTAAAATAAGACCTTGGTACTGACTCAAACCACTGTAAGTTACACCTACTGTAGATGTGAAACGAGGTTATTTATCAGTGTTAACCATGGCTTTTATACTTCAAATTTAGATTTTCGATTTACCCGTATTGACTGCTCAAGGCAGTGACACACTTTCTCGAGTTATTTTTAGGCTTTGTCTTGTTTTTAGGTCATGTGTCAAAAGGCTATGGAAGATAAGATTGACGTCAGATGTTGTAACTCGGTAGTAAATGATGTTAAGGATGGGACTCTTCAGAAAAAAATAATATATGCAAGGACATTTTATGTGTGCCATCTTAATTCTTTGTATAGGGTTAATACAAAATGTAAAATCATTGCTTCATGCTAAAGCTGTTTGCTGTAGCCTGCCAAAATATGTGCATTGTGATTTATTTTGTGTCAATATAAATATGAATTACAGCATTTTACTATGTTTGCATGTGTTTTTGTTCTCATCCTCAGCCCAATCCTTCTTTAGGACCTGCAGCATCAGCTTAAGAAATCAAATCTTATTCATGTAGTTTTTAAGCACTGTACATTTACTGTCCTTGAGTGCTTTCAAAAATATTGGCTGTAAATTGCTTTTAAATGTTATAGAAAGCGGTGACTCGCTGAGCTATTGTACAACATTTTACGTTTTGTATGACATCGTGCCTTTCCTTAAGTTCAGGTAAAGTTCATTAATGCTAAAAGTTACTCACAGTGGTTAACCAAAGAATATGCCTTCAGTGAAGTCTCAGCACTTGTTTCATTATTGCTGGCTTACGTTGATGAGGTAATTGAGTGTTGTGGTAAACCAATTAATGTAGTATTCATTCTACTTCTCAGATTCTTCTGAATAAATACTACTATATATTTCAATTGCGCTTGACACATGGCTTGTGTATGTTTTTCCATTAACTTTATAGATGTTATGATGATACAAAATATGTCTTTTCCCATTATCGATATATTCCTAAATCTGGGGCCCTATGAAATTCGTTTTATTTTATTCCAAATTCCGTTTTTTTTTTCCATTTTAATTTTCTGGATTCTGAACTCTTTTTTTTTAAAGTATAAATTATTTTTTTTAATCAAAGCATGTCTAATTGTTTTAAATCATGAAACATATACAGTTTAACAGCAATTTATTAAAAGTTCAACAAAAATTTAATTTTTAGAGCCCTATAAAATCCCTTTTTCTCAAATTCTGTTGTTTACTTAATTCTGTGTTTTCCATTTTAATTTTTCTGTATTGCATATTAATGGTTTAATTACATTTTAGAGTGATAACAGAACTCCAACTGTTTCACCTTTTGTGTCACTCCGCTTGCAGCATTTCTCACAGCGAGTGTCATGGTGGATGCCCAAATTCACTATAATTTAAAAATAATACTGTTGTAGTGTCACAGAATGTAGCTTTAAGAGTTTTTAGGCAATAATGTACTTGTTTAGACATCAAACATGAGGTTTGTTAATAAAGATAATGTCTATTTGAAAATTTGCATCTACATTTTCAGAGATGTGAGCTCCGGGGTGTCAGCAGCCATTGATGAAAATGAAACAAACCCCAAAACATGAAAGAAACATTTTTGATTATCCTTAATATAAGGATATATACTTCTACTAACAAAATTATAATTTTGTTAGTAGAAGTACTATTAGCCTATTTCATTGAGAAATATATTTCTTCCACAATTTATTCAAGTTAAACCAAACTTTTATTTTGAAGAAATAAAGACTGAAGGTCTGAAGACTGTTTTTATATGATAATGACAAAAGCTTTTCTTAAATAAAATGCTAAAATGCTCATGAAGTGACTCTCAGAGAACCAATGGAGATTATGTTAACGTACTCATATATTGAGGCAGCAGAGGCTGAAAACACTGCAAGCATCACACAGTATTTTTAGTTAACAAAACTACGCGTCTGTGTCATTCATTCACACAGAGACACAAAACATGCAGAGTTCATATTTAAATAGTCTTTTGAGGCTTAATATTCACAGACACTAGTCCACATCGCGTTTAGAAGTGCACTGACCTACTTTTGATTTATTCATTAAAAATCTGACAAATTCCGTGACATTGAGTGTTAATAGGGTGGAGAAAATTCAATTTTTATGAATAGATTCCGCGTTTCTGAAAAGTCATAGGGCCCAATATATCTGTACCTTGATCCTTTACCTAATAGGTTTGACATATGCTGTAATTACATGGAATAAAATATGCAAATATCTGATCAGTTTCCGCTGCTGGTTTATAGATTTTTTGATAAGAGAGCATGTGGGATCTGAATTTAAGTGCAATGAAAGGTTCAGAGTTCAGTAAAGAGCCACAATCAGACCCAACCTCCTACAACAAAGTGGCATGGTTATTCAAAGTACAGTCAATAATTTTTTATGGCAACCAGAAAATCATAAAAATGTGACATCAGTAATTGACCTGACGACAGGTAGGTGTGTTAGTCTAGTCAAATACAGTATTTATATTCCATCCCCTCCTCACTTTAGCACTCGAGAAGAAAGGCTTACATGTTTAAAGTCTGCTTAATATTTTTCAGTTTTACTTAAAATATTTACATCATGTGTACAGGAAAGTGCTCCAAGTTTATTGGCATCAGCCTTTATCCGCTGGCACTGCTGTCCATCATCTGCAACATTTTTCTGTTCTTCCCTGATTTTCAAACCATTTATTCCAAGGAGGCAGCAGAGGGACTCTACCGTCTTACAGATGAGATCAAATTCATGGGAGGTGTTGTTGGAGGAGGCATCTTGGTGAGGAATTTCTCCTCTTTCTCATTGTATTTTCACTGAGTTTTCCTTTGACAGTTCTGTTGTCAGACCAGTATATTGGCACTATTTACTGGAATATCCTAAAAAGAGAGCATTCATTGTAGGCTACATCTGATACAGCTTCTGTTGACATAGCTATTGTGTTTTTCCTTTAAGGTGTTGATCCCTGCTATCCACATTCATAGCACTGGTAGAGAAGGCTGTTGTGCAAACCGCTGTGGGGTGAGTTCTTCTAGGTTATTGATTTTTTTTTTTTTTTACACTCTAATACACTTTAACCATTGAAACACTGCCTAAGCAATACAGCAGGTGTGCCCACTTGAAATAAAAAAGGAATATTCAATAGTTCACCCAAAATAGAAACATTCTATCGTCATTTACTCACTCTCATGCCATTCCAAACATGATCAAAAATACTCTCCAATATTTTCCATTTAGAGACCCTTTAATAAACTTATTCCGGTTGTGTTGTCTTTGTCCATTAGATGTTCCTGTCCATTATCTTCGCTGCAGTTGGTGTGGTTGGTGCCCTGTACAGTGGCACTATAGCTGTGCTTGGACTGATTCATGGACCAGTTTGCAGGGGTGAAGATGGTATATGGAGCAGACCATTCCTAAACAGGTATGAAAATTAATGGTCCATCCCATTTCAAAGGGCCTAAGAGGGTTAAGAGGTTCGTTTCAGAACTGAAAACATCCTTTCCAGCCCCAAAAGAACATTTATTGCAAACAACTTACAGAGAGAAATAGAGGCTCCCTCTCTCTGTGGCCCTATTAACAGTGTTTGTGGAGCTCTGCCTATTTATAAAAAACTAATTATGTGACATACGTTTTTTGTTGTTGTTCTTGTTATATATTATTATTATTATTTACTATTTTACAGCACTGCAAGCTATTTGGGAGACTCTGACCTTTGGGATTTTTGCAAAGAGCCAGAAAATATTGTGGAGTTTAATATTGGCCTGTTTTCTGCTCTGCTGGTGGTTGCTTCTTTAGAACTGCTGCTCTGTGGATTCCAGGTGCTCAACGGCCTCTTTGGCTGCATCTGTGGTACATGCGGTCACAAAGAGGTATGTATTCTGGATAAAAGTGACAATTTCTAAAGGTCAAATCATTTACAGTATTTACTGCATTTATTGCTAACAGTCTATTTCTAGTAATATTGATTTATGGTTTCATGGTGTCTTGTACAGTGTTCTGATCTGATATGATTTGTTCCTTTAGGTGGCATAAGTTCAAAATGACAACAGACTGGATAATACAGGATCAAGATTTATTACCAGACACGTATCAGTCTTCATTACCGATCAGTGACATTTAGCAAATGTGGGAGTGTACAGTAATAAACAAGAAAGGACCATACTTCAAACGAACTTCACTGACTAACATTATATGTCCTCTATTAAAACATTATTTACAGATTGAATAACATATTTGAGAAAATGTGGCAGGATAACCTTACTGGTAACCCCCCAAAAATAAATAAATTAATAAATAAAATTGGTCCATTTTTGTATACATGTAAATATGTTAGTTTTATTTTTTTCTTATATTATGTTGTCAAATATCCAGCAATTTCAAGATGTTATGTTAATGTTACATTGAATGTATGAATGTATTCATGCTATCATTGCAAAATATAATAAAATAATGTTCTAAAAACATTATCTTTAACAGGTTTTAAGTTTACAATTGTCACTGAATTACATCTATGGATGTGTATCAAAAGTAATAGCAGATTCAACCATTTTTATGTCAGGCAGGACTTTTTTTACTATGATCTAAATGTACCTAGATATTTAAAGCAATTTACTCTTAAAGGATTTAGCTGGTGTATTTGGTTGTGGTGGCTGAAATAAAACTCATAAAACTCTATTTTAACTGGCCTTGGCTTCTTTATTAAACTTTTGTGATAATCCCTGTGATTTATTACTGAGGAGTTCAGTGCGTTTTTTGGATTTTTTCTGCATGTATTTTTATGTTCATTCATTAGGTTTTTAAGCAGCATAAAAGGGGACCTAAAAACGAGGAGAGAAATGACAAGCAACAGACTGTTTCTGCTCACACCGCAAATGCATTTCCTGAGGTGAAGTTGAGGAGAGGTGAGACTGCAACATAAGTGCCATCTTGGTTCATTAGCATCAGTGCCAGACGAAGAAACTCTCTTCTACAAAACACAAACGGTGAGTGCAATTGCAACATCCGTATAATCATTTTCCATTCTGTCATTTTAAATAAGGCATCTTTGAGTTTTGTGTAATTTACCACTTTTTATGCAACTATTTGTTCACATAAGATCTATTCAATCAAACATTTGTGAATCCGAATGAGAAATGAATTTTAGTGAATCTTAAAATATAAGATTAGAAGATACATTAATGTGTATTAAATTCATTTGACTTCTCTGCCATATGGTTTGTCTACACATTTAAAATGGTATGTTTTTGGGCAGTCCTGACCTTTAACAACTTCTATATATAAAAGTAATACATGTTAGTCTAAATATTATTTTCATTTAGTGTGCAAGTAGCATGAACAGTCTATAAATATATTTAAATAAACCAAGCAAGAGTGCTACTGAATTGCACAGCTTTGACAGTTTTGTTAAGTCATTTTCTGTTCTACGGTAAAAGCGTCATTTATATGAGGAAGCCAACGAAGTAAAAACTTTTCTTTTTTTTTCTTCACCTTTTTTAGCTCATATAATCCTTGTGTGGGTGCCAGGATGGCAAGATCTGAGATGTACATTGTACCCTTTATGAGACTGTTCATGTCACTTGACCTTTAAAAATACACATTTCAACATTTCAACCCTACACTGGTTTCTGAGAAGGTTTATTCTCAGACACCTTCGTATTTCCCACGCTCACAAGCTATTCTTGCAATACTCTACTGAACATCTGCAAATAACCAATAATCAAGATATCTTTTGGTGCAAAGATTGTTAGGCATGATACTGTTGCAATAACAATCATTACATAACGATTTGTTTCTCTGTCATTACAGGCCATTGAAGGTCAGTCAAGAAGATAAATCCTAAGAACAGCAATGTCAAATCTTATGAATAAGACATGTCCGAATATGACATTTCAAAATCCAGAACAAGACCAGGTTTTTGTTGGTGTGTATTCAGTGGTCTTCATATTTGGCCTAACCCTCAACCTGACCGCACTTGTGGTTTTTTTCCGTAACTCTAAATCTCGTTCGCACACCACCGTGTACATGATTCACCTGGCCTTTGCTGATATTCTTCTGGTTTGTACACTTCCTGTGCGGATCTATTTCCACAGTGGGTTGGGGGATCCACACCCGACTATCTGTGAAATTACCGGTCTCATAATGCTAACTAACATGTACAGCAGCGTCTTCCTCCTCATGTGCATTAGCGTTGACCGTTGCATAGCAGTCTGCTTCCCGCTGTCTTCTCGTGTCCGTGAGGGCCGCAAGAAAGCATGGTGCGTGTGTCTGGGAATCTGGATCCTAACTATTGCAACAAGCTTACCGATCTACTTCAAAAAGAAGCAAGCCGATATGAAAAATTCCACTACAAAGAACTTCACATGTTTTGGTGGTTTTCCTTTCTATGCGACTGAAACAGCTCCTCTTGTTTCCACTCTAATTATCGGGTTTGGGATCCCACTAATCATTATGATCCTCAGCTCATGGGGGCTCATCCGGGCAATAAGTAAAAGCACAGCTGTCCAGACCAGTGACCTAGTAGACAGCGTAAGGATTAAAAGGATGATAATAACAAACTTGGCCATCTTTCTGTTCTGTTTTCTGCCGTATCATATTATGCTCTTGATACTTTATGCCAGTGAATATCCGTGCCCACTGTTAATGGCCTACCGGTATAGCTTCATGGTAGCTTGCATGAATGCAATGCTGGACCCTATGGCGTACTACTTCACAACAGAGACATTTCGAAGAAAAATGGACGTTGAAGCAGTACGCAAAATAAGGCAAATGAACAGTCACAGCTCAGACGGAAACAACCGCTCACGTGCCCCACTCACAACATAAGAACATCAGCTGCGTCTACTCGACTCTGAAGATCATAATAAGTGATCATGTAGGCTAGGTCTTTTGTGCTTACACTGATGCAGTTTACATGATTGTTCACATAGAGATTTCTGCTTTTATAAGAACCAAACAAGATGAGAGATAATTGTGTATGACTCAAATTTAGGAAACCACAAGAAGTCTTGACTTTTCAACTTACTAGACTGCATGTGTACAAAAGTAAGTGTACTGCGTAGCCTTGGTCTTTATCATATATGCAACTCTGAAAAAGTAAATAAATGATTCATTTAGCCACTGAAGTGCAACCCCTATTTTTTTTCGCAACAAACTCTTACTGGGAAACTGTTATAATAAATATAACAGTGTGACAAATTAGGATAATTATTTTTTGATAAACATACAGAAGATAGTGAACATATTGTAAGAGATAAATCTACATTGCAGTAATGATTCATAGCCTTTCAGTTTTGCAGCAGTGTTTTTATTCTCGTATTTCAAATGTTCATATTTGTACGTATTTGTGCATTATAATTTTCATTTTTCGTTTTGTAACCTATAGCTATAGATGTATGTGTTTAAGTTAGCATTAACTTCTTAGACATTTCCTGTTACAATGTGAATAGTTGTTTGAAAACCACCAAAACCCATTTTCCTGCCTGATTACACACCCTTCCTCCTTTCAACCACAGCCATTTGACCTGGTGCATCTAGCTTGTGCCGAGTACAATAGAAATCGTGTGTAAATGTTAATAAAATGGATTAATACTGACCGAAGTATTCTTGTTTCATTCTCTTTTTGCAGTTTTAATTATTGTTATCTGTCCATGTGGTTTTCTTTTTCTGATGCCAAAGGGAAACTAACAGGAGGCACTGCATTGGTAAATAAAAATGTTTTATTTATTTAATTTTAAAAGAAATATGGCGAAACGTTCCTCTCATGACTCCGTTTTCCAGCACCCGGCTTTAATTGTATGTTCCTGTACCCTTTTCCCTCTAAAAACATTGCATTTACAAGCTTGAAACCTCATCTTCGTTAGTGAAGATGAAAAATGATTCGTTGCATAAATACGCGCTAATGATTGTGGTTAAATTATAATATTAGAATATTTTAACGTGTTGCTAAGCTGTTGTTTTTCAACGGCTCTGGCAGAAACTTGCACCTTGTTGCTAGGAGATGTGTGACAAATATAAACAGTATGTTCTAAAATTGGCTCAGTGAGATGTCAAACGTGTTTGAAACTTTTCTGAAGCTAAAAATCAAGAATCTGTGACCATCATATATTACATGGTTTTTCTATTAAATCTGCAGATTGGCTCTGACTTTTGGAAACTAGAGTCAACTTCTTCATACTATAAATCTGGGCAAAATTTGTGTAATGTATTCCAGTATTTAGGCACTTATAGAGAGGGTAGGTCTGATTTTCAGGGATATAATCTTTAATTTTTACTCCAGTGCTGCCTTCATTTTCATCCTCCAGGTAAGTTGAGAATTGACATTTCTAAGGATGCAAGTAGATAACCACAAGTCTGTTGAGTGATCAGTGATCGACTAATTTACCCAAAAGCAGGGGCAGTTTTTTCATTAGGATGAAAGGGTGACACAAGAGAAGTGCGAAAGGGAGGGATTTTTACCATCACACATTCAACCACAGTGTCCCACGATCAAACTCAACTTGAACTTGATCTATCATTGTTCTAGATGAGTGGTTTTCAGACCCTGGGTCGAAAGAAAAACAATCGGTTGCAGAATGATTTATGGAAAATGTATAGTATGTAACAATTCAAGATTCAGTGAAGAAGGAAGCGAAAATGTAACCTTAATAAGAAAATAAACAAACAGTTAGCATTCAGCGTGAGACTCGGGCAACTGACACTTTTCTCACCCCACCCATCCTTTTTCTCATGCAGTCAAAAGCACCCTCAGACTGTAATAATTGAATGTTAGCAAATCAGATTTGTTAAAGGCTGCAGTGTGCATTTGTGTTTGTGCTTTGTAAAGTGACAAAAGATTCAATTCAAAACGTGTTTTGCAGCCAATCACAGACATACTTGATTTCTTGAACACCTGTGATTGGCCATTGCATTCACTCACCTCTAAACTTTTTTTCCTGCATGCTGGTGAATCCTTTCACTGTAACACAATTGTAGTAAGAGGTTCACTGATTATAAAGGAACTTTGTGTGATTGAGATGAACTGAAGTAAGTGACACCTTATTAGTCATTATAAAGTAAGGGCTATTGTTGTGGAAAACGTGCTCTCGTCGATGGTCTGGACCTCAGTCGTGCAATTAGAAAGGCTCAAAAACAGCAGAGTTTCAAATGTGAAAGAAAAGACTTTATTATAACAAGACAATAAAGTCGAGAAGCAGCTGTCCCATTGACTGATTCTGATTCTGTGAGTGTCGGTACAGAGTATATATATGTTTCTTATTGCCCATATTTGGTAGTTCCTGTTATTCTCATTGTCTATGTCTGTTTGATTTACCACATTTAATTACTTGTTCACCTTGTCTATTTTTTAATGGTGGCATTCGTCTGTATTCGTCATTTTTTAAAAGTAAAAGTTCTTCTTCTCCTCCCATTGGTTGGCAGTGATCCCAGACGACATACATCACAGTTGGTTACATGTATCTGTCATATTCCTCATATTCTGGAAATCACCCAAAGTTCCCCAGGTTATCCTAAGTTTACTGTACTCCTTGACCGGTGTATACGGCCTATAAAACATCTATACTCAGTATGACCAATAGATGGCACTCTAAGACCATTTATCAGTATTCAGACATCCAGTACAGTAGGATATCACACTTTTGCATAGACTAGTACATGTTTGCATAGAACAGTGCATGAATTACATTTTTAAGCATGTTTTATCATTTTGAATAAGATAATGTTATAGTGAGTAAACAAAAATATACAATATATTCCTCTCTTTGAGACTTTACTAAGTCTCACAATCATGTTCATTACCTAGAGTGCAGTTCCATGAGTCCACCCCTCAGTTTATACCCTCTTTTAGCCAGCGTGCGGCCTCTCATAACCTCTTGTCAGATTGTTTCTTCATGATACCGCACTCCAGAGGAAGCCAGACCCAAACATCTCTCCTCACCTTTTGACTAGAGAAGAGTAAAAGAATCCGTCTTCCTATCCAACCATACTTTTCGGGATTAATAATTCAATCATTAATGTGTGTGTAAGCATGTGCACAAAATGTTCAAGCCTTGCCCATGGTTGTCATGGTTATGTAGAATATATGAGTGATTAATCAATACATCTAGAAAATAGATTTAAAACACTGGTTTGCCCCACGCAGCCAGAGGAACTCTAGGCATTTCCGGTAGCCTAGAGCGCTATCTGGTGTTGTTATCCTTCGTTGCCAGAGGAGCTTCCTCTAGCCCTATCTGGTGTTGGAGTAGATGGTGGGTTTTTAAACCCCGGTTGAATCTACTCATGTTGCCAAGCACTGAGGTGCTCGTCGATCCTTCCTTCTTCCTTTCTGGCGGCATGTCCCAGTGTGTACAGCAATCATTGTTATAGTAACTAATGGAATGTTAGTGTAATAGCATAAAAATAAGTATAGAAAAAATACATATTGATCTCTGAAGGCTGGGCTAAATGAATAAACACTGTTATTGCACTCCTGACTTGGGTCAGACCCTCAATCACCTTTCAGATACCAATTAATCCTTCTTTGTCAGTCCCTTTTTCTGGTTGCAATGCCTCATAACATGGACAATGACCTGCTTCAGACCCTTATCGTTCCCTTTTTCTTTCAGTATTCACATTATACATGATTAGTAAATAATTTCAATATAAATGATATAAGGAGTAAATATAAATGATATAAGGAGTAAATGACTTCAGGAAGGGGCATATGCCAAAGGAAAATACATAGTACCCCTATCTCTCTCCCTACACTATCCCACACCTCTAATATATCTACAAAAGTGAAAATAAAGAAGTATAAAAAATTAAAAGGCACCCCTTCCCTACCACTCCGTCGTTCTTTCAGGAAAGGTTTCACAGAATAGTCTCTTCCAGGTCAAAGTCGTCTAGTTCGTCCAGTCCAGGGCCCACAGTGTATCCGTGAGCATATCCAATGTCAACTCCGGTTGGTCTTACTGATATGCTTAGCATCTGTTTGGCTGCAGCACTGGCTAGCATGGATCTGATGAAAGGTATAACACAACAAAACAGTGCAAAAAACACAACAATAGCAATAGCTATTACAATTCCCACCTTAATCAACCACCCTTTCCAAGACCCAAAAATTGAATTTAACCAGTCTCCAATCTGCAGATCTGTTCCAGCATTCAAGGTCACTTCTTCCCTCAGATTTTTCAGTTTATCCATCGCTTGGGTGAACGATCCATCTGGCGCTGTATTATTTGGGATATAGGTACAACAGTCAGAACCAAACATTACACAAACTCCTCCTTTCTCCGCCAACAGCCAATTCAAAGCTTGTCTATTTTGCCATGTCATTTTGCTTGTTGCATCTAATTGTTCTCCAAGAGCACTTAAGGCATCATTGGTGTAATTAATGAACCTCTGCTGATTATAGTAAATGTAATTAATCCATTCAGTGTTTTTGTTGGTGGCTATCCATACAAGTAGAGACTCAAAGCCAGACTTTACCTCATTTCTTGCTTTAAATTTATCTGGTATTCCTCTAGGTTGGCCAATTGCATCTAAGTACACCTTCGGGTCTGGAGCATACGCTCTCTTTGCTCTGCTTACTTGTGATTTGGGGTTCTTTACACTATCTATGTTTCCCTCAATTATTGTTATTCCTTGCATCAATCTTACTCTGGTGCAAATACCTTTCCAATCTTTTGGGAGTGTGGTTCGCAATCTTTTTCCTCCACACATCCAATAATAATCTGCCACGGCTTCTGTTTGATCCATTAGATAATAAATAAAAGGAAAGTGAATTGTAGCTTCTGCACATTTGTCTATTAATCTCACAATTGTCATATTTGTTTTTATAGTTGCGGTAGCATACATTATACTATGAAACTTAACTACATGTGGATTTCGAAACATGAATACATCCATATGCCAAATTACCGCACAGTTGCCCCCAAATTCACCCACATCTTGTTTTCCGTTGGTTCTGTTGAAGCATTCATAATCTAATGTGTAGTCAATATCATAGGCTGATGGGATCTCTCTTTTATTTCGAGCAACTCTAATATTCATCTGATTACACTCTTTTCCTATTCTTATTTTGCCAAAATCTCTATAGTAGCCCTTGTTTCCTAGCATAAGTAAGCATTCTGCTGGACAATATGTGGCATTTAGAAAACGTATTCCTTTAGTTTTAGTGTCTTTACAATATTGAGCATAATGTTTACCACATTGGATGAAATCATAGGGACTGGGCACTACTGTTAATTTTTCGAGAGGGGATGGAGAACAAAACACACAACTATCCATTCCTGCTACTTTTGCAGTGTATTCTGCCCATTTGAACCACTCATTGTCATGGGCTGCACCTAGCAGTCCTTCTTTCTTTAAATCTGATGTTTTAGCATTGTTTTCATTATCGTTAGCCCTACTTACTGACCCCTTTCTAACATGTCCGTTTGCATAAATACCTGGTTTCTGATCAGTCATTTTAAGAGAATAATTCAGCAATGGTGTTTGGATCAAGCGTGAGGAATTCATCAGGTTGATATCTGGGTTGAACACTAGTTGATGGCTGTGGTTCGAATGGTCTTGTGGATTGCCCCGCGTCTTGGGCAATCTCTGCAGCAGATATATCATCACCAAGATCACGATCAGTTTCACCCTGACTTTCATGTTCCACTTCCGGAGGCTGCACCCCATCTTCAGTCAGTGCTGCGGCTTCTGCGCGCTCTGTTTCCCTGAAATGAGGTTCATCAGTATTACTTTCTTCCCCCTCCCCGTTACTTTCAGGACTCTGCTCTCTTGGAGGGGGCCCTACTTGCTCATTTTCTTCCCCACCTCTCTCTGGACTGTGCTCCCTTGAAGGGAGCTCTACTATCTGTTCTTCTCGTCTTCTGGGTCTCAATCTGGGTACTCTGGTACAATGATTTAAATGGTACCAAGTTGTGCTACCTTGCACCTGTACTGCTGTTGGGGTGGCTCTTTCTACAGTGTATGGCCCTTCCCTTCTTGGCTCATTCCATTTCCTTCTAAAGACCCTCAAATATACCTGATCTCCAGGTTGTATAACACTAGGTGTTTCCTCTTCCTCTCTTGGACCTCTATTCTGTTCTTGTGTATGGATGGCTTCATGAATTTTCGTCAGCTGTTTCATATATGCTTTTAACTCCATTTGCAACTGTTCAAGGGGCGGTCCTTCATATGGACCTCTCAAATATGGGACTGGCATTGGTCTACCTGTCAGCATTTCATGTGGGGTCAAGTTTGTTATCCTATTTGTTTGCATACGATAACTCATCAACGCCAGGGGCAGTGCATCTACCCAATTTAATTTTGTATCGGCGCAAATTTTGTTCAATTTCGCCTTGAGAGTCCCATTAATTCGTTCCACTATCCCTTGAGATTGAGGTCTATAGACGCAACCTAGACGTTGCTTTACCCTTAACTGTTGTATTACTGCCTTTACTGTTCTTTGAATGAATGCTGATCCATTGTCTGAACTAATTTGGGATGGTATTCCAAATCTGGGAATTACTTCTCTGGTCAGAAATTTAATCACTGTTTGAGCCCCTTGGTCTGCTGATGGAACAGCTTCCACCCATCTACTAAATCTGTCAATTATAACCAGTAAATATCTTTTACCTCTGACAGTTCTTATCATATCTGCATAGTCCATTACCAAATGTTTGAATGGTCCTTCTGGGACAGGAATGTGGCCTACGGGTGCAGTTGTTCCCTTTCTTACATTATTTTGGGCACAGACGTCACACTCAGACAGATACTCATCCACCATTGCTTGTAAATAAGGTGACCAAAATCCTTGGCGTTTTACCTTTCTAATCACTTCCCCCCTCGCGCAATGGTCGAAACCATGCGCGTCAGAGATCAGGATTGTAAGCAATGGTGTGGGAGCTATCATTTGTCCTTCATGTGACCGCCAAAGCCCATTTGCGTCTCTTGTCGCTCCTCTCTGTTGCCATACACTGAGTTCATATGGGGTAGCTTGTTGCTGCATCCGTGCTACATCTGCTAATTGAGGCTGAGGTTGAATTAGAATGGACGGAGCCATTATTGCTGTAGTGCAGCCAGATGCTTGTCTAGCATATTTATCTGCTTCATTATTGCCCCTAATCACAAAGTCATTACCCTTCTTGTGTGCTTGGCATTTAACGATGGCCAATCTCTTTGGATGCATCATAGCTGTTATTAAATCAATTATCTGATCACCATGTTGTACTGGTGTACCATCACTTTTCTTAAATCCCCTTTGCTTCCAAACTGCTCCAAAAAGATGACATACACCATGAGCATATGCAGAATCAGTATAAATATTTGCTGATATGCCTTTAGCTAATTTACAGGCTTCAGTAAGAGCTTTCAACTCTGCCAGTTGTGCTGAGCATGGTTGTTCACAATGCTGCACCACCACTGGAATAAAGTCATCACTGTCACATCTAACAATTGCAAATCCTGCGTGATTACCCAAATGGTCTCTGAAGCATGATCCATCTACAAAGTAATCAACCTGTGCCTCAGAGATGGGTGTTGATTCTAAATCTGGTCTTAATCTGGTGAATGCTAAGGAGTCAGCTACACATTCGTGAGGTATTCCCTCATCTTGCAAAGGTATGTGATTGGCTGGATTGACTGTTGTGCATCTCTTTATCGTTATATCTGGAAAGGTCAATAATGTTGAATATGCCAGACACCTAGAAGGGGTAAGAACGAATTTACCCTGTTCCCACAATTCCACTATCTTATGATGTGCATATATTATGACTGGATAACCCATAGTTATTGTAGAGGCTTTTTCATATGCAAAGTACACTGCTGCTAATCCTTGTTGATAGCATGGCGGGTATCCTTCAGCCACACTGTCTAATTTTGTGCTGTAGTAGGCAATTGGTTGTTTTTTCCTTCCACTACAAGTCTCTTGCATAAGTACTGCAGATGCATAGCCATCTTTTCTATTTGCAACATACAAATGAAATACTTGGTCATATGCTGGTGTTGCTAATGCAGGTGCAGACTGCAATTCTCTTTTTAATGATTCAAATGCTATTAATGCATCTGTTGTCCATGTCAGTGGTGCCCTAAGATTTTGATGACCCACTTGTTTCATTAAGGCTCTTAACGGGGCTGTTTTAATGGCATAGTCTTCAATCCAATCTGAACTAAAACCTGTCATTCCTAGAAAAGTCATCATCTGCCCTACTGTTTGAGGTTGGGGTACTTTGCTAATGCCTTCTAATTGACTGGGTGATATTGCTTTCATCCCATGTGATATTGTTCGTCCTAAGTACTCAACCTGTGGCAGGCAATATTGGAGCTTGTCTTTGGAAACCTTATGTCCCCCCTCTGCTAATTTAGTAAGCACTTTAATTGAGTCCTGATGACACTGTTCCAGAGTTGCAGAAGCAAGAAGCAAATCATCTACATACTGTATTAGGGTACTATCTAACCTGAGGTCCTCTAGATCTGTTTTTAATACCTGATTAAAAATGTGGGGCGAGTGCTTGAAGCCCTGGGGCATTCGAGTATAACTTAATTTTTTACCTTGATAGGTGAACGCAAACAATGGTCTGCTTTCCTCTGACAGGGGAACACTGAAAAAGGCAGAACACAGATCAATCACAGTGTAATAATTAGCAGTAGATGGAACATTGGTTAGCAGCGTATGCGGATTTGGAACCTCCGCAGGCCAGTCCTCCACAATCTCATTTACTGCTCTCAGGTCATGCACCAGACGCCATTTGGATTTATCTGCTTTAGCTACTGGCAATATTGGAGTGTTGCTAGGACTATTGATTTCAATTAGCACTCCTGCTGTCATTAACCCCTCGATTGTCTTTTTTATTCCTTCTACAGCTTCTGGTTTCAAGGGGTATTGTTTTTTCCTAGGTACTGTAGCTCCAGGTCTAAGTATTATTCTAACCGGGTTAGCTGACTTTACTAGCCCTACATCAGTTTCATGTTGTGACCATAATTCTGATGGCACTTGCCTCTCCATTTCTCTTATTAGTTCAGTCTGTTTTGTTTGATGTTCCTCAACTTTTGGTTTGTTTTTTGTATTTACAATCATTCTAGGAACTCCCATCATTGGAGTTGCACATAAAATCTTAAGATACTGGTCATCTGTTGATTGAAATATTAGAGGATTTTCTGTAACTTCCCACTTACTTTTTTCTGCTTTTTTCATCATGGGGCCTAAGTCTTTGGAAACACAGTCTTTATTTACATACAGAGTAACATGGGGAACTGAGTTAGGCACATCAAACCACTCATCAATGAATTCTTCTCTATCTACCTGCAGAGCTGCACCTTTTGGTCCTATCACTATATATTGTGACATCATGGGGATGATTAGTTCTTTTGTGTCTTTTAGCCACCTTTTTTCAAATTCTGGCTCTTTGCTTTCATCATACTTCATAGTACAATGAAATTCAGTTTTTGGTAGACTTGGTTCACAAAGTTGTTCTCTTATGTATCTTCCCCATTTGCTAAGTGTTTTTTCTACGTCTTCATACAAATCCCCTAACCAATATATATTAGCACATGGCTCTTGTGTTTGTTGTACGTCTGTCAAATTCATTTGTCTCACTGCTCTATCATTTATATAAATTCCATCTGGAGTACACCATATTTGCATTTTCAATTTACATATAGCATCCCTACCTAACAGGTTGACAGGTGTATGTTCTGAAACTAAAATTGGTAATCTTATTTCTGTGTTTTCTAAGCTTATGCTTACAGGGGTCGTCATAGGAAGTAGCTGAGTCACTCCCGAGAATCCTACTGTCTTTATATATTTTCCAGACATGGGGAGGTGCGAGGCATATCTTGGATTCAAGCACGAGTATGATGCCCCTGTATCAAGCATAAGAGTTATTGGTTTTCCTTCAATATTAACTCGCAACATTGGTTCTTGATCGGCATCCGAAGATATCATTGGAAGTTGGTTCCTCCCCTCAGGATTCTCTGGGCAGCCCTAGTAACCTTGATTAGGACCACGCCACGGGTTGACAGGTCCTTGAACTCGGGTCTGCATTGGTTGTTGTTCATAACCAACCCCTGTTGTCATCAGTTGGTCTTGCATCCAAGGATTGGAGGGACAGTCTCTCTTAAGATGTCCAGGCTGATTGCATCCCCAGCATATTCCTGGTCTCTGTTGATTGTTGTTGAATCTGCCTCTACCACGCCCTCCTTGTTGTGGTCTGTTCCAATTCCTGTTGTTTGCTTGCTCTGGCTTGAGATATATTACCACTGGTTGTTGTCCTTGTGGTGCATTCCCTGTTCCAGCAGGTGGCGCCTGTGTTGTCACAATCTGATTTGCTGGTGAAGCCACATTCATTGGTGCTGGTGGATTAACTGGCACTGAAGTGTTGACAGGTGCCATAACAGCTGAGGAGTCTTCCTTTTGTACTGCAAGGATCCTTTTCTTTTTGTTCAGGAGCTCTTCAAGTTGCATTTGGGTCAGCTTTCTTTGTAGTTCTTTTTCTTGATTTCTCATCTTCAGTTCTTGCTTTCTGTATTGTTCCACAGCATGAACCACATGGTCTCTGAATTCTTTGTGTGATTTTGAATTCAGACCTACCACATCTTCCAGCTTCAGCTTTACTGATGCAGGCATGGCTTCCACAATTGCAGTCCTGAAGAGTGCTGTCAGTACTCTGTCTTGTTCAGGATCTCTTTCCAGTTCTTCTTTCCATCGTCTCAGTTGTTTCTGTATGTAGGTGGTAGGATTTTCTATTTCTCCCATTGGCTCTCCCTTCAGGCAGCTTGGGTCAGTTTGCATTGGGTACTCAGCTCTCAGCACCCTCCAAATATCACGTCGATGTTTATCAAAGGAGGTTCCATCTGCTTCAGGTCTGTCCACTGCATGCAGAAGGCCAGACTGCTTTAGGATGTCATTCATCTTGGAGGCTCCTAGGCACTTTACAAGCAATGCTTTGATGTCACCTAGTGCCAAAAGCTTTCCAGTTGTTTCTTCTTCCACTGTTTTGATCCATTTTCCAGCTCCTTCATGAATATCTGGGAGACGGGACACTAGAGAGTCCAAATCTTGACCAGCCCAAGGTATATATTGAGCATGCCCTTGCTTGATGAGAATTGGGCACTGATGTCTTGATTCACCATCCTTGGCTTCTTCTGTTGTTCTTGTTGGAGATCTCATCGTCCGTGCTGATCTGTCTTCATTTCTTTGCCTTTGCACTTGATGTTGATCTTTCAGTGGCTCTATGTCCTGTAAGGTCAGTATCCCTTCAACTTGTTTGTACTGTTTTCGCTGAACTGGGTAACGCAGACTTGAATGAGGCTGCTTTGACTGAAGATGCAATAATTCATTTGCTTCTTGTTGTAATGATCTCTCTACCTGCTCATATTCTTCTCTTGTCATGTTAATGGCTTGCTTGATTTTCTCTCTTGTCCTGTTGCATCTTTCCTCCATCTCAGCCAGTTCTTCCTGTATTGAGTCAGCAGAGGGCGCTCCTTCCTCAGATGATCTTTCTGACTCACTCTCCTCACTTCTCTCACTGTCGCCACCTGCTGCTGTTTCGCGCTTATAACGCTCTTCCATCTCCTTTAGCATTGATTCAAGCTCATGACGTGTGGGAGGTGCTCCTGATTTATTTTTCTTCTTGTGGGCTCCAGCCCCCCTTCCTTCAATTCTTGGCTCTTCTTTGTAGATTGCTGCTCTCTCTCTCTCTCGTCTCGGCTGTGGTGCTGGTGTAGATGTCCACTGCCCCTCCTCCTGCAGCTCCAGCCTTTCCTCCTGTGGCTCCAGCCCCTCCTTCACGACCCTGCAAGCATATTCTTTCTCCCTGCTTTCTAATGACAATGATTCTAGGCAGCTCTGCTCTTCTCTCTCTTCGTCTGAGCTTGTTTCATGTACATACCCCTCAAATTCTATGGGTCCTTTTATATCTATTTTTCCCTGTATGATTGGCATCTGATTGACGACCTGGTCACAGCAAGGAGCATATGGAGGTGGTCTTTCTTCTTTTACTTCACCCGTTTTGTTTCCCCTTTCCAATTTCCATAATTTAATCCCATATTGCTTGAATAAATTCAACACCCCTAATTCTTGTTCCCTCTTGTCATTTCGTTTTCTAGATTTGTCATTAGTCTTGTGATTTTTAATCAGTACTTCCATCTCTCTACACATAGCCACATTAAATGTTCCCTCTACCGGCCACTTGGTGGCCAATTTCTTTGTTCTTTTTGCCCATTTTTTCGAGAGTCCCCCTATATTTTCTTTACATGCTGGATTTTCAGAGGCCAATAATTCTACTGGACTAGACATTATAAAATTTTTCCCTATCAATTTATTTAGCAAATAGTTTTTATCTAATTATTTCTCTGTTTATTAGGTGATTTTACCTCTATAATCCCAGTGGTTTAAAACTTAATAGCTAATTCTTCACCAAGCTCATCAGACGAGGATCACTAAAAGTATCCGACCCCTGATTACACCTGGACTTGTACTGGGCTGAGGACTTTATCACCTTTTTTAAGAAATCTGGTTAGTGTATCTCAAATATTTTAGAATAATCACAATGTGTTTTCTGGTTAATAACTTAAAAGGTAACCCAAAGCCCTTTGTTTCTTTTATCCGAAGATTAGCTTTTGTCCAAATGATGTGTTCCCCCAAGCTGAAAGCTTCAAAACTCCACAGTCTCCTCTCATGAAATTTGCGACCTGTTGCTGTCAATCCTCCTGTCCAAATTGAGTAATTGAGAGATGGCATTAATTCTATACAAAATTCTTTTATCCTAATTATATTGATATTCAATTCATTTCTTGTGCACCACATCGGATACAGAGGTTCCATATAGTCAATCAATAAGCTTCTTTCCGGCATTGTTAAAATTTTTCTACCTCTTTTTCCCCTTTTCTTTTTTCCCTTTATTTCCCCCTCTGCCATCCTTCCTTTTTCTTATCTTTTTCTAATTTAATTGAGTATTGTTTTTAGCAATTTGCACTGAGATGAATCCGATCTTTCCTGATCTCCGTGAATCTCCACCCTCACGTGACGTATGAACTGAGGCTGTAACTTCTGCTCAATCGTCACTAGTAGGCGCCTCAGAGTTCTGCCAGTCACAAAGAGAGGCTGCGCACTTCCTATCTCTGGTGACTTAAACAACACTCTGGACGTCCAAATCACTTCTCTCGTCTCAGCTTCCACTCTGAAATGGATGTTATCTAGAATTGTAGCTCCTTTTTCGAGCACTGGCCAGGGTGCCCAACTATTTTTAATATACGGTGCTACAACTGGTTCAACTGGGATGTCAATTGCATTTGACTCAGCTCCCATCCAAGGAAGAGCTGCATCCCAAAGTCTAAACAAATTGTATTTCAATCGCCGAATCGTTACATGTTTCATTACCACATCTTGCCAATTTATTCCTGGCCATTCAGCTGATTTTTCTCCCAAATTTGTAATCTTAATCAATTTTCTGAAAAAGATATTTTTCTTGTATTCTGTCAATTTCTGTTCATGCCCATAGAGATCAATAAAGCTGGATTCCAACCAAAAATGATTGCGAATACCTTGTGTCTGTACCAATACTGCCTGAAACTGATTTTCTTGTTCAGTGTCAGGGTCATTCAAATCGATGTGTTTTATTTTTTCTGTCCGCTTCATGTCTCCGTATGGGCAAACTCAGAATAACAGAATCTCTCTCTCCCTCTCCTTCCTTTTCGCACACACACACACACACTGCTCGAGCACTTCACACACACACACACTCTTTATCAGTCCACACACACAGAAAGCCTCAGCCCCCACCCTCGCGGGTCCCCTCTTCTCTCCCTGGCGCAACAATGGGAAAACAGGCGCTCAGATTGCCTTTTTCAATTCTTTTCTTTTTATCAACAATTTAGTTTCACAATTTGGATCACAGCGTCGACACTGTGGAGAATGCCCAAACAAACGACACAACCAATTTTTTGGGGTGTTTCTAGTTCTTTCAATTTTCAATAATCCGTTAAAATATTCCATTCAATACAATATGATCTTTTTCAAATCTTAACGTGATTTTTCTCTGCAGTTTTATCAAATAACCGTGCACTTTTACTTTTAGACAAACATATATTGCTCAAGTGTACCAACACTTACATATAACATATAACATATAACGAACAAAAACTAACTGTTTCGATTAGAAACGGACCTGTCCGAGCAGTCACCCCCTATCCCGGGGCCGGTAACCACAGATCCCCACGCCTCTCAACTTAGGCGTGTGCCGGCATTCAGCATCCCTCTTAACTAGATGCTTTTACACTTCTAGCCCTTCTTCACTAGGCTTTTTCACTACTACTTTATATTGGCACCATCTGTGCTCTTTTAACTAATGGGCATATCCTTTAACACTTGAAACTCATCAATCCATATGCACCTTTTTACATTTAAATAATTTTACGTCCGTTAGCTGGTGAGGCCCTGTCCCAAAACACCGCCACAGGCTCAACCCTTAGTCAACCAGCAAACAATCTCCTTATATCCAAATATATAAGCAAAACTTGCTTACCTTGAGGCCTCGTAATTTCGGATTGTTTGCGTGTTAACCCAGGTCCCTCGCCTGCAACGGCCCTTCAAGACGCCGGAGCCTCAATCCAGTCCCATCTGGGGTGCCACTTTTATGTTGTGGAAAACGTGCTCTCGTCGATGGTCTGGACCTCAGTCGTGCAATTAGAAAGGCTCAAAAACAGCAGAGTTTCAAATGTGAAAGAAAAGACTTTATTATAACAAGACAATAAAGTCGAGAAGCAGCTGTCCCATTGACTGATTCTGATTCTGTGAGTGTCGGTACAGAGTATATATATGTTTCTTATTGCCCATATTTGGTAGTTCCTGTTATTCTCATTGTCTATGTCTGTTTGATTTACCACATTTAATTACTTGTTCACCTTGTCTATTTTTTAATGGTGGCATTCGTCTGTATTCGTCATTTTTTAAAAGTAAAAGTTCTTCTTCTCCTCCCATTGGTTGGCAGTGATCCCAGACGACATACATCACAGTTGGTTACATGTATCTGTCATATTCCTCATATTCTGGAAATCACCCAAAGTTCCCCAGGTTATCCTAAGTTTACTGTACTCCTTGACCGGTGTATACGGCCTATAAAACATCTATACTCAGTATGACCAATAGATGGCACTCTAAGACCATTTATCAGTATTCAGACATCCAGTACAGTAGGATATCACACTTTTGCATAGACTAGTACATGTTTGCATAGAACAGTGCATGAATTACATTTTTAAGCATGTTTTATCATTTTGAATAAGATAATGTTATAGTGAGTAAACAAAAATATACAATACTATTTGCGCACTTTCTAGGCTAGATATAATCCATTCAGAATTTGAATAAAAGTTTTGTTTTTCAAGCTGCTAATGGCCATATACCCTATACAAGCAGCCAGGTTTCGGGAGTGATGCTGGATTAATTTTCTAATGGGAGAAAAATATAATTTCTCAAAATAAATGTTCATGCAATGCAGATTAATAGATTAATAGAAAAGTATTTGAATTTCCATGTCAAAATATTTTTTTAAATGTGCTTGCAATTATTTAGAAAAGTAATGACTAGTAAATCTTGCAAGTCTTTCACTGTACACTGCTATTCTTGTTTGACACAAAATATGATGTGTGAAGATAGGCGTGCGTGAAGGCTAAAGCACACTGGCTAATTTCAGAAGCACCCACAGTGATGATCAGAGCTCCTCCAAGGGAAGGGACTCGAGACCGGTCTGTGACCCAGCTGTCACTCATTCTCTCCCTCTAGCTATAGGCTATGATTTACTTGATGCATGTAAATGGTTGTATATATGAGTCTTGTCAATTTAAAAAGAAAAAATAGGGGCAGTCTGAAAGCCACTGCCTACACTATCCTCCCAGAAAGGCTTCGTGTTTTGCTTTTGCACCGTCTCCAATATCATTGTTGTAAATTGAGCACCCCCTAGTGGTAGGTTAAATCAAATATTTTACTTTAAACACTTAGGAAATGGAACAGATTTGTCTGTCATATTCACAAACGCAGCATTGGAAATTATCAATAAATTGTCAGACATAGGCCTATTATAATCGCGATAAATGATTCTGGTTTATTGCAACAGCTCTTGTTTATTGTAGGCATATTTAATGCTGATAATATCATATTATTTGCCTATAAATGAATCTCCATTTTCCCAACAACAGATACTGTAAACGCAAGACCACATCTATCGAGGAATGCTTCAACTCTCCTTCAGAAGCCATTATTTGAACGAAATCAGTCTTTCTGTGGACCGCGATGTTAGGGATGTGATTTTCTGGGTTGCTGAAGAGTTTAAGAGATGGCCATTAGGGATTTGACACCCTGTCTATTATTCCGTTGACTGTGGGGCATTATTGCCGGACAACAGCAGAAAGAGATCTTGGCGTGCTTCAGTGGAGTGTGCCCGTCCCGTAGATGAAAAGAACAATAGTGAAGGGGGTAAAGGGGAAGGGTCGCGCGCTATGGAGGAAGGGGTGGGAAACTAAGAGATAATAGTAGCTCTCCTACTGTGAAAACACTTAAAAACTAAGATTTCTTTGCTATTGTTGCACGTTACCATCCTCCAACCTTTACCACCCTCTGTCTTTGTTGGGTAGCGGATACCCCATTCTTGTTTTCGCTGGTATATTATGAAAAACATTGCACCTGGAATTCAGTATTAAAAATTATGTTTCAAAAGCATCCCGGTTCATTTAATGCCCTAACGCGTATACTCTATATCAGGTGGAAACACAGGATTAAAACATGAGAATGAAATCCACAGGTGCATCCTTTTTGTAGTAAAATCGTTTTCACTTTGGTGTCGCGCTTTCGTTTTTCAGTCAATTCCGTATAGCCTAATTACTGACAGTGAATCCCTTGTGAAGTCAAACTTTTGAACTCTTGCTTTATCTCAATGCACCAGAACTATGTGTGAAACGTGGAGTTCGTGGTATTTAATCGGGCAAACCCGAGACTGTGGGAAATTGTGCAGCAAAAAGCACCCATGTATTGTCATGGTAATTTCAGTGGGTGGAGGTTTGAGGGGGAGCGTGAGTACACGTTAAACGAGGTTAAGTTGTTTCTAGATTTGTCAAGACTACGCCACCGAAAACTTAAGTTTAAAAATAGTCGTGGGAAAGCGAAAGGTTTCTAAAATACCCATCGCTGCAGAAAAATGACGGCCTCTAATATCGGCAACGATCCAGAGAAGAATTTCAACGCAAAAGAAGAGCGGAAGGTAGTGGCATTATCGTTATTTTGTGTTGTTTTCATACATAGCAAGTATGGAAGAATATTATTTATTTGTTCAATGCGGGATACATGTAGAAAGCGATACAAATAAACGAATGAAATGGAGCAGATTTGACTAAATCATACAGAGCAGATTTAAAATGAACTTGTTCCAGACTGCTGTTTGTGTGAGTATCTTTTCTTGACAATATTTAAGAAAAAACCCTAAGCTAAATTTCAATTTTCTTAATAAAACAATTGATTTGTTTTGCTAATCTCAATATTATTTCCACAGTAGGATAGCTAGTATCTTAGTTTTAGATTTTTACCTCATGAGTGAAAAGAAATTGCAAGTAGCTACCATGTTTTTTTCCTCATCCAATGCTCAAATCTGTTGATATATTCCAAGTATAGGCCTAGTTATGTTAAATACTCACATGCAATTAACTTATTTGGGATGTTCAATTAATATTTCACACTTCAGACACTTACAGAACTGTCTGGTGTTGTCAAATTTGTACTGAATGAATCCCTTGAGGATATCTAATGAATATTTCATACACCCTAAACCTGGCTTGTTTATCATTTTAGCTGCGGAAACCCTTGATAGAGAAGAGACGCAGAGAGAGGATAAACTCAAGCCTTGAGCAGCTAAAGGGTATTATGGTGGATGCCTACAATTTGGATGTAAGTGACCCAAATAAGCAATAAATAATTTTATATATATTAATAAAAAAATATAATTTAACAAATAAATTGATTTTAATGATTATTTTCTATTAAAATAAATAATGACTTAAAAAAATATTTTCATATTGCATTTTTTTCTCTCACTTATCCCACAGCAATCTAAATTGGAGAAAGCAGATGTTCTTGAGATAACAGTTCAGCACATGGAGAACCTTCAAAGAGGTTCAGGTTAGACTATGCTAAAACCATATCTTACATATTTTTCACATGTATTTGAGGTTAATATTATGTTAAATATACAAAAAAAACCCTACTGGTCTTTAAAGGTAATTTCATGATTGTTTACATGAAGTCAAATCACTCCCATTGTTTTATATATATATATATATATATATATATATGTGTGTGTAAATTATATTTTATTTCCAGGTGGTAGCCTCAGTCCAGGCACTGGGTTTGAGTCTCGACAAAGATACAGTAGCGGCTATATTCAGTGCATGCATGAGGTGCACAACCTGCTCCTGAGCTGCCCTGGGATGGACAAGACCCTGGGTGCTCGTCTGCTAAACCACTTGCTGAAATCTCTTCCCCATATCAGCACCGAGGGTGGGGGCACGACTTCTGTTGGCACCCCCGGCCCTCTTCCTCTATCCCCTCCCCAATCCCCTCTAAACCTGCCTTCCTTACATCCCCATCCTCTCCATTTGCACACCCCTCCAACTCCTTCCTCACCCTCCAGCCCCACTCACTCTCCCAGAGTCCCACCGATTAGAGAGAGACCATGTGAACAGTCCTCTCCCCCCAGGTCTCCTTCCCCTCAGTCTCCAGCACGATCGGCCCTTCCCCCTTTTTTTCCAGGAGCTGATCCCTCTATGTGGAGACCCTGGTGAATGAATACAGCCCAGCCCAGCCCCCCATTTGTTGTATAGTATCATTTAAAGCACTGTGCATGCTTGAAAGCAAATTATGGTATGATCACAAATGACACCAAAGCTGCCCTCGTTGACTGTATATACTAGTATTGCTGTCTTGACCACTTGTAGGAAAAGTTTATATTACCTTACTTTGCTTTTTCTCTCTTTTTTTATAGGGTTTTAGACATGGTGTACTGTGGGTTTTAGGGGATTTTATGAAATTATGCATGTTTCTCTACCTTAAATGCAAAACACTAATAGTGACTCAGAAAGGGTAGAATTGACAAGATCATTTGTGAAGAATATACTCCATCCTTGTATATTACAAGAAGAGAGGAGTCTGACTTGTACCTCATATTGAAGCAGTTAAAACTGATTTTCTTTATGAAAAATCAGAACTGTGTATTAACTTTGTATTCCCAAAAATGTGATAATGATGATGACTGTAAAAAAAGGTGATTTAAAAAAAATTAAAATGACTGATCAGTTTGTATGTTTTCTTTTTTAACTTGTATATAATTTGTCATACATTAGAACTGGCTCTTTATTCCACTGACAAACAAATATTGTTAGAATTGAGATTTTTTTTTAACATTTACAAACAGCATCACAGGCACGTACTTCTAAAATAACTTACTCAAATTCAACATTTTGTACATCCCAATCCTATTGTATTTATTAGTTATACCAACAATTTGAACCTGAACATTAAAATAATAATAAACTGTGTTAATACAGAAAATACGAAAAGAAAAATTCAGGTTTGCTAATTTCTTGATGGATAGTTTAGCATGCAAAAAAGAGAAAAGAGCACAAGATCAACAAAATATCAAAGAATCAAAAGAGGATCCATCGGTCAACAAGTGACATAATGCCAAATTTCTCTAAATCTATACCACTGAAGAAACAAAATTATCTACGTCTTGGATGGCTCGTGGGGTGAGTAAATTTCAGCAAATTTGCATTTTTAGGTGAACTATTTAAGGTAAACAAAATGTACGTTTGATCCATATTGTAAGAAAGTACTATTACTTAAAACAGCCACTAGATGTCACTATTTAACAGTCGCGTACTAGGTCCCAGAGTTACTAGTTAAATGCTCAAATAAGATAACTGCCCCCTAATGGATTGTCTAGTGTTCTCCTACATTTAAAGCTAATTTCACTATAAAACACATTCATTTAGTCTGGCATTCAAGTTAATAATAGATGTAGAGTGTGATTCATGTATATTTTGAATTAGAGCAGGTAGGAGTTGGAAAGGAAATAGAACTTAGGATAAACAAAGTTAATTTTGTACAAAGTAAAACGAGACTAGGAGGCAGTATTTCAGCTCATGAAACATTAAAAATATGAATAAAAAAAAGTGAAACCTACCCTCCAAGAGTCTATCTCTCCAAGCCTCGTTTTCATTCCTGAAAATTAAAGGGTAGATAGGATAGGGATGAGTAAAGTTTCCAGGCTTCCAGCTGTTTCATTCAACATGTGGTTCATTAGGGCCACAGGTGTGTTTGGACATGTCTTTGACTGGTAACGTGTAGTTACGTGTTAAATCTGCACCCATTCATGTTCACCATACATCCAGGTGCCATGGCTGAGCTAAGCTTTATTCTTAAATAAACTACTGAAAAGAATAAGCTGTGTGACAAACCTCAATCAGGTTTCTGACGACGAAAACTAGTGTGAGCCCTGTGATCCCCAGATCCCCTTGAGGTTCATTATTCAGTATCAGCTGCAGAGCAAGAGCTCAGAGATGAATGGGGCTTTTGTTACGCTTGGGATATTGTATGTGAGTGAAACAGATGGGGGTCGCATAGTTTGGGTGTACAGTGACACATCAAACCTGGGAGTTGTCAGTTCTTCAGTCTCATAGGAAAGCAATAGATCCCACATTTACTTACATTCACATTTATTCATTTTGCATGACAGATAAAAAGCAAAAGGAATATGTGGCCTAAGTGTGTTATATATTAAATGTAGAGTAGTGTGACAAACTATACTTCATATACTTTATCAGATAGCAGAGAATATCTGAACTTCTAAACATTTGTCACAGGGCAGTTTAATGAAAACTACTGAAGCTAAAAATGAGATTTAAAAAATCAGGTAACTTTCTAACATAACTTTTTAAAACCTAAAATAATATGTACATGTGTGTGTGTGTGTGTGTGTGTAAAGTTTCGCCTGATCTGTTATTAAATAATTTTTTATTTTATTTTATTTACACATTATATTTTGAATATTTCATTTTTAACCAATATGTTGTCAACTACTTATTTAGGCAATATAATATTTATATTTATACACACATATTGACACACATCTCTTTAATGAACAAATGACTGTCCTCACATAACTATCCCTTTTATTCAGGCAGGAATAGTACGAAAATATAGCCTGGTATCAAGTGCAGCACGGATAAAGTTACACTCTCCTAGTGGACTGTAGAGAGCGCGTCGCGCGACAGACGGGATACAGTAATGGATGGGGGTTGGGACAGATGGATTGTCTTCGCAGGCTGGAGCGAGGAACTTCTTAAATGAGTAAGAGCGTATTTAATGTAGTTTGAAGGACAGTTAAGCATCTCTACGTGGTGGGCTGTTTATCAACAAAACTTTGTTGTATTTGGTGCCAGTTAGTGGATAACGGGAGACTCTATTCTCAGAGAAGTCTGGGGTGCTGCGCGAACTAACATTTTTTAAAGGAACAACCGCAGTTTGCTTCTGAAACATAATCTGGGTGAGTAGACCTGATAATGCAAACAAATACACTAATTAATGATTGTCATAAGGGGTATATTCTAGTCCATCTGACAGCAGCTTTTCCGACCTCAACGTGGATTCCTATTCAAATAGCTTAATCTGACCACATACCACTGTACACTTTCGAGATTTCCCCCCTTGAAAACCACATGCTCTTCGATTCAGTTTTACACTTTGTTTATTTACTCGTACTTTTGTCTTGAGTACGTGTCGGGTCAACATATGGTCTAATGACATCCACCCTAAAGCGCTTTTCAGTTGCTTTAGTCATCCCGTGTAGTTGCATAGATTATTCGGCTATGGGGTTGATTAGTGAGGGTAAGCTTGTTTAGCAGCTGCTAAGATTTTGCTTTGGTCTCATATGAGCGGCCTGTGGGACAAGGCTGGTCTGTTGTCCACTCTAAGAAAAGATTACTTTTGGGTTTCCAATTTTCCACACAGAGGCAAGTTTCTGCAAACGACCAACAGTTGTGTTGCTCTGGAGTTTCATTATAGGATTGTCTCCTTTACAAATAGTTTAAACGGACAGTGAGTGAACCACCCAAAAATCTGTCATTACTCATTCACCCTCATGCCTGTCCAAACCTCGTTAATTGATTCTGTGTACTTCAAATGGTAATTTTTAAAAGAATATCCTGGACACTTATTTTAGTTTGAAAATGAATGAGGACTGAAACTGCAAAGCTTCAAATTGACAAAAACAATCAACAAAACACAAGTGTCATAAAAGTGACCCATGTGACTTATGTAAAGAGTTCAAATCAAAAGTCACTATTCACTGAAAATGATTTTGCTCTCTGTGGCACATTTATAAGAGAATTAGCATTTCAAGATTTTGACCTTTTAGAGCCTTGGGGTTTTTTTTTAGAGCCAATTGGACTGATCTGTAAAGGAAACATCAAATAAATACTGCAGTGTTTTATATATTTTTTGTTTTTGTTTTTTTGTTAAGCGAGTCACGTGTGAATAAAAAGTCACGCACAATCCCAATGAATTACATTTCTTTTTGTTTTACATGCGCTTGTATGTATGCCACATAAATGGCACTAGCAATTATTATGTAACATAAACACAGTGACATGTCTCACCTATTAAATTTTAAAGTTGTGATTGGAGAAAGTGGGGCAGATATGTTTGGCCTTAATAAGCCTTGTCTTGTTTGGCTGGTTTATGGTTTTATGCACCTAGGCATTAAACAATTCTGTAGTTTTTTATTGTATGGAAAACATCGCCTTTTTATTGTTTGGAGGAGTTGTCCTCTCCAGTTACTTCCCTTGATGATTCATTTTAAACTGAGAAAGGGAAAGCTCAAGAGCATTATGAAGAGACAAAGTAAGCAGCGGAGGCTCCTCCATCTTGTCTGAGGCAGTGAGTTTTTTCTTGAATGTACATATGTTCTTTTTACAGTATTTTTAGTATGTGGTTGGGGTGTGGTTTGTCTTCCAGGTTAAAAAGAAAATTTACCATTTTCAAATATATGCTGTTCTTTTGAACCTTCTTTCCTCAACAAAACATGAGAAAATGCATCATGATTTCCACAAAAATATTAAGATGCTTATTACAAATATTGAATCTCTTTTCAGCATAAAAAAACAGTGAGTGACATTTATGGTAAAATACTGGTCGCCAGAACTTTACCATAAAAGATGTACTTTTTTTGGTTAAAATAATCTGAAATCAATATTTTAGAAAGTACATAACCAGCCAGTGTTCAAAACTATCGCCTTACTTTAGCCCGATTCCCAACGGTTATCTTATAATAATGTTTTCTAATTTGAGTGGTACGAGTAGGTTTTCACGGGAAATTCGAACATGGCACTGCGTCATTAGGTCACGTCTGTAAACATAAAGAAGTTGTCCCGGCTGCTATCACATGTGAGGATCCTGCAGGTGGCAGATCGTATATAGCCTTTTCTCACAGCAGCTGGAATAATTAAATGTATAATTTTGATGGCGAATTGTGATCCAGAAAGGATTATGTGTTTATGAAATTAAATTATATTCCAGTTTTATGTGCTTCTGATTACAGATAGCCTGGGATTACACAAGATTTGAGTTTTAAAGAAAACCAGTTCGAAGGGAGCATAATAGTAGTCACGCAATGCTGATGTTGTTAACATTAATAATTTGAGAATAAAGAAAGGGAAAGGGAAGTGGCCAAAAGTATGGTGACCCATACTTGGAATTTGTGCTCTGCATTTAACCCATCCAAGTGTACACACAGTAGTGAACATACACCCGGAGCAGTGGGCAGCCAATGCTGCAGTGCCCGGGGAGCAGTTGGGGGTTTGGTGCCTTGCTCAAGGGTCTCACCTCAGTCGTGGTATTGTGGGTGGAGAGAGTGTTGGTTATTCACTCCCCAACCTACGATCCCTGCCGGACCCGAGACTTGAACCCACGACCTTCAGGTTACAAGTCCAACTCTCTAGCCATTAGGCCACGACTGCCCCTTATTGTGATGCTTTTTTCCTCAGTTGGGCAGAACAAACGAGGCTTGTTACTTACTTGTTCAGATGGCAATATACAGTGAAAATTCTTATTTGGATCATACATGCCAAGACGTAGGCTAGAGTCTGTGATTGTGAAGTACAGTATCCACACCGGTGCGGTGATTGACAGCCACACATTCACCTCAAAACATTAGATTCATCTGCGCAGGAGCCATGCCACAGTGCAGACCACGCACAGAATATAATTCCGCAAGCAGTTGCAATTCCATTTTCAAACAGAGATGGCGACAAAGAGGCAAAACTTACGGACTGCAGCTTTAACTTAAATTCACAGTAAACAGTGAGTGACATTTATGGTAAAATGCTGGTTTAACTTTACCATAAAAGATATGGTTGCAACATTTTAGGTTTTACAGACTTAACTTAAATAAAAAAAAAAGAATTAACTGATATAATTATATATAATATATGATGAATCAAGGTGCACAGTGTCATTCACACAAACACTAAACACCATCATGGTAACATACTGAAATAATGCAATAAACAAAAAAAAAAATTTAACAACATTAGATGTAAGTGACATTCAGCCAAGTATGGTGACCCATACTCGGAATTCGTGCTCTGCATTTAACCCATCCAACGTGCACACACACACAGCAGTGAACACACACACACCGTGAACACACACCCGGAGCAGTGGGTAGCCATTTTATGCTGCAGCGCCCGGGGAGCAGTTGGGGGTTCGGTGCCTTGCTCAAGGGCACCTCAGTCGTGGTATTGAGGGTGGAGACAGCGCTGGACATTCACTCCCCCCACCTACAATTCCTGCCGGCCGGAGACTCGAACCCGCAACCTTTGGATCACGAGTCCAACTATCTAACCATTAGGCCACGACTTCCCCACAACGAAAAAACATCAAAAGTGAAGTTCCATACAGGGAATTCTGGGAATTATAGTTTATGGTTTTTCCACTGTAAATACCTTAAAGGTACATATTAGTACTTAAAGTGTACATATTTGAACCTAATAGGAACAAAAGTGTACCTTTTGAAAAGGTACCGCCCCAGTGACAGCTTTTACTTTATTTCTGAGAGTTTTTTTCACTTCCAAAAAAATTGAACTTAAACAGTATTGTACAGTAAAATTACAAAATTACACAAAATTAAAATATACATAAATAGAAAACAGCTCTTTCAAATTGCAACAATTACGGCACTGCGTAATAACTCGCTTGTGTTCAGTTGTCTGCAGTGGTCTATAAAGTTGCACAGGCATTGACAATCTAAAGAAATTACTTTTTTTGTTTTACATGCACTTGAATATATGCCATATAAATAGCACATAGCAGTTGTTATGTAATATAAACACAATGCTTTCTCTGTCGTTTGCTTTGTAAAATTATCCCCGCTTTTTGATTGTTGAGGCTGTCTCTGAACTAATAGTGACAGTCTCACCTTAAAAAAATATTAAAGTTGTGAGTTGTGATTGGAGAAAGTGGGGGAAATTTGTTTGGAATTTAAACCTGTTTTGTCAAGATTGTTTATGGTTTTCTGCATCAATAGGAATAAGGAAATTGGTTATGTTGTTTTTTAATAAAAGTATTTTATTATACCATTATTAATAATTAATAAATTATAATAATTGAGCACCAAATCAGCATATTAGAATGATGTCTGAAAGACTGTGTGACTAAAGTTACTGTCACCTTTGCCATCACAGGAATAAATTATATTTTAAAACATATATAAATTGAAGACAGCTCTTTCAGTTCAGTGCAAAAGAGGTGCGCCAATATTTCCAGATGAGATTATGTTGCACTGTTTTTTCACTGTATATTACCAGTTTCCTTTCTTAAAAAGAAAACATTGACACACAAGGACACTTTTCAAGGAACCATCATATATTCTCTAGATTGCTTGAAGAGATTGTCCAGTCATTGATGCTAAGAGGGTTGAGGTATCTGGTGATGGGCCAGAGGTCTACCACAGTTAAACGATTATGGGTTTAAGTCTCTATATATAAGCATGCTTGTAAAGGACTACCTTTCACACCTGCCTCATTTAGTTCGGTTGAATCGCACTAGAGTTCGTTTTCCCTCTTGGTGCGGTTCGTTTGGGCAGGTGAAAATGCAGCAATCGCACTCGGGAGTGCACCAAAAGCTAACCAAACAAGCGTACGGTCTCGGCACGCTTTCAAACGAACCTTGGAGCGGTTAGTTTGTGGTGAGAACGTGATCCGACCTCAAACAGACCGAACTGCTAAAAGAACTGCGCATTTTTGGACTAAACCAGCTGCCGTAGTCAGCTGCGCTGTGCATTATGGGATGAGGAAGTGTTTGTTGACAGGTTGCAGGTTAGTATGGCAGGTCGTGGACAAACTTGGGGTTGTAAGGAGGTGCGGAGCCTCATAGAAATTTGGTCTGATGACCATATCAATTTTCCCGCATGCTCTTTCTGACCAATCGAGAAGCAGTTTAGGGAACGCGTTCAAAGACACATCTAGCCAACTAGGGAAGCGGATGTTGTCACGTGACTGCATTTGGTTCGTTTCAGCTGGTTCGGACCAGAGCAAACAGTGAAAAGGAACCAAAACGGCTAAAAATAGCTACAATGTATAATTTTTTGCCTTTGGTCTGGACCAAATGAACCGAACTACAGATGTGAAAGCACAAATCAGTAGGCCAACCTGTGGAACACTCAAAAATTGGTCACACAACTGATATGCATAGATGCAAACTCCTCACCTTTTGGTGAAAACTCACCTTTTTGAGATCAGAATAGGTTACCTATGAGATTTGTGTAGATCCAATGAGAAAGTATTTTTGGTGGTGGTGGTGGGGGGCTCTTTTTCCAGTACCATTAGTACCAATTCATATCTGTACGCACTTGTAGTCAACCACTTTTAAACGCTCCTGTGTGTTTTTGAATTACATAAGTTTATTTACGTGTTTTTGCAGCTTTGAGTATAGTAACCAATCACAGGCATCTCTGTTGAAAGCAATGGCCAGTCAGAGGTGTTTTCTGTACGTTAATCAGAAGAATCCCTTCTGAACTCATTTTTGTGTTCGTAAGTTTACAGAGTTCTACACACTTGCAGATCTACCTAATATGAGTTTTTAAAACATTTTTGGGATATATTGTCTCCATTGTTTAACAGAATGATTGGAGAGACTAAAGGTAAGATTACAAGGTAAGATTACATCTGCCCAAACACTAAAGGTAAGATTACATCTCGCATGAATTTGGCTTTAATAAGATTGTTATTGAAACCTGATAAAGATCCAACTTTGCCTAAAGCTCTTGCGTTTCATCTGGATTCAGTCATTTCTTCAATCATTCATAAAGATCAAACTGGATTTATTAAAGGTTGTCATTCTTCAGGTAATTTAAGAAGACTTTTTAATATAATTGATGTATCTCAACGTAATCAAATACAGGCAATAATAGTGTCCCTAGACACAGAAAAAGCTTTTGACAAAGTTAATTGGAAATTTCTTTTTGCGGTTTTGGAAAAATTTGGCTTTGGAGATTCGTTTATACAGTGGATAAAGACTATTTAAAATGAACCTATGGCATCAGTTATAACGAATGGAATGTTGTCTCGTAGTTTCTTATTACAAAGAGGTACTAGACACTCCTTGTACTCCTTTATCTCCTTTGTTGTGGCAGCGGCAGTTCGCCAAAATGTAAATATACAAGGCATATCTATTGGAAATATGGAATATAAAATAAATGTATATGCAGATGATATATTGTTGTATATTCAAGATCCATTTAATTCCTTAACGGAAGACTATTTCTTCATACTCACAGATTTCTGATTTCACTATAAATTTGACAATCAACAATTCTTCCAACAATTTTGCACCCCAATCCTTATTCTCATTGACTGTTACAGATAATATGACTGTTTGGATCATGTTTGGATTATGTTTATTCACTTTGTAAATAAACTGCACTTGGGTTCATACTACACTCGCCTTCAGTGGACTCCCTCGTTACAATACATAATGATTTAGATAATGAGGCATGGATGGATTTAGAACAACATGATAGTAAGGATATTAAATTAAGTGATCTACCTTTTATTGGAACATCGATTAAAAAACATAATTGTTTCAAAAATAAATTAATCTCTACAACTCTTAAAAATTTATGGAAAATTAAAAATATAACTAATTCTTCAATGGACCCATGTGCATATTTGTCACGAATCTGGTCTGTGGATTTCCGTTTACTCACCATCAGAGGTCAGTCCTCCATCACATTGACTCTTGCACCACACTACTGTTGCACTTCACCCACGAACTATAATTCCCATCATCCATTGCACTGACTACACATATACAGCTGATTGCACTAATCACGCTCACACCTGAGAATTATCACACAATCTCACACCCTACTTAAACCATAGACTTCCTCTTCCTCTCTGCCAAGTATTGTTCTGCATATTACACTCTCCTAGTGTTAGCTGCCCTACCGAGCCATTCTGTGTTTTCTAAGTTTAGTTTGTTTTGTTTATTGTCTCGTTTCCTGTTTCCCGTCCTTGTATCGTGGATTTACCCTTGTCTCACTGTTTCGGACTTTGTGTGTACCTCGTTTCGATTATTGCTCAGGTTATCGGACTACCCCTCTTCTCAAGCCCTCTGGATATTGAGGACCCATGCATGCCCTACGATTACTCTTGTGTCTTGTCCATGCCATACTCATTTGCTGGTGTTTTAACCCTGCCTGTTATTTGACTGTTTATTAATAAAAGCTTGAAAATGGATCCGCATGTCTCTCGTCTCGTCGGCTCTGTTACAATATTCTCCAATCTGCTTTAATAATACTGATTTTTACTTTTTTTTTTTACAGTAATTGGAATCAATGTGGCATATCTCATCTTTATAGTTTTTTTTGTGATAGCACGTTTATTTCCTTTTAACAGCTAATTATGCTATTCCTAGAGAATTTATTCAATATCTACATATAAAGGAAGTTATCAGAAGCAAAGTAAATATTAAGGATAATACGCTTCAACCTCTGCATTTGTTACTCAGTTCAGAATACTTGCACCATCAAAAAGAATATCTAAATGATTCATTATTATATAATAATTACTAATTATTATAAACGCGACACTCGCATCTCCCGGAAATCCGGTTTAATTCAACCAGTCAGATGACGACTTCCACATTCCTGAGGTGTTTCCAGAAAAGTGTGCCATATGCATCAGGTGTTTAGCCAACGGTCCGTGGGCGTGACATATGAGGCTGAGACTAGGATATGTCTATCTCCCATGATTTCAATACATGGACACATATTTGTAAAAATATTTTTTCTTTGATAATTTACAACTTATTCAATATAAGATTCTGCATAGAGTACATATTACACAACACAGGAAGTATAAAATGGGTTTTACTAATTCACCCATATGTACTCAATGTAATCTTGGTACTCTAGACACTTACCTTCACTCTTTATGGTATTGCACTCCTGTTCAGAATTTTTGGTTAGCAAAATAAATGAACATCAAGTTATAAAAGGGAAGAGAAAACACTTCACATACTACCCATACACATCACACTTCACATACACATACACTTCACATACCTTTTGTTGTTGATGTCAAAGGTTGTGCATCCAATAAAAGCAGCCAATTTAGGTAAATGCCAAAATTGTCAGGTTGTATAACATGATCTCATCCTCAAAAAGCCACAAACAAAACTAAACAAAAGGTAAAGCAACCCACACTATGTTAAATACGGGTTCACTTTCGGCTAAGATAAAATGTTTTGTGCCAACTGCAATGTGTTTTGTGCAGTGAAATACTGGATGCAGAGAGAATGAAACCATTAAACTTTAAAAGACATATAGAAACCAAAACACTCAAACTATAAAGACACGCCTGTTGGAACGGGATCTGAACACATCAGATGAGAATAACACAAGTACACAAAATTACCATATTTTTCCAGCTAAGCATTTCATGTAAATATTATAAATAATAAACGTTTAAGTGCATTTTGTTATATTTGCATAATAATGCCGTAGTGAAGCAAAACCATGCAAAATTGTGCTTTTGAAGATTGTTTCAACTAATAGAGCAATCAATATATAAACTAACATATTTCATGCACATAATTCAGGCTACAGATAGCTTGTCATGAGATTTACGGCATTCTCAGCTGCATGCAGTGGGATAACCACCAAATCACATTACTAAGTGTCAGCAGTCAGAAACATGGCTGATTAACAAATTTTCCATTCAGACATTTGATTATCATATAAATATAGAGATACAAAATATACAACTACAAACCTGTGGTTCTTTGAGTAAATGTGAACTAGAGTCTAATTTGTTTTTTGTCAGAATAACACTGTTCTTTAGCAATTTATACAAGAGGCATGAAGAATTTAAGGATTCATAATAGCAGCCAGTATGTGTTGCTTCAAGACAGTGACCAACTTCTGTATCGTTTTATTTTATTTATTTATGTCGGCACAATCTAGCAGGTTCTAGTAGCACTGTTCCTGCAATTATGCTGCCTTCACGTGCTATCGGAATTATCGTAAATACGAGTTTCATAATTGGAAACTGGATGTGAACGGCCTCTCAAGTCGTATTTACTACTGGGAAATTCGGAAATAATTTTGATACCCGAGTTTCCGAGTTGGGTGGGTCATAAACTTTACACATGGTGGAGGGGACTACCATTGCTGCTGCCAATGCTGTTCTCACAACATCTACATCCCTTTGTGTTGTCACTAAAGTAGTGTATTTATAGGCTAGATATGAACGATCATACAAAGCATATTGTATGTTTTATAAGCAGTTAAATAAGCATGTATTTTACCGAAATTCCAGAATTGTCAGTGAACTGCATGTACTGTATAGCGCGGTGAATGTTTACATGATTGTCAACCAATGGGATGCTACATTTTATTCTTTCCGACATAAAGCACTTGAATATGACAAGCTCGTAATCACGACTTCATAAGTGGGAAATAGGAAATTTTCGATAGCACGTGAAGGCAGCATTAGTGTGCTGTATGCTGCTTTAGAAAAAAATGTGTTAAATGGCAAATAATTGCAGCAGGCATGTCTATTAAGTGATCCAGAAAGCCAATTGTGTATCCAATATTTGTACATATGCAAAACTGTCCATCCTGTTTACGTTCACTTACAACATTAAAAATTAAGAACATTACCAATGAGGTAAAAGTGGTAAACGCCAACAAACATACTTTTTGCAAGGCAGGAAACCAGATGCAGGAAATCTAAAGCTGATGCCTTTTTGAAATTCATACGGTGAGATGTGTTTCTTGGTATGGTCTTTGGTAGCCATAAATATCTTTGAATATTACTTGTTCCTTAATCTACAATAATATACAAGCAATCTCAGATTTCCCTAGAAAATGTATAAATTGTGCAAGAACCATTTGTCTGTTTGCATCAATTTGTAGTTCAGGGTAAGGTTTGCCAATGACAGCTGTTGTGTTTCTGGTAATACAGGTGCTCAACAAACAGACATTTCACTCCTTACCTTTGTGGCAATATAAAAAGACAATGTATTTTTGGAAGACCAGTAATGCCAACTTCATTTTCTTTTTAGCCAACATTGATATTGTGTCATGGGTTACCATGTTCTAAACACACAAATGACGAAGATGAAGGTAAAGTGTTCACGAGAGACTTTAATACAAGGTATAAATGAGCATCTGTCGCAGCTGACCACTGGACATAGGATCACCCAGATATTTGGTATGAGCAGGGCCTTCCTTAAGTGAATTGTTTAAGAGATTTTAGGAACCAACTGCTTATTGAGTGTTATTGGCTTTATTCAGAGCTGTTTGTCATCCCAAGAATCCCTGATGCAGTTTTGCAGTTTTATTAGATTTCATGTGGTGATTATAGATTCTGAAAGCTGAAATGCCATTTTAATTTAGTTAAATTTAGTTTGAATAATTTAGAATAGAATAGTTTCTGGAAACAAAAATCCTAGAATGGTATGGTTTCAATCATTAGGGCCTATATCATTTTTCAAATCATTTAGCTGACCTAGACTTGGCAAAATATTGACTGTAGCCTAAATAAAAAGATAAATAAAACCAAAATCAAAGGCATAGGAGAAGTTGTTCAAATCTGCTTTACATGCCAAGTAAATTAAATGCGAAATAATTGTTTATCTTACAGTAGCTTCAAAACATTGCATGTGCACTTCTCTTAATGTTATTTAAAAAAAAAAAAAAAAAAAAGGAAATAGAACATCGGGGAGTAACCAAAATCTCACTGCTAAAGTGATGGATGTGCTGTTTACTTTAGTTTTACGCTTAGCTTTTAATCACGTCCGCGCGTATCGTTTCTGAGAATCTGTATTTATTTTTTTTTATTTTTTTTTATGCAAACATTAAGACAAGTACAACACGTACATAACAAATAGAACCTTAACAGGAAGAACAAAACAAACAAAACATCACGTCTTGTAAAGTTTCCCTTACAAAAATAAACAGGTGCATACAGACGAATAGCTAATATATATAAAAAAAAAAAAAAAAAAAAAAAAAACTTATACATCATTGGTATTGCCAAAACAATCATCATAATATTTCAGAAATCTATCACTTTTCTTGTTCTTAATCAACCTAAGAGATTTAAGGAAAGCATCAATTTCAAGTAAGAAATGTGAAAAAGAAGGCATCGATTTAGCAAATTTTTGTTTATGAATAAAAAATTTCCCAAACAAAATAAAAAAATTAACTATGTAATTCACTGACATACTAGTTTTCCCTTTATAGTAACAAATTATATCCTTTAACTGAAAAGGACTGGAAGAATCAAGGTGTTTATCCATATAAAATAGTAAACTATTCCAAAAGTTTTGAGTCTTTATACATTGAAAAAATAAATGAACCAGTGTTTCATCCTCAATTCCACAAAATGAGCATGAATTGTCAACATCCGTATATTTTGCCAAAGTATAATTTACAGGATATATTTTGTGAAGGATCTTGAAATGAATTTCTTTTATTTTATTTGAAATGCAGTACTTGTGAGGTAACAACCAGGCGTCTTTCCAGTCTATTGACACAATAAGAGAAGCCCAGTAAAATTTACCTCTAGGAACATTATATTTTTTTTCCTGTAGAATTTGTCGAATATGCTTATTATTACATTTTTTGTAAAAATACTAATTCCATTTAATGACAAATCAGGTTCTTTGGTGTTACTCTTACTATAACCTAAATGGCATTTTATAAGTTGAATTAAACCAGAAGGAATCGCTTTTAGGACAGCATTGTATTCTTTAAACGGTAAGGGGAAATTATGAGCTGACATAAATTGCTCGTAAGTCAAAAAGTTACCAGATATATCAAAAATTGAAAAAATCCCAATTATATTCTTGTTAAACCATGAAGATAGAAAAATAGATTTTTTCCTAATAGAATCGTCATTTTCATGGAGCATCATTATCTCACACTTGGACATATTCAGTTTCAGTCCAGATGCACCTGAAAACTGCTCAATTACATTTAAAGCCTTAGATAGCTGACTCTTATCTTTTAAAAAAAGAGCAGTATCGTCGGCCAACTGTGAGATTTTAATTTCTCTATCAAAGATAGATATACCTTCCAAGCTTTTTTCAAAAATGATACTTAAAGATAACAATTCCGTAACTAAAATAAATAAGAAGGGCGAGATAGGACAACCCTGTCTAACACCACGGTTAATGTTAAATCTTTTAGAAGTGTAGAAGCTAATTAGGACAGAGCTGTTAATATCTCTATAAAACATTTCAATAACATTAACAAAAAAATCACCAAAACCAAATAGCTTGAGAGTCTGCAAAAGAAATTCGTTTTCAAGGGTGTCAAAAGCTTTGTAAAAGTCTAGGAAAAGAATCATAGCTTTAGAATGTACAGAATCTGCATAATCTAAAAGATCTAAAACAAGCCTTATATTGTTACTGATGTGCCTACCTTTTACAAAACCTGATTGTGTCTCAGCAACCAACATGTTAAGTTTGATCTTCAATCTATTAGCAAATATTAAGGATAAAATTTTGTAATCAACAGTTAGGAGAGTAATAGGACGCCAATTATCAATTAAAAGAGTGTCTTTATCTGGTTTGGGAATAAGGCAGATAATACCTTGTTTCATTGATGTTGTCATGTCTTTCAGATCAATACATTCCTTATACATATAAAGTAATGGGATCTTAATTAATTCCCAAAAATGAATGTAAAACTCAACCGTTAACCCATCACTGCCTGGAGTTTTACCTTTCTTCATAGAATGAAGTGCAACTTTAATTTCCTCAATGGTCAAGTTAGAATCACAGAAGGCTTTAAATTCCTTATCAATAACTGGTACATAACCTTGTACCTTCTTTATGAAATTATCACAATTGTGTTTATCAAATGTAGAAGTATAAATACTTGTATAAAAGTTTGTAACAAAATTAGAAATCAAATTCGGATCTGTGCATTTGACCCCATTTATGTTAAGAGCAGTCAAAGAATTTCTTTTGCAGTTCCTTTTCTCCAATGCAAAAAAATAACTTGAATTTACCTCTCCCTCCTCTAGCCATTTAGCTCTAGACCTAACAAAAGCACCTTTGGCAATATCTAAATAAGCATGATTAATTTGTAAGTGTAATTCCTTTAATTCTAGCTCCTCTTCTTGAGATAAATTACCCGCCATTAAAGAATTTATTCTTTTCATTTGTTCAGACAACTTTTTATTTTTAAATTTTTTCAATTCTTTACTTCTCTTTATAGCTATTTGCCTGACTCTGTATTTGAAAAATTCCCATTTCCCTTTATATTCATTATGAGATTCATCAAAAAATATATCCTTGGTTAAATTTTTTATATGGTCATTGAAAATGTCATCATTTAAGAGAAGATTATTAAATTTCCAATAACCCCGTAGCTTTTGACTCTCATTGTTACAACCTAATTTTAAGATTATTTGTTTATGATCAGAGAGAGGGGCAAACGAATGAGATACATCCTTTACATATTGAAGAACTGATGAAGAAACTAAAAAGAAATCAATTCTAGATTTTAAGGTCATTTTACTATTTGACCAAGTGAAATCCTGTGTGTCTGGATGAAAAAAACGCCAAGGCTCTGTGAGGGAGAGAGAAGAACACATTAATAAAATATTAGAATTATGATTACTATGAAGAGCTTCATTGCTCCTAGGAGGAAATCTGTCCACTGTATCATCTAAACATTCATTAAAATCGCCACCTAAAATTAGAAAGGATCCTGGGTATTTATTATGTATTTCTGTTAAGTTACAAGTAATCTGAGTAAATAATATTTTGTTAGCTGAAAGAGAATTACAACCGTATAAATTGCATATAATAAAAATAGAATTATCTTGCTTTAGTGACATAATGATCCATCTGCCTTCACTAGAAGTTATTACCTCCAGAACTTGCCCCTTAAACTTGTGAAAAAGAATTGAAATCCCAGCAGAATGATTAGATCCATGGCTACAATAAATTAAATTACCCCATTGATTCTTCCAGAATTTAACATCCGATTCACAAGAGTGTGTTTCCTGAAGAAAAATTAAATCGGTATCACAGCTTTTACAAAACAAAAATATAGCTTTCCTCTTTACCATATCCCGCATACCTCTAACATTCAAAGACATGACAGAAAGTGAACTGAACTTAAAGTCCATGACAAAACAAACAAAAAAAAAAAAAAAAAGACAAAAAAGATTGAAAAAAGTAGCTACTGTACCAGCAACTGAAGAGACTGTACGGAAACTTTACTTTAAAGGAAGGAATGATATACAACCAACCGAGGTCTTAGAACAAACAAAATAACCTCATATAATCTTATATAATGATCTTGAACTAGATAACTACTTTTTGAGAAAGACAAAAAATGTCTTTATAAAAAACATGCCAACAATGACTCACAAAATGAGAAGAGTGTAAAGGTAAATAAAAATAATAACCGGTAGACAAAAAATAAGCGTATGACTTAATAGTCAACTTAAATAGTATTCACTGATGGCAGAATCATTGAGGGAAAAAAAAAAAAAAAAAGGAAAAATTTCAGTCTCTTAGCCCGACATAAGGCTCTTATTAATTTAACTAATCAACTATAACAACTGAAAACCATCTAAAATCATGTAGAACAAAGAATGCTTATACGTTCTATTTCACATTGGCATAGTCGAATCTCTTTCCGTCAATCAGAGCAAAAGACCCGCGGAAAGAAGCCTTCTTCCCTTCATCTCTGGCCTTCTTCACCAGAGGCCAAAGTTTCTCTCTTGCCACCCTGTCTTCTGGGGATAAGGCCTCTGTGAATCGCAGCTTGTTGTCTCGCAGAAATTTACACTCTCTGGCAGATTGCCAGACAATGTCTCGGTAACGACGAAAAGCAAACAGGATAATTACAGATCTGTTTGTACCGTCCTTTTTCCGCGGGCCGAGACGATGGGCAATATCCACTGCATCCTCCATCCTTTCACTGATGCCAGGTACCACATTGCCCAGGATATTGATCACAACAGCACGAACGTCTTCTCCATCCTTTTCTTGCACCCCGTGTAGCTTCAGCGTCCATCTCCAGCTGTACCTCTTGCACGCTCCAACTTCTTCTTTTAACGTGGTGTTTGTCTGTTTAAGATTCTGGATCTCCGCAGACACGACTTTCAACGCCTCTTTGTGAGAAGTCACCTCAGTAACAAGCTGGTGTACGATCGAAGACAAACTTTCAATTTGCTTTGCTGTAACGCCAGTTGTCTTGTCAATTGTCGAAATCTTCTGGAACATTTTGTCATATTTACCAGAAAGCTCGTGAACTGCAGCCAAAATTTCAGCTGATTTGTCATCATGTCCACTGCATTCTCGTTTAGACTTTTTTTGACTTGGCTTAACGGGAGTATCAGGCAGCGGAGTTGCTAGCAAATCACACATGTTGGGTTGAAAGTTAAACCAGTCATTTGTTGGGTCTTCTTCACTCATCAATGTGTTGTCCTCAGTTGAAGAGGTGGACTCAACCGTAACGTTACAGGTACTTTGAAGAGGATCCATCTTCGGCTCAAGTGTAGACACTGACACGCTAACGGCGGGAGCTTGTTTATTTTTTCTCTTGCCCATAAATCCGGCTCAGACTGCGAGTTTAATTAATAGGTTTTTTCTGTTCTTTTTTTTTATTTGTTCTTCTATGTAAAATATTTCAGCTATGTTGGTTGTACTATCATCGAACCTTAAACTTTCCTGACGACACTTCAAACACCTCCTCCTATCTCACCGCCATCTTGGCCCACCGAGAATCTGTATTTAGTGCTTGTAAGAGAAGAGCCGATCTGACGTCATCCTTCGACTCACATAGCAGCAGACCGGCCCCTGAACACCCGCCCACACTCACCCGAAACACAAAGCAGCTCCTTTTCTCCATCTAAAGCGACTGGTCTTTGAGTCTTCGAGAAGCTGAAGCGAAGCAAACTGGAAATCTAACGCAGTTGACTGCAGCAGTCGTTCTGCTGTCGGACCATGGGCGCGCGGATGGAGCACTTCCATTACACAGACGTCGTCGGGGCAGATTTGAAAGGCATCGGCCGAGATGCACAGTGGCTGCTGTTACCAAGCGCCGATCTATAGTGATACCGGCCGGGTTTTATCATGGTTTTCAGACGGTCAGCTCGGTAAGTATGTCAGGCTCCGCTCGGAGCGGAGGCGGCATCGGCTGCTGTGATTTAAGACATCGGCTTTCTGTCTTTGTCTGAGCGAATTCTGCAACACTCTTTTTAGCAAGCATATTGAAACAGGCCTTTTTTTTACATCTCTTCTGCCTGTTTAATTTTCATCTATAGCCGTTTTTTATGCAAACATAGTTTGCAAAAAGCATTGGACAAAAGTCTGTTCGCTTTGATCAAAGAGTCTAGGTTGCTGATGTAGCCTATAATAGAGGCATCAGGCATGGAAAAGAGTTTCTGATGACAACCTTCAAGCTTTTTGAGTGTGTTTATTATATATGTGGACTTGATACAACAGTGACAACAGACACACCTTCCTTGTTTGTCTCTTCTGTTTTCCTGTCATATCGCATGTCTTCCATTTTCTCACACTATTTTTCATATTGTCACTTTTGTGTTACCAATTACGGCTTTTCTTTTCTTGCACATTTCACACTTCACATGCTCAAACTAAGTCTTCTTCTTTAATGTCCTTTTGTTGGTTTTTTATGATTTCATGCTCTATTAATGAACATCTCACTCTGTTTCTGTGCTGCACAATTTCATAACTGAGGCTAACCCTCCTTCTCTTGGTCATAGGAGAATGCGGTGGCTTGGGTGTTATCGGTTGGGGCCCTTATGGAAAGCACTCCTGGTATTTGTTGTCATCGCTTTTGCGGGACAACTTCTGGGAGTCATCTTCAACAAGAGGTAAGAAAATGCTGTCATTCATATCCTCATTCCTTCTCAAATACCTGTCTTTATCTTGTTATCTTGTACTGCATATCTTATTCTTATAATATATAATGTGCATCTCAGCAATAATAAGTGATGATATGCATATCACACAATTCATTATTTTAGGCTAATCTATTCTCAGCCATTCTCTTTGAAGTTGTTTTTTTCTCTACTTCCTTAATCACTTCATCCCCATTATCACTCTTGTTTAATTATCTGTAACCTGGCAGGCCTTTTTGTCTTGTTTAATTTCTTTTGTTCATTTCACTTTCCATCTTGTCAATTTTCTTAGTATATCGAGTGGAACGGGAGATTCATTTTTGTTCTCGTTATCATTTTACATCATAATTTGTTCTTTCTCCACATTAGCTGGATGCAGCCAGAGAGACCTCACTCCCTCTACGCTCTTTCCTCTGATAATTCCCAAGGGGACTCTCTGGGGTCTTGCCAGCCCCACACCCACATCATGTTCCTGAAGACTCACAAGACGGCAAGCAGCACCGTTCTCAATTTGCTCTATCGCTTTGGAGAGGAGCGGGGCCTTAAATTTGCCCTGCCTGTGGGGTACCAATTTGGCTACCCACTGCCCTTTATCGCCCAGAGGGTGAAAGGATACAGAGGCCCTCGTGTGGCAGAATTTGACATTATGGGAAATCATATGCGGTTCAACAAACCAGAGGTACATCACATGATAGTCTCGCGTAGCCAGACCTTCAGACTGATGGCTGAAGGTCTGGAATAGATGTCCGCTTAATCACATGATAACTGGCATTTTCTCAAAAAGATCTGTTGAAAATCACTCTCTGGTTATAGAGATTTGATAAATGATTTAGGGGGCCAAGGACTAAAATCGATTTACTTATTTAGTATTAATATTGCTTTTCTGGTGTAAAACAATTTGGGCATCAAAAAGCATAAATTGCAGCCAAGTATATTTATCTTAATCTTTTCATTAGTCATAAACACCAAATAATCATGCAAGTTATTTTATAATCAGATTATTTGGATGGATGCATCTTTATTTTTTTTAAACAGAAACATAAGCAGAAAAACTGTAGAAATCTCCGTAGAAATGATTTCAGTTACATGGTTAAAGATATTTCTTTTTTGTAATGTGATTCTCTTTTTTAATTTCGTTGCAGGTTGAGAAGGTCATGCCAGCTGACACCTTTTATTTTTCCATCCTTCGAGACCCTGTGGCGCTAGCTGAATCCTCCTATGCCTACTATAAAAATGTTGCCCCTGCCTTCAGGCGTGCCAAAGGACTGGGTGATTTTGCAGACAACCCCTATAAGTACTACAACCCCAGACTACGAAACAACCATTATGCCCGCAACCTGATGTGGTTTGATTTTGGTCTGGATCATACCTCCAACTTCAGCCTCACGCTGGTCAAGCGCGGTGTGTCAGCAGTGCGTCGGAACTTCAAGCTCATCCTTATCTCAGAGTACTTCGACCAATCTATGGTGCTGCTCCGTCACGCTCTTTGCTGGCCGCTAGATGCTGTGGTTTCTTTTAGCCTGAATGCCAGGCAGCAAATGCCCACTGGAAGATCAGGATGGGTGGGCAAAGCTGCAGCTCCAGCTCCTTTGGCATTAACAGACAAGCAAAGATTGAAATTACGTGAATGGAATGCACTAGACTGGCATCTTTACCAAGCTTTTAATCTCACTTTCTGGCAGGACGTAGAGCGCTTCGGGCGTAGTCGGATGAAGTCTGAGGTGGCCCTGCTTAGGACCAAACGGGAGGTTCTCACTCGCATCTGCTTGCGTGATGACGGCCGCCCCATAGAGGCCAGTCGCATCCGGGACAAGGCCATCCGCCCTTTCCAGAGTGGATTAGTGAAGATCTTGGGTTACGAGTTGCAGTCGGGACTAGACAACGCCACGTGGGAAGCTTGCCTACGCATGATCAGGCCTGAGATCCAATATAAAGACTTGCTGGATCTTCGGCAGTTCCCTCGAGCCCAGCAACACCCAGCCGCTGGAGGGCTTCCGGTAAAGAGGGAGCCTGCAGTACTCAGGACTGAAGACCGTGGGAGAAAGAGGTTTGTGGAGAAGGACTGGGATGGGACCATTCTGTTTCGGAATCAGTCATTAGAGCAGGTTGATTCAAAAGTAAGACTTAGATAGTGAGCTAGTTGCACCTTTTTGCCTCAAGGTCAGTAGTTCTGACCCATTTTGGCTCCACGGGCCTCTGTGCTGCATTACTACAGGAGAAGGGATATCCAAGACATACAACACACTACTTTATCATTGACTCTTCCTTCCTCCATCTTGCCCTTCTACACTCTATTTTATACAACACAAGGTTTCAGAGTAAAGAAGAGGTTGCATTGGCTGGAGAGATATAATGGTACTAACATGCCAGATGGTGGCTAAATGCACAAACTCGATATTGGAGAGAAGTGAGAAAATGCTGCTTCGCTGTCCATTATGAGCCATGGTATGATACAAAAAACTTCGCAGTGCACGTTAAGTGGTTGCATTGTTTCAAACATACTGCTAAAAGCCCACTTTTAAATAGGTAAAGTATCTTTGGTACGTTAGTGTTCAAAAATTTGGGGTCAATAAGATTCGTTTTGAAAGAGCTTAATTTCATTCAGCAGGGATGCATTAAATTAATAAGCAGTAACAGTAAAGACATTCATTACGATATAAAATATTTCTATTTCAAATAAGTTATGTTCTTTTGAACTCAAATAATCTTGAAAAATGTTTGAAAACTGGAGTAATAACTACTGAAAGCTCAGCTTTGCCATTGCAGGAATAAATTACATTCTAAAATATATTACAATAGAAAACAGTTATATTACATTGTAATAATATTACACACAACTGTTTTTACTGTATTTTTGATCAAATAAATGCATCCTTTGTGAAAACAAGACATTAAAAAAGTATTGCCAATCCCAAACTTCTAAATGGTAGTGCTGGTGTACATCCAGTGTCACTACCAAAAAATGTAGGCTTGTGCATCCAATGAAATAACAGTTTGATATTGGAAATGCATTTGGATTTGATTATAGTGCTAAGACACAATGGATATACATTTGCTGCATGATGAAATTCCACAAAAGTGCAATCACAGACCCTTCATTGTCTGGCACACGAGATTCAAACAGTGATACTCTTCAGAGTTGCTGGAATTTAATTTTATATCCATTTATATGGGTAATTGTTCAACAGGAATCTTGATGTTTTTTTAAAGAGGTATTAATTGCAAACTTTTGATTTCTATGCCACACACATTTTTAGTGACACATTATAAGCTAATACGACTCCCATGGTTCTGTAAGAACAACATCTCCTGTTTTTAACACTGTGAAATAATATGACATTCATAAAGGGCAAAATGGGCTGTAGATTTGTATTTACCAACCTCAAGTGATTGGCCATTGCACTTCCTATAACAGTCTGTTTACTTATTGATGTTTGCTAGAGGTTGATATTTTAGATTTTTTATCTTGATGTTTAGAATAAACATCAAATCTAAAAAAAAATAAAAATAAAAAAGATGGTGAATGTTCATTGGCATGGTAAATGCTGTAATTTCTGAGGCCTGTCATAGACGTTTTAGTGATCAGAACTCCACCTGAAATTCCAAAACTCAATGGTTATTTTGCCTTACAGTTAGTACCTTTGTGAAGCAGTGCTTTACTATCAAAGCTTGCTGTATTTATTATGCTTTTGTATACATTTCTCTGTGTATCTTCTGCATTTATACTCTCAAACTAAAATCTTTTTTTCCTCTTATTGTGAGTGCTGAGAAAACGTAGTGTAGAAATTTGACTGGAATGCACTGTGCAAATTGCCCCATGTATGAACAGCCAGCTTTTTGTATGCAGATTTAAATGCACCGCGCAAGATGACATCTAACATTACCAATGAATTTATTTCCTCTGTTCTAAGGAAGACGGTATTGAAATGAAGAAAACACTAGTATGGTCACTGTTGCGTGCCTATTCACGTGCATCGTTTATTGTATAGTTAGGATTTATATGCATGACTATAGTTAGCAATCATTTCCTTGTGTAATTGATAAACAACTGCATAATTTGACTTGCATTTTTAATACCCCATTCCATTCTAGTTTGGATTGTACTATTGCCAGTTAATTAACAGTCTTTATATTTCACTTTTTCTATTCACAGTAGCTTCTGTGTCACATGAATTAGTTATTGATGGAGATAAAATCAAAACAGTTTGCTTTCAGTGAACATGAAGTAATATATCATGTATTATATTTGACAAAAAAGACAATTTGAAAGTCAATGATCCATTTTTATCATACCTTTTTCTCTTATTGTTGGCGGATTTAATGTTTCTTCCATTAAAAAGAAAACAATAATTACTGTGAATCCTGTTTGAAGAAATTCACAGTAAATTGAATTTAAGCATTGATTACCTGTTAAGCTTGAGATAAATAGCTTTTACATTTGTTCATCTCATTTTAGAGAAAGCTCTAATGAATCTGGCAATATTGTGCTGTAATACCTGCATGTCATACAAATCAGTTGGTTCAGTGTCTTCATGACTCCTTAGGTAGATTAACTGTGGTACTGCAATTTAAAGATAAACCAAAGAGGTACTGATGCTTCTGTGCTTGGAATCTTGATATATCAAAAATTGGCACAGTTTTTCATTACATTCATTGACCAGAAAATGAATTCAGGAGTGCAAAGGTGCAAATGCAGCCTACAGTCTGCGTCAACTATTATCTCATAAGGGAAGGAAAAGAAATGGGTAGTAGTTTAATTAAAAATGTGCTTTCCAAATGAGAAAAATGCAACAGTTCTCTTAAAACGCAGTCTGGAAGTCAGTATCAATCAGTTTTATTTCAGCAGGAAGTAAACTCCTTCACATTCATTCTCTTCTGCACTTTTAAGACTATAATGCGATTCATGTGTTGTTTCTGTGAAGTTTTTTTCAAACCTGTTTACCATATTTATTATTTTTCTCTGTTACTTGAATATATGGGGAAACCTCTGTAGATATCTGCGTGTGATGAACCTGATTTTGGTTTACTTGTATGTAGTAAAATAAAACTTTTACATGTGATGAATTTGTTAGCATTGGTGTTCTTATCATGTACCTCGGGATCTCTGTAATGAGATAAGGTAATTTCTACAGGATGCATGTTGGATATACAAAGATAAACAATGAAAATAGGGACTGGAACTGTAAGTTTGCATGTATCTTTTCATGGGCTCTTGCTGTGACCTTTATTCAACTTTATTAAATTTTGAATGACATTATTAAAAGTTCAATATGCAAACATTAAAATCAGTCAATTTAATATGAGTTGCCTTTAATGAAATAAGCTAAAATAAATTTATATTGAAGCATTTATTGACTTAAAGGAACAAAGGAAAAGGCAAAATGTATGACAAAAAAAAGTGGATTTTATGAAGTCTCAAATCTAAAGCTTAATTTAGTTAATAAGAACACATGTTTAACCATATTTACCATGTTACTATCTTCATTAGCTTGAACTATAATGGTTTTTTTTTACATTTAAACTTAGATTCAGAGCTGCTTCAAAGCGCTGGACGTTTCCCCATGCATGGCAAAATATAATTACGTTATTTTGTTGGAAATAATAATATAATACATTTCAATTGAACACCATTACAAACACAGTAATGAAATATAATAGACTTCACACAGCGAGGCTATTGTTTACCTATATCGACAAGCGACTATTCATGCCTTGTTATTATCCCGCTCTACTCCATCTTAACTCGATAAGCGTGCCTGTCATATAGCGCACTTGAATGTATTGTACGTCAACTGGCAGTCAGCCGAAATGGGACAAAATAGGATGAATGTGATTATTCTTCAATCTGGGAAACCGTGATATTAAGTGAGGTGAAAGGTAAAACGGTCTCATTTAATTTCGTGATTCTTGTTTGAATGGGAGTGTTATTTGCAGGCTGCTCAGGCTAACCGGATACCTTCGCTGTGTGTGTGTGTGTGTTTGCAGCGCGCTGTGATGGTCATGGTCTTAATGATGGAATCGCAATGCGAGTACTTTATGTATTTCCCGGCCGTCCCCATCTCAGACCTATCGGACCCCTCCAAATACCGCACGCTCCCTCGTCGCAGTCACCTATATCTCGGGGAAACCGTGCGCTTTCTGCTGGTTTTGCGCTCTCAGAGCGTCGCGTCGGTGTCAGGATCTGACGGTTGCGGCTCGGAGCATCACAGCAGTCGCTCTTGGAGGGAGCTGGCCGGCTCTCTCTGCGCCGTGGCCAGCGTTAGCCCCGGCGACAACCGGCAGCGGACACAGCCTCTGTATCATGACTACCACAGCAGCGGGGACGAGTGTGTGGAGGATACGGACGATGATGATGCTGCGGAGGTGGGCTGCGCAGGTCGAGGGGGCCCGAGGTACCGGGGCTTCAGGGAATGCAAGCCGCTCCTCATTCACAAAAACCCCGGCAACGGCGTGAGGGAATTCCGCAAGGCTCCTGTACAGGTGCTTAAACAAACACTGCAGTCTGTTGGAGAGTAGCTGTTCCTTGTACAATTAAAATTCACTGCTATGCATGCAAATACATTAGATGATAACAACACGGAAGTGTTGATATTTCCTGTTGTACTGTTTGAGAGATGTGTTTACCTTTTCTTATGGCTGGCAACCATACAGAACACAGTCTCTTTCAATTTATAATTGAGGATAGTCACAGTACTGGAAAGGACTTCCTGTTTTAGTATTCTGGCCAGAATGCTACCATGTGTCTTTTATGCAGTATATTTCTATATCAGTCCTGACTTTAACCCTGACGGGTGCACTTAGTAATGTTTTGTTAACTAAAGAAGATTTTATACAAAAAGAAATGAACAGCACTTTTGAGAAATATCATAAAATGATAGGATATTAAGTCATATAAGATGAAGACTTCAAACATCTAGAAAATAGCCATTTGATTTCACAGGAGGGGTTCACCAATGAGGTGATGCCATGTGGACAACAAATTATGTCCTATATATTGATATTTGTATAGTATTAGATGGAGAAAACAAGACAGAAGATAAACAATCAGCTTCGGTGTGAAGCAATCAAAAGTTATTCAACAAACACAGATGTTCACGAATCTGCACAGATAAAGTAAAACCCCAAAACCACTTATGAAACAAACAAGAGCTGGGTAAATGTAAATGGGAAACTTTAAAAGGGCACAAAGATTAAAGTCATATAATTCCTATATTTAATTTCAAACTTGAGAAGAAAAGTTCAGCACTCACTCCACAAATATAGGGAGTTTATTTCTTTAAAAACAATGACTTGAAGGCCTTCATCAGACATTGTTGCACTTTTACTCTGAAGTTTAACATTAGAATTTTTATTATTTGAACCTTCTCTACAGTTGGTTGAGCATCAGCTTTTTATTTTTGCTTTTATAATTGTATAATTTATGTCGACCAAAAGTTATATGTAAAAATAGGAACATTTATCTTAAGGTCTTCTCAAAGCATTCTGCTATTTTTTAGATCAAAATGGTGATTTGTTTTTGTTTTACCAAGAGAGGTTTTATCCTAAGTCATTTGACCTGAGTATTTTCAGGGACTCCTTTTCAGTATTTTTCTCAGAAGTTGGACCTGCTTGCTCCCCGTATTCTCTCAAATGTCTGTATACCCCAGCCCAGCATACAGAAACTATTTAAGAGAAAAATACCATCTGCAGTTTGTAAATGACATCTGGAGAATTAAATATGGTCATTGTAATCAAGTCAAGAGTTTAAATCAAGAGTTTAGGACACATTTTTCACACCTAAAAAACTTGTGACAGCCCACCAGGTTATCATTTAATGCTTCTGTGTTTTTTCCTATTGCCAAATTCTCATAAGAAGCAAAGCAAGGTGATTCATTTTTCAAACAGAGGTCCATACCACTTTGTGAAATGAGGGCTTAGTCTCCTATTTGCACTGCTTTATTGCTAGTCACACACCCAGTAGTGCAAATCTTTTTAAATGCACAAATCCAGTTTCAGAAGTCAGACATTATAGAGTTATGATACTCATCTGTAGGCCAAGGTTGTATGTCATTGATATTGTCTCAAGTACAAGAACAAATTCTACAACAGGCATTCTTAACCCTTTTTGTCAGCTGGACTCCTTAGACAAAATATATTTGCTTGAAGTACTCCCTCAGATTTTAAATAAATTTTTCCAATAATATAATGATATGTTCATAATGACACATCACATGTTCTCTGATGTCGGTTAATGGCCACATGACATGCAACTAAACAGTTTGAGTAAAGACACCTTTATTTATATAGCGCTTTATACAATACAGATTATTTCAAAACAGCTTCACAGTATTAAATAGGCAAATAACAGAATCAATTATGTAAGCTACTTCAAATATGAGACATTCATATTATGCTGAAGAGCAACATAAATATATTTTTTAGTGAGTGGTTTGTTGTATTTTATCTGAACTTTAATGTGGACTCAAACCTCTTTTTAGTTGAGAGAGTGTCTCAGTCCACATTATATTCCCACTGGTGTTTTAGTAACCTAATCTGATGATAATAATAATAATAATAATAATAATAACTATTATTATTAAATTAACTCTAATTTCAAAAATGAAGAAAAATATATTACAAACTACAATTGTACTGTCAAATAAAAATGAATATCTAATAATAATTTTATTTTTCATTAAAGGTACAATGCTAATATTTATGCTTTAAATTCTTCACATTCAAACTTTAAACATTTAAAATCCTGAAGTCTTTACTTTGGTGAAATACTTGTGAAATGCTGTAAACTTCTGCCCGCAACAATATTGGAAATTATGTGAATGTGTAAATAGAGTGAGCCTAGCATACGTTGTGTTACTAAATGCACATTATAGTTTTTCTTAATCGCTTTGGCTCAATTCTCCTATTAAAGTTATTTTTTTTTTTCTCAAAGCAATAAGTTCAGATGTCTGAACAGTTTCTTGTTCACATCAAATTTGAATTTAAGCAAATTGCATGTGTTTTGGTGCCCCTGGCCAAGTCGCTGACACAACAACTATGTTTTGAAGCATTGAGTGAGTTACTACTTTTTACCGACATGCAATTGACTAGAGTTCTGATGTTCCAGCAAACAGTTGTGATAATTGCACTTACAGTTTGAATGCTAAAGCTGTTTCAAAAAATGTATCAAAGTGACTGAGAAAAATTGTGAACTCTCAACACATGCAGAGATGGGGTTTGCTGCATTTACTGTGCAACGAAAAACATTTAGAGTGCCGCACTTCTCTTTTAAGCATGCTTTGAAAACTCACAATCCCCTTGAAGTTTCCTTCATGGACCTTCAGGGGTTTGGGAACCCCTGCTCTACACATAGACTAAAATTAGTGTCTTAGCTTGTTCCATGTATCCCCTTGAAGTGTTTCACTTTATGCTTCTTTCAGTCTCCTGTGGATGAGCCAGTTGTTTTAAGTGATGAGGTCATCTTCCCTCTGACAGTGTCCCTGGATAAGCTTCCTGTCAACACTCTCAAAGTGAAGGTATGACTGATGTATATGTGTTTTTGCGTTCTGTGTTTTATGTATTCAAGCATATGGTTTTGTATTTTCAGTTGATATTGGTGTGGTGGCATTGGTATAAATAGAAAAGGAAGGAATGCATTACTTTGCAGATGATTGTGTTGCTGATTAGCTGTACAAGTTTGTGCAAGGCAGTGCGAGTGTGTGTGCAAGAGATGTAGATAAAATCAGACACTGGTACACATTATAGGTCATGTTGCATGTGTTGCTCTGATACATGCAAATGTATGTGTGTTACCTCAATGCAGATAATTGTAACTGTGTGGAAGCAAGAAGAGGAGAAAGCTGAGATACAAGAGCATGGCTACCTCAGCATTCTCCAACAAAAGAGCCCCTGCCAAACATTTCGCCAGGATCTGAACACCTTCAAAGCGCAGGGTGAGCTCTTGCTTCCTTCATCACAATACTGCATGTTGTCATTATTGATTTAGGACCTTTTTCCCTTATCACTTCATCGCCATTGCTTTCCTTTCAATATTTCTCCTATTACAGATATTTATCTGCTGTTCTTGATAGTGTCAGTGTCTTGTTTTTAGTTTTTCCTGCTGTGTCACTTACATTCTTGAAACTACATTCATGTATTTTGGAAAGCTTTTGTACTGTTAAATAATTTTTTAGAAACCTATGCTGTTTAGGAAATTGTTTTAAATTTGGTCTTGTTTTCTCTTGCTTGCTAACAGTCAGCACCACACTTAATGTTCTGCCCCCTCCGACTGTAAAGTGTCAGCAAATGACAGTCTCAGGGAGACACTTAACTGTCCTCAAAGGTAATGCCAGCCCTATTTCTAGCTCTTCTTCACATTTGTGTGCAAAAATCTAAATATTGGGAAAATTGCCTTTAAAGTTGTCCAAATGAAGTCTTTAGCAACACATATTACTAATCAAAAAGTTTTGATATATTTACGGTAAGAAATTTACAAAATATCCTCATTATACATGATCTTTACTTCATGATTTTTGGCATGAAAGAAAAATGGATAATTTTAACCCATACAATGTATTTTTGGCTATTGCTACAAATATACCCATGCTACTTATGACTGGTTTTGTGGTCCAGGGTCACATAAAGCACAAATTATATATATATATATATATATATATATATATATATATATATATATATATATATATATATATATATATACACACACACACTACCGTTCACAAGTTTGGGGTCATTAAGGTTTTTTTTGTTAAAGAAATAATACTTTTTTTCAGCAAGGATCTATTAAATGATCACAAATGACATTCCAGACATTTATAATGTTATTCAAATAAATGCTGCTCTTTTAAAATTTCTATTGATCAAAAAGTCCTGGGGGGGATTGTATCACAGTTTCCAGAAAAATATTAAGCTGCTTGACTCTTTTCAACGCTGATAATAATAAACCATGTTATTCGAGCACAATATCACATATCAGAATGATTTCTGAGAGATCATGTGACCCTGAAGAATGGAGTAATGGCTGCTAAAAAATTCACCTTTGCCATCACAAGAATAAATTGCATTTTGAAATTGGAAACAGACATTAAAAATTGTAAAAGTATCATGCAATAATAGCATTTTGGCTGTATTTTTGTTCAAATAAATGTAGCCTTGTAAGCATAAGAGAGTTCTTTCAAAAACATCATATTTCCAACCCCAAACTTTTGATGACATGCAGGTGTTTTAATTGTCAGTGTAACTGTGAGTCTCATTGTCCTAAAATATCTGTTTTAAAATAGAAGCCTCTCTTGTGAATTTTTTCATGACTGCTAGTGTCTGTTTGTCTTCTGATTATGACACAATAGGTCCTTAATGGTCCTAATGTAAGGGAGTGAAGAAAGACATTCTTACATCATTATAGAAGTAATGATTCCCCATATCCACCCACCCAGTCTTCAAGGGAGGATGCTTGGATATGTTTATATGGTCTTTTCTTTAAATCGCTCAGCAATGTTCAAAACGATTTAATGTATTTATGGGAAAAACATAGGACTTGTACATGGTTCAGTTTCATTCAGCTGCTTCATGGTTGGAAATTTCCAAACATAGATTTTGTCTCCACTACTGTAGTATAAGCACATCAGAAGACATCATTTATGCATAAGTTGGCAGTAGTTCTCTAGTGTTGTAGTGCATGCATCGTCTCTTATTTTTGTGGTTTCCTGTATCTTTACGTGATAGATATCCTGTTTATGTTTGAACATTTTATTGTTTCAGTGTTAAATGGGAGTTCTCAAGAGGAAGTGTGTGTGCGTGACATCAAAATCCTTCCCAACTTCAATGCTTCATACTTACCAATGATGCCAGATGGCTCGGTGCTGCTGGTGGATAATGTTTGGTAAGAGAAAACATTATGTGTGACCTCGCACACCTGTGAGTGTGATTACAATACGTCCTCAAACATTCTGATTATGGTCTGTTATAAATTCTGTTGCTAATAAAACAAAACTATGTATTCAGCTTGACACACTTCCAATATTGTTTTGTAGATAACACATGATATATTGGTTTACTTATTGGCTATCTATTAACTTGTAAACATAGTATTTTTTTTTTAACACAAAATTTAGAAAAGTTATAGAATGTTCTACATTTCAAAAGTGACTGATTGTAATGATGCAAAAATAATATTTAAATGCTTTAGTTAAATTGATGTATACCCAATTTTTGCACCTTGTTCTCTTTGAATACACTATTTTTTAGAATACAGAACCAAAGCCCAAAAACAAACTTTTTGAAATAGCTCTGCTATTTCCTTGAGGAAATGCAAATGTAATTGATATTCTTGATGGCTTAAGGAAAAATACAGTCATGCACAAGGATTTTTGCCCATGATTTGATGTTTTTAAATATGCCATCCATTAATAATACATTATAGTTTTTTATTTTGAATGTTTTGATATTTCGTGTATTGTAAATTTTACCCTTGCCAGATGCATCTGAGAGAGTTTGTATTACTGTGTATCTCATTGTCTGTCGGCTTCAGTCATCAGTCAGGAGAAGTTGCCATGGCATCATTTTACAAAATGGACAGTGAGTCCAGTCACCTTCCCAGCATGCTCAGTGCTCTAGAGGAGCAGAACTTTCTCTTCCAGATGCAGCTCAATAACCAGCCACAAGATGATTCAAATGAGGTGGGCTGTCATGATATTTTGTGTGATAACAGGCTACAAATATGTATCCCACAGACATTTATCTTATTTGCAATAATTTAAAACTTTGATGATATAAAAAAATTAAATAGTATTAATGACATTTTATGGTTCTTTTTGCTACAGGGACTAGAGGTGCCATTAGTTGCAGTCTTACAGTGGTCCACTTCTAAATTGCCCTTCACCAACTCTATCTACACTCACTATAGTCTCCCTAGTGTGAGACTGGACCGTCCGCGCTTCATTATGACCGCCAGCTGCCCCAGTGCGGTCAAGGCTCGTGAGCATTTCCGGGTGCGATATACCCTTCTCAACAACTTGCAGGACTTCCTGGCAGTCCGACTAGTCTGGACACCTGAGGGTGAGGATGAGTAAAATAATAAAAACAAGTGCCATAAGTTTAAGAACAGATAGGTGTGCATGGAGCTGCATGGTGATTGAATTGATTAGTGTGCCTGCTTTTACATATTAACATGTAACACCCGAGAATCATTTTCTCTGATAATATTTCAGCTGTTTAACAGGTTTGCTAAAAGGTCTGAAATTGTTTGTGATTTATTTTGATTCATATGGACAGTTAATGCAAGCACTGAATCATTTGCAGCGGTTTCCTACAGTGGTGTAATGGGATGTTTTAAGTCTGAAAACAAAAAGGAGACAGTGGAGGAGATGGATTTTTTTTACCTACAATCTATTGTAGCAAACATCAGTTTGTCAGCTTTGAAGCAGTTTATTGGGCAGGCAGCTTGTGACTGATTTTGAACTGCAGGTAAAGACAATCTATATATCCATAACAATATATATAAAAAAAAAAGAGTATTAAAATATGGGGACACTTTTTTGATGAGGGATCAGTACTGATGAAAGGCTAGAAATGCTCCTACTGGTAGATATATGATTAAGTCTAGGATATGTTATTTTAGTATTATTTTATAATATTATAGTATTGCCTTTTTATTTTTATATTTTCAGTTTTTATTTATTTTTTACTTTTTTTATCATTTTGTTATGTGCTTTTGTTGTATTTTTATTAATTAGGCACCATTTCTAATTGTATAATAAGTATTTTCAATTTTATTTAAGCTTTAGTGCAATTAGCAAAAGCAGTGTTTTAATAGTTTTCATTTTAGTACACATTAACAAAACTGGTTTGAAGAGGGAGGAGAAAGACTTTTTGGATCATGGTCAAAAATAGTGTCAAGAAGAGTGTTCGACCAAAGTAGGGGAAATATAGCAGTAAAGGTGAGTGGGTGTTAAGCAGTGAGAGATTGCCAATCAATTAAAAAGTGTTGTTTGTGAAGCTGAGAAAAAATATATTGTAGCCCTGGAAAAAAGTGTTGCCACGCTATCAGAGACAGGCCTGATAAAAGCAAAGTACAGAGCAAAGGCAAACGTTGCTAAATGTTATTTGCTCATAAGGGGTGTGGTTCATGCTTGTAGCTGTATAGCACAGAGTTTGAGGCTACAGCTGTGTTGTGAGTATTTGTAATGTAATGCCAGATGAGCTAATGTCAGGCTTAGCACATCAAACACGTACGAGGAAAAGAATCCAGACTGCGTATTGACTGCATTGCAGATACACAATAACACTTTCAAACTAATTCATATTTGATTTTTTAAAAAATGTCTTTATGAATAGAAGGTTTAATGTTATTGTAGCTTTTGGCTTCTATTTTATGCTTAGTAGTTTTTGTGTTTTAATTTTTGTAGGATGATCAGCTTTTTTATTGATAAGGAAATGATGAGAGAACAGGAAATGGTGGTGAGGTGAAGATTAGATGTGCATGATCAGCACATCTCAGTGTGCCTGATTTGTCTGTGTTTGATTATAAATACAACATTGCTTTCTATTGTATGTCCTCGAGGTTTTTTGATCCTCTCTTCTTCTCAGGTCGGGGACAGAAAGAGGATCCTGCAGTGAATGCAGTGGTGTGTCATTCTCCTCTCAGTAACCTGGGTTACTGTCGAAAAGGCAGTACTCTTTCCGTCAGTGTGGCTTTCCAGATACTCAGAGCAGGTCTTTTTGAGGTAAAAAGTCATTACGTGTGTGTGAGAAATGTGAACAATTCAGTATTTTATTTCACTTCCTTCAACAAAACCAATGAGTTACATTACTGGATCTACACACCTCAATATCCGCTATTCTGTTCTCTGTTTATAGTTGAGTCAGCACATGAAACTGAAGCTACAGTTCACAGCGTCCGTGTCCAACCCTCCCCCTGATGCTCGTCCTTTGTCCCGCAAAAACAGTCCGTCGAGTCCAGCGGTCAGAGATATTCTGGACCGACATCAGGCCAGTCTCAGTCTGGGCCGCTCTCAGTCCTTTTCTCACCAGCAACCATCAAAGTTTCACCTCACAAGGTATAGCGTTAAACATGAACACACACACACACACACACGTATACACAAACATATGATCTTCATTTATTTCACTTGATGTAAATATGGTACAATCTTACAGTTTCTCTCTCAGACATACACTGTACACACTATATATGAATTAATTATGTTTAACAATAATTTAATATAGCAATAAATGTCTTTTTTTGTTTTTTTATATTTCTGTTAGCCTTTATAATATTAATTAAAAATATTTTAAAATTAATTTAAAAAATGCAATGTTTTTTTAATACTTTTTTATTAATACTTTTATTGAGGAAGATCTTAATGACCCCAAACCTTTGATCATACACAGTATTAATGGGTCTTTATATGAATATGTTTACAGTAGTATTTGTGGAAAACACCTGTTCTACAACATGGACTTAGTTGACAGATTTAGAACTGTCAACATAGGCAGGAACTCTGAAATAGCCTATAGTAAACTGGTACATCCTCTTACAACTGCCTCAGTGTTATCTTTATTAAATCTCATGGTCTCATTTATGCAGCACAGGTCAATGTCTACGTTCATGTTTGTTTGTGTCTTACAGGACAGGCAGTGTTATGGAGCGCAGGGCCATCACTCCTCCCGTGGGCTCTCCTGTAGGGCGGCCGCTATACCTCCCTCCAGACAGGAACATCTTGTCACTCGACAAAATTGCCAAGCGTGAGTGCAAGGTGCTGGTACTGGATTCACACACCTGAATGCACACACACACACACATACACGGAGATGAAGTAGGGATATTTTTTAACTTTGGCAAAAAATCATGTCACAAAGTAGTATAAATAAAAAAAAACGTGGTTTAATGTCAGTTTCAGTTCAGTATATATTTATTTTGTTTTCATTTTACCAGCATTCATTGTTTACATGCTGTACAGTACAATTATTTTAAATAATTACAATGCTATTTACATGCAGCTACTGTTTTTGATATTTTCGACAGAAGGAATGAAAAGAAAGCATAAACGCAAACAGGGTTTTTATTCTTTATCCATAGGACATTTCACTGGAGTCATGAAGTTCTGAGACTTGTGTTACATACAAGTTAAAATATTATATTGAAGGCTGTTTAAAGGGAGAATGGACGGTTATGATTAGTCATACCCAGACTGACCCATGCGTGCTTGTTTATTTAATAGTTTGGCAAATTTGGAAATGTTTTCAGCTACAAATGAATCTAGCACTCTATTAAAAACATTTAGCTACGTTTAAATCTATTCTGTAAATTTGGCTCCCAAAATCAGTGCAAGAAAAATGAAGCAGATTCTATCTGGGCGTTGTCTTATCCATTGTAACAGCATGCCACATACAAATTCATGTTTTTCTTTGTTTACTACTTACGATTGGATAGATTTTTTGAATGTCTTTACATTTCATTTGTCAATACTGCCAACATTTCCCTTCCAATACTGAATTCCTTTTTGTAAAAGTGCTATTATTGTTTTCCTTAATTACTTGAAAGATGGTTTGTAATGTGGTGCCTGTGAGCAATCAGACGGTTTCTTTCATTTTCAGTCCTGTACGCTGGAATGTTTTTGGTCTGGCATTTATTGTACCCTGCAGTGTAACCATAGTGCCGCCCTCCTCATCACCGATATTCCTTACTCAGTAGATATGTGTGCATGTTGTTAAATTAGTATTTATTTTATTCATCAAATTATTTCACTGCTCTAATGTTAACACTCCAGTTCATCGGGCTGTTCAATTTCTACAGGTTTCCCATGTAATCACACAAACCAAGTCATTCTTGTGGAGGTGGAGCTTGTGTTATTGGCAGATGCCATTTTATTTCTGCTCCTCCTTTCATGGCTTTAGAAATATTCTGTCACATTCCTGCTGCATTGTGTGTTCTCAAAAATGATCATTTTTCTTTTGCTCCATAATGAGCTCGCCCTTCTCCCGCTAGATGTCCGGGAACAAACCCCCAGTAAGCATCAGGGCAGATGCTGGTCATAGAGTAGTATTGATTTCTATGCATTTACACTGAACATCGGACTTTAACAGAGAGCTTGATATGTACAACCCCTCAGGCTGTAGTGATAATCAATAATCAACTGGCGTAAAGAGTCGCCCCATTGTGCCATTTAATGGGGTTACAATTGATTTCTTTTATCAATGTTTACATTTCTGTGCACATCATGTGAGGACTACTGATTAATCCTTTGGACTTAAAAACCTTTTCCTTTGTTGCACATGGCTTTATATTGTGTCCAAATATAGGATATTGAATGTTTAATTTTTTCAGACTTAATTGTTTAGACAGACTACTTAATCTGCGGAAATGTAACAATGATCCAAAACCATACTGTGGATATAGGTAGTACATTTTAACATAGACACTGTGATGTATTTTAATTTTCAAATTTTCAATTCATTTCACTTGCAATTTCCATATTTGCATCTTGGCCAGTTTTCTCGTTTTGGACTGTTATTATTTTACATTGAAAACTTGTGAAGAAAATTTTCTGGGCCCGAGTGGATCATTTATTGCAGAACAAAAAGATTTGGACCATCATGTTTATTTTTTGAAAGCACTTTATTTAATTTTCTGTAACTTATTTTTTGAAAAAGAAGGAATGCTCAAAGGACTGGTGGCTGGATATTATGTTTTCCTGAACAGCATGGTTCAAAAACTCTTCAAAAACATTTGGATTCTTTGTTTTTTTAAAACAAGGTACATCACAGAACAATTATGATTGACAGCTCTAACCACTGGATGTACTCCCAGTCTGTATAAATAGCTTGAGGTTAGAAGTTATACAAAAGGTATCAGAGCAAATATAGGTTGAGCATTGCGCTTGTATTGTTTGTTCTGACTTTTTTTTTTGGAATTGCCAAGAAATTATTCTGCTGGAAAGTCCTTGTGGAACTCAATCATTTAGATAGCTGGTCAAGCAAGACAATTTTGACTATACTCTTCTATGAATTTCTGCTTTGCACTTTTTTGTTTGTTTATTGTTTGTTTTTATATGCCTTTCATTGCTGTAAGTGTTAACAAAAGTGTTCAGTCATTGGACATTTTGTTGGTTATTGGAGTGTTGCACTTGAACAAGTTAAATAAAAGCAGCTAGGGCATAAATTGTCTTGTATACTTATTTAAAATATTAAAACATAAATTTTCTGAAGAAAAGAATTTATTTTACATCAGATGTTCAGACATTTGATAATTGCACTCATTCCCCAAATCAAAACGCAGCTTACACCAAAAATGACAATGAAGTTTACAAATAAGTTACTGAAAAATGTAAAATATCAACAGAGGTTTTGCTAGTTAATTCACATATTCCACAAAGACATTTAAAATGAATAAATAGAAACAAAATCTTGTCAGCAAATCATTGTCAAAAAACTGAAGTTTTGGTTCAGAATGTAGTAGCCTTCACACTGTTGTCTGCTTCCTGCTTCTTATCCTCATCTAGATTTTCATAAGGATGATCTGTGGACAAATTTAGACATGCTCAAATTACAGCTCACATTATACATTTCAGTTTTTTTTTTTTAAGAAAGAAAAAAGTATTGTAATCAGTTGCCACATACCTGTCTTTTTGTTCAGCTCAAATTTACTTGAATCTTGACTCGTCGTTTTTCGGCTGTGTAAAAAAAGAGATTAACAATCACTAATTTACCTTATAAAACCACAATGTTTCAAACTATTTCAAGTTTTTATTTTATTGCAAGATCAGTGTTAGATTTCAATCAATTTTACCTGCACTTTTTGTAAATGCACACAATTGCTGTGACTATGAGGATGACGCCAAGTGGCACGAGGACTCCGATCAAGATAATAGCCGTTTGACCTACAAAACAGCAAGCAGGAAAAACCCGTTATTACATATGACTGGCAAATATGGCTGCATTTTTTTTTAGATTAGATTAAGAATTTTATATTAGGAATGAATACAGTCCATCACATTCACTTACCTAGGCCTCCCTCGGAGGGGATTTTAAAGAGCTCACAGTTTGTGCCCTCAAAACCTTCAATGCAAGTGCAGGTATAACCAGAACCATCTGGTTTATCCTCACAGGTACCGTCATTCTGACAGGGCGAGCTCAAACATGGACTCGCTGAGAGAGAAAGAGGGTTAAAAATCAAAAGAAGTTAAAAATCAGTTTACTCATCTGAAACATCTGTAATATATGAAAGTTGGTTCAACCATGGAAAAAGTTTATATCTCACAATACTGTCTTTTTTCTCAAAAATCTGAGCAAATTGTGAGTAAAATAAAGAAAACATGGACTCAGAATTCTCAAAAAGTCAGAATTTTCAGTTTATATCTCACAATTCTGATGTTTTTTTTCCCTCAGAATTGTGAGCAAAATGTCTGATTTGTGAGAAAAATTTTGATATATTTATCCCATGGCAGAAATGGGCTTCCATAGTTACAATTAACTTTACTATATGATATCCAATTCTGTATCATTCCTAGACTAGGAAAACTCTGAAAGCTATGCATTATATATTTATCAAATACATTTTGAGTCAGAATATGTTGTGTAATATAAAGAGTGAAGCAGCTCACATCTATAACAGTCGCGTCTGGTGTTGTAAACAGTGCAGATCTCGTTGTCTCCACAGCCCTTTGTTTGACACACTGCACCAGTGGTAGTACATTCACAACTCTGTGAACAATCCTCCGTCACAAATGTCTCCTTCAGCTGCGTGTGGAAGGGTACAGAGAAACATGATCAGCAAGTGCAGTGTCTTGTGCTATTCCTTTGACATCATAACCTTTAACCTGTAGTATTTGACATGCATCAAAAGGCTCACCTGATAATAGCGATCGAGGTAAGTGCATCCACACTCGCTGTAAGGCACACAGTTTTGGTCGCTCAGGACAAAGCCAGAGGCGCACTGACATCCCTCCACGCACTGTGTTTGCTCACACTCGGAGGGAGCTGCCAGGTCTGCGCAGGATGCCGGGCATGGAGTCATACAGGGGGAGTAAGTGCTGTTGGGCCCACACTGCAGACCTAAATTACAAACACATGTTTATGTTGTTTAGTGTCACATGATCCTTCATTAATCATTCTAATATGCTGATTTTGTGCTCAGAAAACTTTTATTTTTCATACCGCAATTCAGTTCTTGTCTCCACAGCCCTAGTGTGACACCCAGATCTTGGCAAGCCCGAGCATAGACGGCGTAGTTTTCACAGCGCAGCTCTTCACTGCCCTGCTCAGCGCATAGGTCAAACACACAATCCCTGCAATGCAAACACACACGGTTGTGAAGGACTGTGCATCCCTACCAACACCCACATATCACAAGTTTATCTCATCCAAACGCACACACATGTTCTTGTACATAGTGCAACACACACCCACTATGCATTCCGTTATCCTCTGAGCTCAGAAAGTGAACTCATACTTGCCACTAGAGTGCACACACCCTCACACACAAACACATGCGCACATTACTCACTCCTGGAAGACATCTGGAGCGTTCACAGCATGACAGGCAGTGAAAAGACCAGCAGGGTCACTGAGAGCCCCACACATTTTATTCCCGTTCAGCTCCTCCAGCAGAGCATTTGAGCAGCCTGTCGTATCAAACCCTGAATCTGGATCAGCCTCCACTTCACGTCTAATAGTAAAAGAGACACGATTTTTAGGGATAGGACCATGCCAGACTATTTCAGATTATTTATTTCATGAGAAATGTCATCCCAGTTGATTTATAATGCATAGCATAACAGGTACTCTGAGTCTTCCGTACTTGTGTAGGTGCACCATCTTTGGTAGAGATGTGGTACGAAGACCCGCCTGTCTGTCACTCACTCTCCAGCTGTCTCCAAACTCATTGAGGTTGCGGGTAACTGTGCCGTCTGGTTTTGTGTACTCATTACGGTTGTTTCCATCATAATTACCGCACAGACCGAGCACTCGAGATCTGTATACACTAGGCAGAGTAACCACTTTAGGGAAAAAGAAGAGAGCGAGTTTTTGTTAATATATACTTTACAAAATATGTAAAGCTGTGCATAAAAAATCCTTGATAATTGTGTGGATGTGAGTTTTGAGCTACCTGCTTGAGCATTGCCATCAAAGCGAACAGAAAGGCCAAAGTCAGTTGTGAGCATCACATAGCGAGACTTTGTTTTTATGTTAACTCCACGTACAGGACTGAATGGTAGACCAACTTTTTCGCCATCGACCTGATGGAGAAAAAACGCAAACACAATCATCATATTGGTATTTTACTATATTGTGTGGTCCATATATGAAGATACAGCTATTATGATTGACTACATGTCCCATGAATCCCTCACCAGCACTTTCTTCTTCTGCTGCATGCGAACAGTAATGCCGTACACATCCACATAGACCTCACGCAGGAGTGATACCCGGCCGATGCCTCCCTGCCGCTGGTTTTTGCCACGAACTATGAAAGGAGTGAGGGAGCTGGGCAGAGTGGTGCTCTGAGTTAATACATATGTATACGCTCCCTGGTAGTGGTGATTGTATCTGTCAAAGGTACGATAGTGAGGGTCCCCAGCAATACTGCAGTCATCGAATTCTATGAGAAGTAAAAAAGGGTTTGAGTTCATTCGTGAGGTGGACATTAAGACCAACCCTGAACATTTACATTTCTTTAGCTGCCCACAAGCTGCAGTCATTAAACCCCAAAAACCTGAAGTAGTCCTTTCATGTACAGTAAATATGAATTTTTGGTTGCTCTGATGGTCTGAATTAAGTAAACTGATGTCGTTGTTCCCTCATTCTTAGTATTTCTCATTGCAAAACTTCCTTAACTCACTCTCAGGTTTGCAGTAACGGTCTCCATTGCTGTCAAGATCACAGATCGAGTTGTCATTACATTCAAAGGACGTGCAGGACAGCACACCACCAAGGCTGCAGCTGCACCTCTGTTCACAGTGGTCAGTTATCCATGAATCTCCCACCTGAAATATACCAGGCAGTATTGTAACATTTTGTGACATAAAATGAAAGCACTGCCATCTTTACAGCACCTTTTATAACATATTCTTTATGTATCATGTCTTTGCCATTATTAATTTTTATAGAAAATTATTTCAATAATGAGTTGAAGAATAGAAGAGTCGGTTGAATAGAGTTGAAGAAAAGAAGTCTTTAACAGATAGACTACCGTTCAAAAGTTTGGGGTTGGTAAGGTTTTTAAATGTTAGAAAGAAGTCTCTTATGTTCAACAACACTGCATTTCATAAAAGTAAAAACTGTAATTCTGAAATATTACAATTTACAATAACTTTTATTTTAATTAATTATTGTGATGGCAAAGCTGAATTTTCAGCAGCAGTTACTCAGTCACATGATCCTTCAGAAAACACTCTAATATCAGTATGTTAGAATGCTTTCTGAACAGATCAAGTGCTTAAGAGACATTTAATTATCAAATATTATTATCAAAACAGCTTAATACCTTTTATCAGGTTTCTTCGAAGAACATAAAATATAAACAGCATTTATTTGAAATATTTTTTAACACCATAAATGTTTTACTATCACTTTTGATCAATTAATGGTTCCTTGCTGAAGAAAACTATTAATTTCTTTAAAAAAACAACAACTTTTGAACAGTAGTAGAATCAGTAGAAAATTCTAGCAACTGTACTCACATCATGATACTCTCCATTGCTGTCAACACATCCACAGCTTGAGAGGGGAACACACTTGCCATCACTTAGCACAAAACCTCCATTGCACTGGCAACCTTCGACACAACTATTAGGTGGTAATGGGCAGAATACGGGGAAGAGATCGGCACAAGTAGGAGGACATGGTGGTGTGCACTCAGAATAGTGACTGTTTGGTGGGCACGGGACAGCTGGAAATAGATGTACACAAAGGAAAGAGGTTTGACGCATTGGATTTGAATGACAATGATACTCTGGTATATTCAGAGGCCATTTCTTCCTTCAAAATACGTATAGATATTCAATTAATATTTATACATAGCCTAGAGGTTATCAATGAAGAATTTCATAAATGCTTAATTTTCTCAGCATCACAGATCTGTTCTTTTGATCTTTACAATTCTAGCCAAATTATTCTTCCTCCTGTCACCCAGCTCAGCATAATATTCTCAGCACATCTCCTAGTCTTTTCTTCCCTCTTTCTCTTTCACTTACGACAGAAGGTGCTGTTTCTCCAGCTGATCGTGACTCCAACGCTATGACAGGCCTGGGCATAAGCTTCAATGTTATCGCACAGAGTCGACTGCATGCCATCATACTCGCACATGTCATAGATGCAGTTCCCCAGGAAAGATTCTGGAGGAATGAGAGAGTGACAGGGCTTGAAGAGATCAGATAGTATAGACGCCGCACACTGTGACTTGTAGATTTCTTCCTCATTCTCGTTGCAGTTGGGTTTGTCATCAGGCCGTTCATCAGGTTTGCACCTGCGGATGGAGAATTGAGGCATGGATGAACACAAGTGAAGAATGAAGACAAGTGAAACTACTGATTTTTCACTTAAATTCATATGTATCACAAGTACATCTGCTATCTTTTGATGTTTGTTTTTTTCTGAATTATGGAGAGGGACTTAGAGGAACCAAACAATGTAACACTCACCCGGGATCACTGTCTCCTTCTGCTTTCCAGCTGTTACCAAGTTCAATGGTACTATTGGCTGGTTTGCCGTCAGGCATCAAGTTGTCATCAGAGAAATCTCCGTTGTAGTTACCACACATTCCACATACCTGTAAGACAATATAGAGATGATAATCCAAAATCTCTACATGTTGACAAATTTCTAGCGGTATACTGCCCAACCCTATTAGGTAAGGAGATGTTCTAACTTTATTTTCATGTAGTTTCAAACCTTGTTGAAATAGTCTCCAGGCACTGTGATTTCAATATGGTGCACTCCATCAAACTTCACAATCAGGCCGAAGTCAGTGTCCAGAACGGTGTTTACTCCACTGGTGAACACCCGCGCCTTGGCTGAACTGATGTCATAGGGGGTCTTTATCCTGCGTTCATTCACCTAGTCGGTGGACAGAACAAATATGTGTAACAAAGCCAGAGATTTAGCACAATCATATCACTGAATGCATAGAATCTCGTCTATAATATTAAACAATATTTCACTGTTATATTCTTATTCATAATGTCTAATCAGAAGAAGACATGCAAATGCTTCCAAAAGCACTATTGCATCTCTTCCTCCTTAGGCTCTCACCAGTACTCTTCCATTCTTGCTGATGGTGATGTTGGCAGTGGGCAGGTAGACGGTCACAGAGCGAACATACGAAGCTTCTGGTTGGCCACGCTCTTCGTTTTTGGCCACAATGGTGAACGGTGTCACCATAGAGGTGTCGCAAATCGCCACCAGCGTGTAAGTGCAGGTACCCATGTAGGTGTGCATGATGCCATCAAAAGTGTAGTAGTGAGGATCACCAGCAATGTGGCAAATGCCCACTCCTGCAAATAAGGTCAATAAGCATGTATCAGACAGATAGATAGACACAGAAATAGATAGACAGACACATAAGAAGAAATAAAAAGATTATGCAGAGTATGTACCTGTGTTCACACATCCTAGTTCACCCTCATTGACCTTACATTCCTGAGCGGGACCACATTGCCATGCCTCGCATGTCACTGTATTGAAAGGTGAACAAACACAGCGCTCTGTGCAATCATCTTTTGTGAACCAGCTGTCTCCAACCTAAAAAAACCCAAACAGATACGCATTAATAATTGAAATGGACAAAGAGACAATCCTAAACTAGAAATGAAAACATGCATAATTACAGTGCTCCTTTATTCACAAAATTGTGAATTGAAATTTGTTCAATTTGTAAGAAATTATTTCAGATTTGAAAACAGAAGTAAGTTCCATTCCGTCTTCTCAAGAACTCACAGGTCTATAGTTGTTGTCTTTGTCAATGCAACCACACTCGCTGAAGGGCACACACTTGTCTCCACTGAGGACAAAACCAGGGTCACACACACATCCCTCAACACAGGGCTCAGAGCAGGTGCCTTCTGATCCAGGGTCCTGACAACTGGCTGGACAGGCTGAACCACACGGCTCATAGTGACTACCAACCGGACATTTAATCGCTGGAAGAAATAGAAATAAAAGAGTGGTGTTAAATGAACCATTGCAATGGGGCAGAAGAGAACAGATAAATGAAAATAGTTAGAAAATAGAGAAGGATGGACGAGAAACTTGGGAACTATGGGTAGAGATGGAGAAACATAAAAGTACAACTGTTTTATAACCTTTTTTAAAAAGAGACACACAGCACTCGTTGATCACTCCCTAATTGAAGGGTGCACACTACAAAGACTGAGTCTTAAAAAGGTTACCAGGATACAGTTAATTGCATGTTTTAAGGGCACTTTACAGAATGTCTGTAGGGCTCAAACACTTACGGCAGAAGGTGTTATTCCTCCAGTTAATTGGCACCCCTGCTTGAGCGCACAGGTCAGCATAGCTTTGAATAGCTTGGCACAGTGCCACTGTGGCGCCACCAGTGCCACACTGATCAAACACACAGTTCTCAAAGTAAGGATTGGGAGGCACCACTGAATGACACGGCTTGAAGATTCCTGGGAAAAGAATGATAAGTAGGCTTTAATGGTGCATAAAACAGGTGTCATGTCTCTATAAGACTGAGAATGCACTGAACAGATGTGCTGGAATATAGTCATAAATAGAGTAGAATGAGGCCTCTTGTACATTTACCCTTTACTCTTCAAGTCATGTTCAAGTCGCATTCAATCCAAAATGTATTACAATGATTGTAGTCAAACTGCCCAAAGCAGACAAATAAATGAATGCATTCTAACATAAACATGATTTATTCTAATTAATGCATTAAGAAGGAGAATTAGCATTTGCAAATGCAAATCCTGACTGATATTAGCAAAAGACAATATTTCTAAGCAGAACAAACAATCCATTGTGAGTGTGAAGGGAGCCTATAAGAGTAAGTGTAGGTGATTAAGAAATGTCACACTAAGCCCAGAAAGAATGTTTAATTATTATATCCTGTAAACAAACTCTAGCATATGCTGATTTGAAATGATATATATATAATATGTATATATATATAAATGAAAGCATATAAAATAAAATAAAACAGCTATAAAAATAAAATAACATACATTTCTAATTGTGATAAAGCTTTTTATGTTGTTGTTGTTTTTTAATTCAGTGACCTTATCATTAAAACATTTTAAAAGGTATGTTTGTATGAGTGCATGAGTGTCTCACCATTGGGGTCAGTGATCATGCCACAGCTGGTAGGTTTCTGTGCTTCACTCTCGATCTTGTCATCACATTCAATGTCTCCTCCACCATGAGTACAACTGTGCGAGATAGGAATAGGCATGAATGATAAAGCTTCAATGATAAAAAAGTGTATATTTAGAAACAAAATTAATGAAATCTTACTATCTTTGGTGCACTGCACAATTAAATATGCTTTCACTTACTCTGGTCTGTCGTCAGGCACCTGCCAGCTTTCTCCAAGTTCATTGGTGCTGGCTGTTGGCGTTCCATCTGACTTGATGTTGTCATCATTAGGATTATCATTATAATTTCCTGTGATATATTATTATTAAAATTACTCATATCAAATGATTATTTGGTTAGTAGTATAAAATAGCTTTCAAATCTCCATCAGTTAGTTAGATAACTGAATTTGCAGTGCTTACCACAGAGTCCACATAACAATCCGCTGTAGGAGGAAGGCAAGGTGACATCTGCATGATGGTTTCCATCAAAACGGACACGCAATCCGAAGTTTGTTTCGAGCACCACAAATTTGCCACTTAGGAAGATCTTAATACCATTTGAAAGTGTGATAGGCACAGTGACCTGAACTCCATTCACCTGCAGGATGTACAAATAAGGTAAGCACAAGAATGGACTGCTGTTCTAATCTCCTGTAATCTGTTCCTTACGTCTCACAAAACTTGGAAATGTCCCATACCTGAACTTTGCGCCCCTTGCCCAAAATGATGGTTGTGTCATGCACATTGATGATGACAGATCTTACATAAGACACTTTCTTATTATTGTCTCTGTGCTCGTTCTGAGTCTCCACAGAAAAGTATGGCAAGCCTGAGGTCTCATTACAGGGCTTAGTGAGAGTGTAGGAACAGGCACCCATGAAGTGATGTACTTTATCATCAAAGGTATTATAATGAGGGTCACCAGAAACTGAGCAAATGCCTGTCCCTAAAAGAGAAAGAGATAAAAATGGAAAGATAAAACTCAGAAAGTTTAGTTCCATGTGTCAACAACAGGTTTGTGCAGAACTGCATGTTTGTGTGTGATAAGATGCTAAAAAAATTACTATATTTGTTACCAAGTGGTTTGCAGCCATACTCTCCATCTTGAAGTTGGCAGCTCTCATTAGGAAGACAGCTGGTGTTGTAACAGTGAATATTTCCTCCACCCTCACAAGTACACTTCTGTGTACAGCCCTCCAGATACCAGCTCTCATTTACCTAAATATGGCCACATTGATAGGAATGTGTTAGAAAATCCACAATTCAAACACATTTATCCTATTTTAAACATTAACACTTCATTAAAATTCTGTTTTAAGCAATCGTACAGGCGATACAGACGCTGTTAGAATAGGTTTTTTATATAGATTCATGCATTGATTCATACAGTGACTCCATTATAAAATATAGAAGTCGATGAATGTTTTATTATCCTTTATAATAATTTGTATAATAACCATATATTTTAATTATTGTTATAGCAAATTAATGAATGAATGAATGCAATTCATGCTCACTGAATATTATTTCAAATCAGGCATTAAGGAGAATCAAGCATAAAAAGTCATTAAAATCTTCGCTTTGTTTGAATAATAACTACATGGCAACTGTGACAAACTATCTGAACGTGATAAACACAACAACAGCAGCACAAATAAAGCAGCAAACGGTAAAACAATAAATATTAAAGAATTAAATTAATTTGCATAATTTATTCACGCCACGGTGCATTACTGGAAGTCGAGTACAGCGTTTATCACAGTAGCTTTACCCCCATTTGGTCAAATGTGCTCACGTTCAACAGAAACACAAAAAGCAAGTCATGGAAGAGCTTGTTGTTTGGCTATTTGAGTTGGTGTTTTTGCTGTTTAGTGTTTAGGCACTTTTGGATGTCAGACATCGTGCTTGTCATTTTCTTGCCAGAATAATGACAAACTTAAACAGCAGGCCTCAAGAGGTCATAGAGCGAAAAGGTATGAGCTATACACCTCTACCTTTATGAATTTATTTGTCAAACAGCTATTTAGGTGAACTACAAGAGCTAAAATAGTGAATAACGTCAAGATGGGTGTTTTTAGTTTACTCGTTGTATTTGCAGTGGTTCTTAGAATAGTTTTAATCAAAACTCCAGTTTTTACTACGGGGGGTCCCATCATTGTGTATGGCCCCAGAACCCCACGGTTCAGCCCTGGGGTTAAACTCACTGGATGGTAGGAGCCTGAGGAGTCCACACAGCCACAGTCTTTAACAGGGACACATTTGTAGTCACTGAGGATAAAGCCAGGGTCACACTCGCAGCCTTCAACACACTTCTCACTGCAGCCTGGGGGTCCATTGATACCCAGACATGTCTCTGGACAGGAGCTCACACATATGGAGTAATGGCTGTTTGGAGGGCATTCCAGAGCTGAAGAAAAATGGGAAAACAGCATTAAATTATGAAAGTAAGGTTAAAGTGGGGATACAATAAAGTCACATGTACCATTCCTCTGTTATGGCATTCCTGTCTTCTCTGCCTTGGCCCATGAATAATAAAAACAATAAGGCTAAAGTTAAAGTAAGTGTTCAGCTCTAGCTTTTTCTATTCTAACCTTCTGAACTGCATTCACTTCAATCATTTATATTGTGCATTAGAGGGAGCTGAAAACAGGCTTGCTATTGGGAATGTGAAATGTGATTCTTGTATGGATGCAAGATGCCAAATTTTGCTGCTTTATTATATGCTCAGACCATTTCTCAAACTCCACATCTTATGCAATATTATACAATATATGAGAGAATGACTCACGGCAGAAGTCTGGCTCCCTCCACTGATGGACAGGTGCACCTGCACCGAGGCAAGCATCAGTGTAAGCCTGAAGCTGGTCACAAAGGACCTGCTGCAGTCCCTGATAACGGCACATATCAAACACACAGCTCTGGAAGAAAGGCGAAGGGTCCACCACATTTATGCAGTCCCTGTGAGGGGCAAATGTGAGAGAAAGTGTGCAATGATTAAGTACTTAAAAGTTTTTCAAAAGTCTTTCTCGTGTTAGAAACCATATGAATAATAGAACACGCATATTTGTTATAAACCCTGCTGATTAATTTCAAATGGATGGATTCAACATTGTTTATTAGGAGAAAATGTCATTTTGTCATTTAGTCCTAACCTAAATGCTCCATTTGTGTCAGTTATTCTCCCACAGTTCTCTGGGTTTGACACGACACCCTCCAGCACAGGATCGCAGGGTGGTTGAGGCCCGGGGTCCGGCTTGCACCTAAAAACATGACATCATCATCATCAAGACATGCCTGAGAATTTGAGAATTTGAAGTCATCATTTAAATCTTAAGAACAATCTTAAAAACATTGCCCTGGCTGTTGTGTGGTTGATAAAATGAAGAAAAGTAAAAGTTACTGACGTTGCATCCTCATCCTCATCGGTTTGCCAGCTGTCACCAAACTGACTTGAGCTGTCCGTTTGGGAGCCATCCGGCTTAGTGAAATCATTACTGGGGTTTCCATCGTAGTCCCCACACAGGCCACACATCTGGTCATAGTAGGAACTGATAAAATGAGGGAAAAAAAGAAAGATTGATGTAAAGATATTAATTTTCCCAGAGATGCTTTTTGATTTTGAATTTACTCATAACCTATAACCCTTAACAATCATTGTGGGTCTTAGTGTTTTCTGCAACATACTGTCAGTACTGTGTATGTATTCCAGTGAGATGTTTTCACATTTTCTTTACCTAGGAACTGAGATTTTAGCGTAATGGTTGCCGTCCCACTGCACCTTCAGGCCAAATGGAGTTGTGAGGATTACATATTGTCCAGCAACAGACAGCGAAATGAGTGGAGATGGGGAGTTAGGTAGAGACACCTTGAGTCCATTCACCTGAGTGTGTGGAAAAAAATATAAAACCAAAGGTGGATTGAAGGCTAATGCGAGCTTTGAAAAAAAACTTTTAAAGGCAAGATTATTCTTGGAAAACAGAAAAATGGACACAGGGATAATGTTACTATGAACAGATTAGGAACCATTTAGAAAAAAAAAAATTAAATAAGACGAATGTCTCAGAACTTTTGTGTGCATTAACATAATTCAAGAGATTATAATCTAAAAGAGATTAAAATATACTATGGCCATTTACTTAACATTTCAAATCTAGATCTCAAGATTATAGAATAACTACATTGATAGTTTAATGAAGGCGGCTGTTGTGGATACTGACCAGAGTTCTCTTGCTTTTCATCAGTGTCACAGTGATGCCATCAACAGTCACGTATAGTTTTCTCAGGTAAGAAACGCCAGAAATGCCTCTCTCTTCATTCTTACCCTCTATGGAGAACCAGGGGCCTGCAGACCCAGGAGGGAAGAAAGTGAAGTTATGTTTTAAAGCTTTACATGTATGTTCTTATTTGAACTTTTTAAGTTAATTCTGGGGACATTTAATGTACATTTAATGAATAGGAAAAATACATCTGTTTGTTACTCCAAACACCTGCTGATGACCAGTACTCTAGTAAGTACTCTAGTAACTGCTCATTGTGGATAGTTGGCTTTGGCCATTGCTTACCAGTGTTGTTTTTGCAGGTGCGGGCCAGAGTGTAGGTGCAAGTGCCCATGTAGCTGTAGTATTTGCCATCAAAAGTGTTATAATGAGGATCACCAGAAATAATACAGTCTTCAGATTCTGGCAGATTGAGGAAAGAGATTGATCAGCTATTTTTGAAGCTCTAAAGAATGTGTAAAGTTCAATAGTTTACCGTTGCACACTATTTGCAAATAGTTTATTGTAAACATGCATAGTCGAGCTACAGTCTCCATCTCTCTAGCCAAGTATACATGATGAAATGTTTAATCTAATATTAGAAGGGTTAATTACATATCACATATGTCATTTTAGAGCCATTGCAGGAAGCCAAGCCCAATTGTTGTCTTGTTAATGCATATACATGCTGGATAAAGCGAACTTGTTCAACATTGCAAAAACTGGACTTGTATGATTTTAAGTCATACATTTATTAAAAAAGACATTATTGCTTTAGCCTGACTGAAACTGGATGGATGGATGTTTGAAAATTGAACTGAAACAGGCTTACTGAATTAACCAGAGTACTCACCTTGTGGGTAACACCCAATTACACCACCCTGTACTCCACATTGTTCCATTGGTGGGCAGTTGCCAGCATTACAGGTGACATTTGGGGGGTTGCACGTACACAGTTGCTCACAGTCCTTGGTGTAGAACTCTTCACCTGGCTAAATCCACGGAGAGAGGAAAAGTCAGGAAAAATACTAGTTGATTGACTATAACAACTATTTCTGTCCTAAATGATACCAAATTCAATTTCCTCACCTGATAATAATTCCCATTATCGCTACAACCACACGTTTCTTCTTTTACACACTTGCCAGCACTGAGGATATATCCAGGGTCACAAACACATCCTTCAGAACAAGGCCCACTGCACTGACTTGGTGGAAATGGAGTGCAGGAAGGCTGGCAAACTGGTGCGCATGATTCAAAGTGACTGTTGGGTGGGCATTTCAGAGCTGGAGAGGAAGAATGTGTATTAGCGCTAATCATAATTTTGTGACTTCACTCTATTTTACAGTACGAGAAATAGGACAAGCCATTCATGTCTGTGTTTTTGTCAGAGTTTATGGTTAAGGAGTATGTATTTTTCAGACATACGACAGAAGGTGCTGTTTCTCCAGGGCCCAATTGTGACTCCACGGTCCTGGCATTCATTGACGTATGACTCTATTGCTTCACACAAAGCAGAGTGAGCACCATCCAGCTCACAAACGTCAAACAGACAGTCTTGGAAGAAACCCTACACACAAGGTTAAGATCTGTAAGTAAGTTATATGGCTAAAATTATGTACTAAAGCTTTTCAAATAAATTTTTTCGATTTCACTCACATTGGGGTTGACTTTTGGATGGCAAGCAGCAAATGGGCCATTGCTGTCCAATATGATACCACAGTAAGCAGGCCCTTCATACAACTCCTGCTCAGCATCTGTGCACCCTGGGGATGGGCCAACCTCTGGCTTGTTACACCTGAAGGCAGAATCAGAGGTGAGTCATCTATGATGTGAATTAATAGAGACACATCTTTTAGTTGTAACAGCATGTGCCTTGTGTAGTGCCTTACTCAGGGTCTGTGTTCCAGCTGTGGCCAAAGTCATTGGGGCTTTGGGCCAGTTCACCTGTTGGGGTCTGGAAGTCATCCTGAGGGTCTCCGTTGTAGTCCCCACACAGTCCACAAAGTTTGTCCTCATAGCTGTAAAACGATCACAAGCATGTAGAAACATTCAAAAGTGAATCAACTTATAAATGTTATTACTACGAAGATGTTTATTAGAACCATACTCACTCCTTGATAACTTTAATGTCCATATAGTGGTTTCCGTCGTAACGTACGGTTACTCCAAAGTTCAAGGCCACTGTGTAGTGCTTGCCAGACATAAAAATGTCAACACCACTGACAGGACTCAGAGGAATGTTCACATTGGTTCCATTGACCTGAGAAAAGTCAGAAAACATAAGTGACATTTTGAATGTGCGACTAAATTACATGTATGTACTGTATATGTGCACAAATAATGTGTACATGATATATGTATAAATCATTAATATTGAAAATGATGTTCTTTTCTCTTACTTGAACAGTTCCTCCTTTCAGAATGGACACTATGACTCCCAGCGCATGGACATGAACTGCTTTTACGTAGCTGATATGAGGATTGTTGTAGCGATTCTCATTGTCTGTGTACACAGCGAAGTAAGGTACGTCTGTGCTGTTACAAGGCTCAGACATCAGGTAAGAACAGTTTCCCATGAAATCATAGCGCCGGTTATCAAAGGTGTTATAATGGGGGTCACCAGAGGCAGTACAGGTGGAGGTTCCTGTGAATGAAAAATCCCTTGGTGTCAAATATAAAAATTCAAACAAAAATACTTAGAGTTGAAGATTGTATAAAATAGCTTTGTGTTTGGAAGTTAGCATGATGTTTGAGGGTAATCATAGATAACCTGTAAATTGATAGCTTGTCAGTAAAAATAATAGTAGGTTAAGGGAAGATTGTTGCGGTTTTCTATAATACCTTTAGGGTAGCAGCCGTGCACTCCACCAACCTCTCGACATTCTTCTGTCACAGGGTCACAGGTGTTGTCCACACAATCAAAGATGTAGTTGCCAACACAGCGACACAACTTGGAACAGCCATCTCCAAATATGATCTCACCAGGCTGAGTGTAAATACAAACCAAGATTTTTTAGAGCAAAAGCTTAGGTCTCAAAGCAGGATAAAAATGCAGCCTCACAATGACAAGTCTTGTACCTCAAAGTAATTGTTTTCTTCATCCAGACATCCACACTGTTCAATAGGAACACAGCGCCGGCCACGGAAAACAAATCCTGGTTTACAGAAGCAGCCGCTGATGCAAGAACCAGAGCAGTTAGTAGAGGGTTCTGCGCAGGTAGGAATACAGGCTGGGCCGCAATCAATGTACTCCGAGTCGGGAGGGCATTTCACTGTTTGAAGACAAGAAGGGTTTGTTTATCTAAACAAATGTTATAATGTTTTGGTAAATGTTTCTATTCAAAATAGAACATGTTTAGCTTACCTGGTGGTGTTGGTTCTGGAGTAGTTGGTCTAGGTGTAGTGGGTTGGGGTGTAGATGGATTCACTATTTGAAGACAAGAACAGTTTACAGTACCTATACACATTTTTTTGTAACTTCTTGATGGTGTAGGAGCAAGTACCCTAGTGATGTACTTTATCCAAGGAAGTAATGAGGGTCACCAGAGACAGAAAAATTATTATATTTAAAGAGAGGATTAGTTGTAGATCTGTCAGGACTGCCGACTAGTTTGTGTTTCTCTGCATGTGTGTATATTCATGATATGTCATGATAAGATTTGTAAACAAAAGTACAAGTACAAGTGTTCAAAACTTTTATCATGCATAAACCAGTACTATAATTGTTACCATTTGGTTTGCAGCCATACTCTCCATCTTGAAGTTGGCAGCTCTCATTAGGAAGACAGCTGGTGTTGTAACAGTGAATATTTCCTCCACCCTCACAAGTACACTTCTGTTTACAGCCCTCCAGATACCAGCTCTCATTTACCTAAATATGGCCACATTGATAGGAATGTGTTAGAAAATCCACAATTCAAACACATTTATCCTATTTTAAACATTAACACTTCATTAAAATTCTGTTTTAAGCAATCGTACAGGCGATACAGACGCTGCTAGAATAGGTTTTTTATATAGATTCATGCATTGATTCATACAGTGACTCCATTATAAAATATAGAAGTCGATGAATGTTTTATTATCCTTTATAATAATTTGTATAATAACCATATATTTTAATTATTGTTATAGCAAATTAATGAATGAATGAATGCAATTCATGCTCACTGAATATTATTTCAAATCAGGCATTAAGGAGAATCAAGCATAAAAAGTCATTAAAATCTTCGCTTTGTTTGAATAATAACTACATGGCAACTGTGACAAACTATCTGAACGTGATAAACACAACAACAGCAGCACAAATAAAGCAGCAAACGGTAAAACAATAAATATTAAAGAATTAAATTAATTTGCATAATTTATTCACGCCACGGTGCATTGCTGGAAGTCGAGTACAGCGTTTATCACAGTAGCTTTACCCCCATTTGGTCAAATGTGCTCACGTTCAACAGAAACACAAAAAGCAAGTCATGGAAGAGCTTGTTGTTTGGCTATTTGAGTTGGTGTTTTTGCTGTTTAGTGTTTAGGCACTTTTGGATGTCAGACATCGTGCTTGTCATTTTCTTGCCAGAATAATGACAAACTTAAACAGCAGGCCTCAAGAGGTCATAGAGCGAAAAGGTATGAGCTATACACCTCTACCTTTATGAATTTATTTGTCAAACAGCTATTTAGGTGAACTACAAGAGCTAAAATAGTGAATAACGTCAAGATGGGTGTTTTTAGTTTACTCGTTGTATTTGCAGTGGTTCTTAGAATAGTTTTAATCAAAACTCCAGTTTTTACTACGGGGGGTCCCATCATTGTGTATGGCCCCAGAACCCCACGGTTCAGCCCTGGGGTTAAACTCACTGGATGGTAGGAGCCTGAGGAGTCCACACAGCCACAGTCTTTAACAGGGACACATTTGTAGTCACTGAGGATAAAGCCAGGGTCACACTCGCAGCCTTCAACACACTTCTCACTGCAGCCTGGGGGTCCATTGATACCCAGACATGTCTCTGGACAGGAGCTCACACATATGGAGTAATGGCTGTTTGGAGGGCATTCCAGAGCTGAAGAAAAATGGGAAAACAGCATTAAATTATGAAAGTAAGGTTAAAGTGGGGATACAATAAAGTCACATGTACCATTCCTCTGTTATGGCATTCCTGTCTTCTCTGCCTTGGCCCATGAATAATAAAAACAATAAGGCTAAAGTTAAAGTAAGTGTTCAGCTCTAGCTTTTTCTATTCTAACCTTCTGAACTGCATTCACTTCAATCATTTATATTGTGCATTAGAGGGAGCTGAAAACAGGCTTGCTATTGGGAATGTGAAATGTGATTCTTGTATGGATGCAAGATGCCAAATTTTGCTGCTTTATTATATGCTCAGACCATTTCTCAAACTCCACATCTTATGCGATATTATACAATATATGAGAGAATGACTCACGGCAGAAGTCTGGCTCCCTCCACTGATGGACAGGTGCACCTGCACCGAGGCAAGCATCAGTGTAAGCCTGAAGCTGGTCACAAAGGACCTGCTGCAGTCCCTGATAACGGCACATATCAAACACACAGCTCTGGAAGAAAGGCGAAGGGTCCACCACATTTATGCAGTCCCTGTAAGGAGCAAATGTGAGAGAAAGTGTGCAATGATTAAGCACTTAAAAGTTTTTCAAAAGTCTTTCTCGTGTTAGAAACCATATGAATAATAGAACACGCATATTTGTTATAAACCCTGCTGATTAATTTCAAATGGATGGATTCAACATTGTTTATTAGGAGAAAATGTCATTTTGTCATTTAGTCCTAACCTAAATGCTCCATTTGTGTCAGTTATTCTCCCACAGTTCTCTGGGTTTGACACGACACCCTCCAGCACAGGATCGCAGGGTGGTTGAGGCCCGGGGTCCGGCTTGCACCTAAAAACATGACATCATCATCATCAAGACATGCCTGAGAATTTGAGAATTTGAAGTCAACCTTTAAATCTTAAGAACAATCTTAAAAACATTGCCCTGGCTGTTGTGTGGTTGATAAAATTAAGAAAAGTAAAAGTTACTGACGTTGCATCCTCATCCTCATCGGTTTGCCAGCTGTCACCAAACTGACTTGAGCTGTCCGTTTGGGAGCCATCCGGCTTAGTGAAATCATTACTGGGGTTTCCATCGTAGTCCCCACACAGGCCACACATCTGGTCATAGTAGGAACTGATAAAATGAGGGAAAAAAGAAAGATTGATGTAAAGATATTAATTTTCCCAGAGATGCTTTTTGATTTTTCATTTTCAATTTACTCATAACCTATAACCCTTAACAATCATTGTGGGTCTTAGTATTTTCTGCAACATACTGTCAGTACTGTGTATGTATTCCAGTGAGATGTTTTCACATTTTCTTTACCTAGGAACTGAGATTTTAGCGTAATGGTTGCCGTCCCACTGCACCTTCAGGCCAAATGGAGTTGTGAGGATTACATATTGTCCAGCAACAGACAGCGAAATGAGTGGAGATGGGGAGTTAGGTAGAGACACCTTGAGTCCATTCACCTGAGTGTGTGGAAAAAAATATAAAACCAAAGGTGGATTGAAGGCTAATGCGAGCTTTGAAAAAAAACTTTTAAAGGCAAGATTATTCTTGGAAAACAGAAAAATGGACACAGGGATAATGTTACTATGAACAGATTAGGAACCATTTAGAAAAAAAAAAAAAAAATAAGACGAATGTCTCAGAACTTTTGTGTGCATTAACATAATTCAAGAGATTATAATCTAAAAGAGATTAAAATATACTATGGCCATTTACTTAACATTTCAAATCTAGATCTCAAGATTATAGAATAACTACATTGATAGTTTAATGAAGGCGGCTGTTGTGGATACTGACCAGAGTTCTCTTGCTTTTCATCAGTGTCACAGTGATGCCATCAACAGTCACGTATAGTTTTCTCAGGTAAGAAACGCCAGAAATGCCTCTCTCTTCATTCTTACCCTCTATGGAGAACCAGGGGCCTGCAGACCCAGGAGGGAAGAAAGTGAAGTTATGTTTTAAAGCTTTACATGTATGTTCTTATTTGAACTTTTTAAGTTAATTCTGGGGACATTTAATGTACATTTAATGAATAGGAAAAATACATCTGTTTGTTACTCCAAACACCTGCTGATGACCAGTACTCTAGTAAGTACTCTAGTAACTGCTCATTGTGGATAGTTGGCTTTGGCCATTGCTTACCAGTGTTGTTTTTGCAGGTGCGGGCCAGAGTGTAGGTGCAAGTGCCCATGTAGCTGTAGTATTTGCCATCAAAAGTGTTATAATGAGGATCACCAGAAATAATACAGTCTTCAGATTCTGGCAGATTGAGGAAAGAGATTGATCAGCTATTTTTGAAGCTCTAAAGAATGTGTAAAGTTCAATAGTTTACCGTTGCACACTATTTGCAAATAGTTTATTGTAAACATGCATAGTCGAGCTACAGTCTCCATCTCTCTAGCCAAGTATACATGATGAAATGTTTAATCTAATATTAGAAGGGTTAATTACATATCACATATGTCATTTTAGAGCCATTGCAGGAAGCCAAGCCCAATTGTTGTCTTGTTAATGCATATACATGCTGGATAAAGCGAACTTGTTCAACATTGCAAAAACTGGACTTGTATGATTTTAAGTCATACATTTATTAAAAAAGACATTATTGCTTTAGCCTGACTGAAACTGGATGGATGGATGTTTGAAAATTGAACTGAAACAGGCTTACTGAATTAACCAGAGTACTCACCTTGTGGGTAACACCCAATTACACCACCCTGTACTCCACATTGTTCCATTGGTGGGCAGTTGCCAGCATTACAGGTGACATTTGGGGGGTTGCACGTACACAGTTGCTCACAGTCCTTGGTGTAGAACTCTTCACCTGGCTAAATCCACGGAGAGAGGAAAAGTCAGGAAAAATACTAGTTGATTGACTATAACAACTATTTCTGTCCTAAATGATACCAAATTCAATTTCCTCACCTGATAATAATTCCCATTATCGCTACAACCACACGTTTCTTCTTTTACACACTTGCCAGCACTGAGGATATATCCAGGGTCACAAACACATCCTTCAGAACAAGGCCCACTGCACTGACTTGGTGGAAATGGAGTGCAGGAAGGCTGGCAAACTGGTGCGCATGATTCAAAGTGACTGTTGGGTGGGCATTTCAGAGCTGGAGAGGAAGAATGTGTATTAGCGCTAATCATAATTTTGTGACTTCACTCTATTTTACAGTACGAGAAATAGGACAAGCCATTCATGTCTGTGTTTTTGTCAGAGTTTATGGTTAAGGAGTATGTATTTTTCAGACATACGACAGAAGGTGCTGTTTCTCCAGGGCCCAATTGTGACTCCACGGTCCTGGCATTCATTGACGTATGACTCTATTGCTTCACACAAAGCAGAGTGAGCACCATCCAGCTCACAAACGTCAAACAGACAGTCTTGGAAGAAACCCTACACACAAGGTTAAGATCTGTAAGTAAGTTATATGGCTAAAATTATGTACTAAAGCTTTTCAAATAAATTTTTTCGATTTCACTCACATTGGGGTTGACTTTTGGATGGCAAGCAGCAAATGGGCCATTGCTGTCCAATATGATACCACAGTAAGCAGGCCCTTCATACAACTCCTGCTCAGCATCTGTGCACCCTGGGGATGGGCCAACCTCTGGCTTGTTACACCTGAAGGCAGAATCAGAGGTGAGTCATCTATGATGTGAATTAATAGAGACACATCTTTTAGTTGTAACAGCATGTGCCTTGTGTAGTGCCTTACTCAGGGTCTGTGTTCCAGCTGTGGCCAAAGTCATTGGGGCTTTGGGCCAGTTCACCTGTTGGGGTCTGGAAGTCATCCTGAGGGTCTCCGTTGTAGTCCCCACACAGTCCACAAAGTTTGTCCTCATAGCTGTAAAACGATCACAAGCATGTAGAAACATTCAAAAGTGAATCAACTTATAAATGTTATTACTACGAAGATGTTTATTAGAACCATACTCACTCCTTGATAACTTTAATGTCCATATAGTGGTTTCCGTCGTAACGTACGGTTACTCCAAAGTTCAAGGCCACTGTGTAGTGCTTGCCAGACATAAAAATGTCAACACCACTGACAGGACTCAGAGGAATGTTCACATTGGTTCCATTGACCTGAGAAAAGTCAGAAAACATAAGTGACATTTTGAATGTGCGACTAAATTACATGTATGTACTGTATATGTGCACAAATAATGTGTACATGATATATGTATAAATCATTAATATTGAAAATGATGTTCTTTTCTCTTACTTGAACAGTTCCTCCTTTCAGAATGGACACTATGACTCCCAGCGCATGGACATGAACTGCTTTTACGTAGCTGATATGAGGATTGTTGTAGCGATTCTCATTGTCTGTGTACACAGCGAAGTAAGGTACGTCTGTGCTGTTACAAGGCTCAGACATCAGGTAAGAACAGTTTCCCATGAAATCATAGCGCCGGTTATCAAAGGTGTTATAATGGGGGTCACCAGAGGCAGTACAGGTGGAGGTTCCTGTGAATGAAAAATCCCTTGGTGTCAAATATAAAAATTCAAACAAAAATACTTAGAGTTGAAGATTGTATAAAATAGCTTTGTGTTTGGAAGTTAGCATGATGTTTGAGGGTAATCATAGATAACCTGTAAATTGATAGCTTGTCAGTAAAAATAATAGTAGGTTAAGGGAAGATTGTTGCGGTTTTCTATAATACCTTTAGGGTAGCAGCCGTGCACTCCACCAACCTCTCGACATTCTTCTGTCACAGGGTCACAGGTGTTGTCCACACAATCAAAGATGTAGTTGCCAACACAGCGACACAACTTGGAACAGCCATCTCCAAATATGATCTCACCAGGCTGAGTGTAAATACAAACCAAGATTTTTTAGAGCAAAAGCTTAGGTCTCAAAGCAGGATAAAAATGCAGCCTCACAATGACAAGTCTTGTACCTCAAAGTAATTGTTTTCTTCATCCAGACATCCACACTGTTCAATAGGAACACAGCGCCGGCCACGGAAAACAAATCCTGGTTTACAGAAGCAGCCGCTGATGCAAGAACCAGAGCAGTTAGTAGAGGGTTCTGCGCAGGTAGGAATACAGGCTGGGCCGCAATCAATGTACTCCGAGTCGGGAGGGCATTTCACTGTTTGAAGACAAGAAGGGTTTGTTTATCTAAACAAATGTTATAATGTTTTGGTAAATGTTTCTATTCAAAATAGAACATGTTTAGCTTACCTGGTGGTGTTGGTTCTGGAGTAGTTGGTCTAGGTGTAGTGGGTTGGGGTGTAGATGGATTCACTATTTGAAGACAAGAACAGTTTACAGTACCTATACACATTTTTTTGTAACTTCTTGATGGTGTAGGAGCAAGTACCCTAGTGATGTACTTTATCCAAGGAAGTAATGAGGGTCACCAGAGACAGAAAAATTATTATATTTAAAGAGAGGATTAGTTGTAGATCTGTCAGGACTGCCGACTAGTTTGTGTTTCTCTGCATGTGTGTATATTCATGATATGTCATGATAAGATTTGTAAACAAAAGTACAAGTACAAGTGTTCAAAACTTTTATCATGCATAAACCAGTACTATAATTGTTACCATTTGGTTTGCAGCCATACTCTCCATCTTGAAGTTGGCAGCTCTCATTAGGAAGACAGCTGGTGTTGTAACAGTGAATATTTCCTCCACCCTCACAAGTACACTTCTGTTTACAGCCCTCCAGATACCAGCTCTCATTTACCTAAATATGGCCACATTGATAGGAATGTGTTAGAAAATCCACAATTCAAACACATTTATCCTATTTTAAACATTAACACTTCATTAAAATTCTGTTTTAAGCAATCGTACAGGCGATACAGACGCTGCTAGAATAGGTTTTTTATATAGATTCATGCATTGATTCATACAGTGACTCCATTATAAAATATAGAAGTCGATGAATGTTTTATTATCCTTTATAATAATTTGTATAATAACCATATATTTTAATTATTGTTATAGCAAATTAATGAATGAATGAATGCAATTCATGCTCACTGAATATTATTTCAAATCAGGCATTAAGGAGAATCAAGCATAAAAAGTCATTAAAATCTTCGCTTTGTTTGAATAATAACTACATGGCAACTGTGACAAACTATCTGAACGTGATAAACACAACAACAGCAGCACAAATAAAGCAGCAAACGGTAAAACAATAAATATTAAAGAATTAAATTAATTTGCATAATTTATTCACGCCACGGTGCATTGCTGGAAGTCGAGTACAGCGTTTATCACAGTAGCTTTACCCCCATTTGGTCAAATGTGCTCACGTTCAACAGAAACACAAAAAGCAAGTCATGGAAGAGCTTGTTGTTTGGCTATTTGAGTTGGTGTTTTTGCTGTTTAGTGTTTAGGCACTTTTGGATGTCAGACATCGTGCTTGTCATTTTCTTGCCAGAATAATGACAAACTTAAACAGCAGGCCTCAAGAGGTCATAGAGCGAAAAGGTATGAGCTATACACCTCTACCTTTATGAATTTATTTGTCAAACAGCTATTTAGGTGAACTACAAGAGCTAAAATAGTGAATAACGTCAAGATGGGTGTTTTTAGTTTACTCGTTGTATTTGCAGTGGTTCTTAGAATAGTTTTAATCAAAACTCCAGTTTTTACTACGGGGGGTCCCATCATTGTGTATGGCCCCAGAACCCCACGGTTCAGCCCTGGGGTTAAACTCACTGGATGGTAGGAGCCTGAGGAGTCCACACAGCCACAGTCTTTAACAGGGACACATTTGTAGTCACTGAGGATAAAGCCAGGGTCACACTCGCAGCCTTCAACACACTTCTCACTGCAGCCTGGGGGTCCATTGATACCCAGACATGTCTCTGGACAGGAGCTCACACATATGGAGTAATGGCTGTTTGGAGGGCATTCCAGAGCTGAAGAAAAATGGGAAAACAGCATTAAATTATGAAAGTAAGGTTAAAGTGGGGATACAATAAAGTCACATGTACCATTCCTCTGTTATGGCATTCCTGTCTTCTCTGCCTTGGCCCATGAATAATAAAAACAATAAGGCTAAAGTTAAAGTAAGTGTTCAGCTCTAGCTTTTTCTATTCTAACCTTCTGAACTGCATTCACTTCAATCATTTATATTGTGCATTAGAGGGAGCTGAAAACAGGCTTGCTATTGGGAATGTGAAATGTGATTCTTGTATGGATGCAAGATGCCAAATTTTGCTGCTTTATTATATGCTCAGACCATTTCTCAAACTCCACATCTTATGCGATATTATACAATATATGAGAGAATGACTCACGGCAGAAGTCTGGCTCCCTCCACTGATGGACAGGTGCACCTGCACCGAGGCAAGCATCAGTGTAAGCCTGAAGCTGGTCACAAAGGACCTGCTGCAGTCCCTGATAACGGCACATATCAAACACACAGCTCTGGAAGAAAGGCGAAGGGTCCACCACATTTATGCAGTCCCTGTAAGGAGCAAATGTGAGAGAAAGTGTGCAATGATTAAGCACTTAAAAGTTTTTCAAAAGTCTTTCTCGTGTTAGAAACCATATGAATAATAGAACACGCATATTTGTTATAAACCCTGCTGATTAATTTCAAATGGATGGATTCAACATTGTTTATTAGGAGAAAATGTCATTTTGTCATTTAGTCCTAACCTAAATGCTCCATTTGTGTCAGTTATTCTCCCACAGTTCTCTGGGTTTGACACGACACCCTCCAGCACAGGATCGCAGGGTGGTTGAGGCCCGGGGTCCGGCTTGCACCTAAAAACATGACATCATCATCATCAAGACATGCCTGAGAATTTGAGAATTTGAAGTCAACCTTTAAATCTTAAGAACAATCTTAAAAACATTGCCCTGGCTGTTGTGTGGTTGATAAAATTAAGAAAAGTAAAAGTTACTGACGTTGCATCCTCATCCTCATCGGTTTGCCAGCTGTCACCAAACTGACTTGAGCTGTCCGTTTGGGAGCCATCCGGCTTAGTGAAATCATTACTGGGGTTTCCATCGTAGTCCCCACACAGGCCACACATCTGGTCATAGTAGGAACTGATAAAATGAGGGAAAAAAGAAAGATTGATGTAAAGATATTAATTTTCCCAGAGATGCTTTTTGATTTTTCATTTTCAATTTACTCATAACCTATAACCCTTAACAATCATTGTGGGTCTTAGTATTTTCTGCAACATACTGTCAGTACTGTGTATGTATTCCAGTGAGATGTTTTCACATTTTCTTTACCTAGGAACTGAGATTTTAGCGTAATGGTTGCCGTCCCACTGCACCTTCAGGCCAAATGGAGTTGTGAGGATTACATATTGTCCAGCAACAGACAGCGAAATGAGTGGAGATGGGGAGTTAGGTAGAGACACCTTGAGTCCATTCACCTGAGTGTGTGGAAAAAAATATAAAACCAAAGGTGGATTGAAGGCTAATGCGAGCTTTGAAAAAAAACTTTTAAAGGCAAGATTATTCTTGGAAAACAGAAAAATGGACACAGGGATAATGTTACTATGAACAGATTAGGAACCATTTAGAAAAAAAAAAAAAAAATAAGACGAATGTCTCAGAACTTTTGTGTGCATTAACATAATTCAAGAGATTATAATCTAAAAGAGATTAAAATATACTATGGCCATTTACTTAACATTTCAAATCTAGATCTCAAGATTATAGAATAACTACATTGATAGTTTAATGAAGGCGGCTGTTGTGGATACTGACCAGAGTTCTCTTGCTTTTCATCAGTGTCACAGTGATGCCATCAACAGTCACGTATAGTTTTCTCAGGTAAGAAACGCCAGAAATGCCTCTCTCTTCATTCTTACCCTCTATGGAGAACCAGGGGCCTGCAGACCCAGGAGGGAAGAAAGTGAAGTTATGTTTTAAAGCTTTACATGTATGTTCTTATTTGAACTTTTTAAGTTAATTCTGGGGACATTTAATGTACATTTAATGAATAGGAAAAATACATCTGTTTGTTACTCCAAACACCTGCTGATGACCAGTACTCTAGTAAGTACTCTAGTAACTGCTCATTGTGGATAGTTGGCTTTGGTCATTGCTTACCAGTGTTGTTTTTGCAGGTGCGGGCCAGAGTGTAGGTGCAAGTGCCCATGTAGCTGTAGTATTTGCCATCAAAAGTGTTATAATGAGGATCACCAGAAATAATACAGTCTTCAGATTCTGGCAGATTGAGGAAAGAGATTGATCAGCTATTTTTGAAGCTCTAAAGAATGTGTAAAGTTCAATAGTTTACCGTTGCACACTATTTGCAAATAGTTTATTGTAAACATGCATAGTCGAGCTACAGTCTCCATCTCTCTAGCCAAGTATACATGATGAAATGTTTAATCTAATATTAGAAGGGTTAATTACATATCACATATGTCATTTTAGAGCCATTGCAGGAAGCCAAGCCCAATTGTTGTCTTGTTAATGCATATACATGCTGGATAAAGCGAACTTGTTCAACATTGCAAAAACTGGACTTGTATGATTTTAAGTCATACATTTATTAAAAAAGACATTATTGCTTTAGCCTGACTGAAACTGGATGGATGGATGTTTGAAAATTGAACTGAAACAGGCTTACTGAATTAACCAGAGTACTCACCTTGTGGGTAACACCCAATTACACCACCCTGTACTCCACATTGTTCCATTGGTGGGCAGTTGCCAGCATTACAGGTGACATTTGGGGGGTTGCACGTACACAGTTGCTCACAGTCCTTGGTGTAGAACTCTTCACCTGGCTAAATCCACGGAGAGAGGAAAAGTCAGGAAAAATACTAGTTGATTGACTTTAACAACTATTTCTGTCCTAAATGATACCAAATTCAATTTCCTCACCTGATAATAATTCCCATTATCGCTACAACCACACGTTTCTTCTTTTACACACTTGCCAGCACTGAGGATATATCCAGGGTCACAAACACATCCTTCAGAACAAGGCCCACTGCACTGACTTGGTGGAAATGGAGTGCAGGAAGGCTGGCAAACTGGTGCGCATGATTCAAAGTGACTGTTGGGTGGGCATTTCAGAGCTGGAGAGGAAGAATGTGTATTAGCGCTAATCATAATTTTGTGACTTCACTCTATTTTACAGTACGAGAAATAGGACAAGCCATTCATGTCTGTGTTTTTGTCAGAGTTTATGGTTAAGGAGTATGTATTTTTCAGACATACGACAGAAGGTGCTGTTTCTCCAGGGCCCAATTGTGACTCCACGGTCCTGGCATTCATTGACGTATGACTCTATTGCTTCACACAAAGCAGAGTGAGCACCATCCAGCTCACAAACGTCAAACAGACAGTCTTGGAAGAAACCCTACACACAAGGTTAAGATCTGTAAGTAAGTTATATGGCTAAAATTATGTACTAAAGCTTTTCAAATAAATTTTTTCGATTTCACTCACATTGGGGTTGACTTTTGGATGGCAAGCAGCAAATGGGCCATTGCTGTCCAATATGATACCACAGTAAGCAGGCCCTTCATACAACTCCTGCTCAGCATCTGTGCACCCTGGGGATGGGCCAACCTCTGGCTTGTTACACCTGAAGGCAGAATCAGAGGTGAGTCATCTATGATGTGAATTAATAGAGACACATCTTTTAGTTGTAACAGCATGTGCCTTGTGTAGTGCCTTACTCAGGGTCTGTGTTCCAGCTGTGGCCAAAGTCATTGGGGCTTTGGGCCAGTTCACCGGTTGGGGTCTGGAAGTCATCCTGAGGGTCTCCGTTGTAGTCCCCACACAGTCCACAAAGTTTGTCCTCATAGCTGTAAAACGATCACAAGCATGTAGAAACATTCAAAAGTGAATCAACTTATAAATGTTGTTACTACGAAGACGTTTATAAGAACCATACTCACTCCTTGATAACTTTAATGTCCATATAGTGGTTTCCGTCGTAACGTACGGTTACTCCAAAGTTCAAGGCCACTGTGTAGTGCTTGCCAGACATAAAAATGTCAACACCACTGACAGGACTCAGAGGAATGTTCACATTGGTTCCATTGACCTGAGAAAAGTCAGAAAACATAAGTGACATTTTGAATGTGCGACTAAATTACATGTATGTACTGTATATGTGCACAAATAATGTGTACATGATATATGTATAAATCATTAATATTGAAAATGATGTTCTTTTCTCTTACTTGAACAGTTCCTCCTTTCAGAATGGACACTATGACTCCCAGCGCATGGACATGAACTGCTTTTACGTAGCTGATATGAGGATTGTTGTAGCGATTCTCATTGTCTGTGTACACAGCGAAGTAAGGTACGTCTGTGCTGTTACAAGGCTCAGACATCAGGTAAGAACAGTTTCCCATGAAATCATAGCGCCGGTTATCAAAGGTGTTATAATGGGGGTCACCAGAGGCAGTACAGGTGGAGGTTCCTGTGAATGAAAAATCCCTTGGTGTCAAATATAAAAATTCAAACAAAAATACTTAGAGTTGAAGATTGTATAAAATAGCTTTGTGTTTGGAAGTTAGCATGATGTTTGAGGGTAATCATAGATAACCTGTAAATTGATAGCTTGTCAGTAAAAATAATAGTAGGTTAAGGGAAGATTGTTGCGGTTTTCTATAATACCTTTAGGGTAGCAGCCGTGCACTCCACCAACCTCTCGACATTCTTCTGTCACAGGGTCACAGGTGTTGTCCACACAATCAAAGATGTAGTTGCCAACACAGCGACACAACTTGGAACAGCCATCTCCAAATATGATCTCACCAGGCTGAGTGTAAATACAAACCAAGATTTTTTAGAGCAAAAGCTTAGGTCTCAAAGCAGGATAAAAATGCAGCCTCACAATGACAAGTCTTGTACCTCAAAGTAATTGTTTTCTTCATCCAGACATCCACACTGTTCAATAGGAACACAGCGCCGGCCACGGAAAACAAATCCTGGTTTACAGAAGCAGCCGCTGATGCAAGAACCAGAGCAGTTAGTAGAGGGTTCTGCGCAGGTAGGAATACAGGCTGGGCCGCAATCAATGTACTCCGAGTCGGGAGGGCATTTCACTGTTTGAAGACAAGAAGGGTTTTGTTTATCTAAAAAAATGTTATAATGTTTTGGTAAATGTTTCTATTCAAAATAGAACATGTTTAGCTTACCTGGTGGTGTTGGTTCTGGAGTAGTTGGTCTAGGTGTAGTGGGTTGGGGTGTAGATGGATTCACTATTTGAAGACAAGAACAGTTTTACAGTACCTATACACATTTTTTTTGTAACTTCTTGATGGTGTAGGAGCAAGTACCCTAGTGATGTACTTTATCCAAGGAAGTAATGAGGGTCACCAGAGACAGAAAAATTATTATATTTAAAGAGGAGGATTAGTTGTAGATCTGTCAGGACTGCCGACTAGTTTGTGTTTTCTCTGCATGTGTGTATATTCATGATATGTCATGATAAGATTTTGTAAAACAAAAGTACAAGTACAAGTGTTCAAAACTTTTATCATGCATAAACCAGTACTATAATTGTTACCATTTGGTTTGCAGCCATACTCTCCATCTTGAAGTTGGCAGCTCTCATTAGGAAGACAGCTGGTGTTGTAACAGTGAATATTTCCTCCACCCTCACAAGTACACTTCTGTTTACAGCCCTCCAGATACCAGCTCTCATTACCTAAATATGGCCACTTGATAGGAATGTGTTAGAAAATCCACAATTCAAACACATTTATCCTATTTTAAACATTAACACTTCATTAAAATTCTGTTTTAAGCAATCGTACAGGCGATACAGACGCTGCTAGAATAGGTTTTTTATATAGATTCATGCATTGATTCATACAGTGACTCCATTATAAAATATAGAAGTCGATGAATGTTTTATTATCCTTTTATAATAATTTGTATAATACCATATATTTTAATTATTGTTATAGCAAATTATGAATGAATGAATGCAATTCATGCTCACTGTATATTATTTCAAATCAGGCATTAAGGAGAATCAAGCATAAAAAGTCATTAAAATCTTCGCTTTGTTTGAATAATAACTACATGGCAACTGTGACAAAACTATCTGAACGTGATAAACACAACAACAGCAGCACAAATAAGCAGCAAACGGTAAAACAATAAATATTAAAGAATTAAATTAATTTGCATAATTTATTCACGCCACGGTGCATTGCTGGAAGTCGTGTACAGCGTTTATCACAGTAGCTTTACCCCCATTTGGTCAAATGTGCTCACGTTCAACAGAAACACAAAAAGCAAGTCATGGAAGAGCTTGTTGTTTGGCTATTTGAGTTGGTGTTTTTGCTGTTTCGTGTTTAGGCACTTTTGGATGTCAGACATCGTGCTTGTCATTTTCTTTGCCAGAATAATGACAAACTTAAACAGCAGGCCTCAAGAGGTCATAGAGCGAAAAGGTATGAGCTATACACCTCTACCTTTATGAATTATTTTGTCAAACAGCTATTTAGGTGAACTACAAGAGCTAAAATAGTGAATAACGTCAAGGATGGGTGTTTTAGTTTACTCGTTGTATTTGCAGTGGTTCTTAGAATAGTTTTAATCAAAACTCCAGTTTTTACTACGGGGGGTCCCATCATTGTGTATGGCCCCAGAACCCCACGGTTCAGCCCTGGGGTTAAACTCACTGGATGGTAGGAGCCTGAGGAGTCCACACAGCCACAGTCTTTAACAGGGACACATTTGTAGTCACTGAGGATAAAGCCAGGGTCACACTCGCAGCCTTCAACACACTTCTCACTGCAGCCTGGGGGTCCATTGGATACCCAGACATGTCTCTGGACAGGAGCTCACACATATGGAGTAATGGCTGTTTGGAGGGGCATTCCAGAGCTGAAGAAAAATGGGAAAACAGCATTAAATTATGAAAGTAAGGTTAAAGTGGGGATACAATAAAGTCACATGTACCATTCCTCTGTTATGGCATTCCTGTCTTCTCTGCCTTGGCCCATGAATAATAAAAACAATAAGGCTAAAGTTAAAGTAAGTGTTCAGCTCTAGCTTTTTCTATTCTAACCTTCTGAACTGCATTCACTTCAATCATTTATATTGTGCATTAGAGGGAGCTGAAAACAGGCTTGCTATTGGGAATGTGAAATGTGATTCTTGTATGGATGCAAGATGCCAAATTTTGCTGCTTTATTATAGGCTCAGACCAATTCTCAAACTCCACATCTTATGCGATATTATACAATATATGAGAGAATGACTCACGGCAGAAGTCTGGCTCCCTCCACTGATGGACAGGTGCACCTGCACCGAGGCAAGCATCAGTGTAAGCCTGAAGCTGGTCACAAAGGACCTGCTGCAGTCCCTGATAACGGCACATATCAAACACACAGCTCTGGAAGAAAGGCGAAGGGTCCCCCACATTTATGCAGTCCCTGTGAGGGGCAAATGTGAGAGAAAGTGTGCAATGATTAAGTACTTAAAAGTTTTTCAAAAGTCTTTCTCGTGTTAGAAACCATATGAATAATAGAACACGCATCATTTGTTATAAACCCTGCTGATTAATTTCAAATGGATGGATTCAACATTGTTTATTAGGAGAAAATGTCATTTTGTCATTTAGTCCTAACCTAAATGCTCCATTTGTGTCAGTTATTCTCCCACAGTTCTCTGGGTTTGACACGACACCTCCTCCAGCACAGGATCGCAGGGTGGTTGAGGCCCGGGGTCCGGCTTGCACCTAAAAACATGACAGCATCATCATCAAGACATGCCTGAGATTTGAGAATTTGAAGTCATCATTTAAATCTTAAGAACAATCTTAAAAACATTGCCCTGGCTGTTTGTGTGGTTGATAAATGAAGAAAAGTAAAAGTTACTGACGTTGCCCTCCCTCATCCTCATCGGTTTGCCAGCTGTCACCAAACTGACTTGAGCTGTCCGTTTGGGAGCCATCCGGCTTAGTGAAATCATTACTGGGGTTTCCATCGTAGTCCCCCACACAGGCCACACATCTGGTCATAGTAGGAACTGATAAAATGAGGGGAAAAAAAGAAAGATTGATGTAAAGATATTAATTTTCCCAGAGATGCTTTTTGATTTTGAATTTACTCATAAACCTATAACCCTTAACAATCATTGTGGGTCTTAGTGTTTTCTGCAACATACTGTCAGTACTGTGTATGTATTCCAGTGAGATGTTTTCACATTTTCTTTACCTAGGAAACTGAGATTTTAGCGTAATGGTTGCCGTCCCACTGCACCTTCAGGCCAAATGGAGTTGTGAGGATTACATATTGTCCCAGCAACAGACAGCGAAATGAGTGGAGATGGGGAGTTAGGTAGAGACACCTTGAGTCATTCACCTGAGTGTGTGGAAAAAATATAAAACCAAAGGTGGATTGAAGGCTAATGCGAGCTTTGAAAAAAAACTTTTAAAGGCAAGATTATTCTTGGAAAACAGAAAAAATGGACACAGGGATAATGTTACTATGAACAGATTAGGAACCATTTAGAAAAAAAAAAAAGACGAATGTCTCAGAACTTTTGTGTGCATTAACATAATTCAAGAGATTATAATCTAAAAGAGATTAAAATATACTATGGCCATTTACTTAACATTTCAAATCTAGATCTCAAGATTATAGAATAACTACATTGATAGTTTAATGAAGGCGGCTGTTGTGGATACTGACCAGAGTTCTCTTGCTTTTCATCAGTGTCACAGTGATGCCATCAACAGTCACGTATAGTTTTCTCAGGTAAGAAACGCCAGAAATGCCTCTCTCTTCATTCTTACCCTCTATGGAGAACCAGGGGCCTGCAGACCCAGGAGGGAAGAAAGTGAAGTTATGTTTTAAATGTATGTTCTTATTTGAACTTTTTAAGTTAATTCTGGGGACATTTAATGTACATTTAATGAATAGGAAAAATACATCTGTTTGTTACTCCAAACACCTGCTGATGACCAGTACTCTAGTAAGTACTCTAGTAACTGCTCATTGTGGATAGTTGGCTTTGGTCATTGCTTACCAGTGTTGTTTTTGCAGGTGCGGGCCAGAGTGTAGGTGCAAGTGCCCATGTAGCTGTAGTATTTGCCATCAAAAGTGTTATAATGAGGATCACCAGAAATAATACAGTCTTCAGATTCTGGCAGATTGAGGAAAGAGATTGATCAGCTATTTTTGAAGCTCTAAAGAATGTGTAAAGTTCAATAGTTTACCGTTGCACACTATTTGCAAATAGTTTATTGTAAACATGCATAGTCGAGCTACAGTCTCCATCTCTCTAGCCAAGTATACATGATGAAATGTTTAATCTAATATTAGAAGGGTTAATTACATATCACATATGTCATTTTAGAGCCATTGCAGGAAGCCAAGCCCAATTGTTGTCTTGTTAATGCATATACATGCTGGATAAAGCGAACTTGTTCAACATTGCAAAAACTGGACTTGTATGATTTTAAGTCATACATTTATTAAAAAAGACATTATTGCTTTAGCCTGACTGAAACTGGATGGATGGATGTTTGAAAATTGAACTGAAACAGGCTTACTGAATTAACCAGAGTACTCACCTTGTGGGTAACACCCAATTACACCACCCTGTACTCCACATTGTTCCATTGGTGGGCAGTTGCCAGCATTACAGGTGACATTTGGGGGGTTGCACGTACACAGTTGCTCACAGTCCTTGGTGTAGAACTCTTCACCTGGCTAAATCCACGGAGAGAGGAAAAGTCAGGAAAAATACTAGTTGATTGACTTTAACAACTATTTCTGTCCTAAATGATACCAAATTCAATTTCCTCACCTGATAATAATTCCCATTATCGCTACAACCACACGTTTCTTCTTTTACACACTTGCCAGCACTGAGGATATATCCAGGGTCACAAACACATCCTTCAGAACAAGGCCCACTGCACTGACTTGGTGGAAATGGAGTGCAGGAAGGCTGGCAAACTGGTGCGCATGATTCAAAGTGACTGTTGGGTGGGCATTTCAGAGCTGGAGAGGAAGAATGTGTATTAGCGCTAATCATAATTTTGTGACTTCACTCTATTTTACAGTACGAGAAATAGGACAAGCCATTCATGTCTGTGTTTTTGTCAGAGTTTATGGTTAAGGAGTATGTATTTTTCAGACATACGACAGAAGGTGCTGTTTCTCCAGGGCCCAATTGTGACTCCACGGTCCTGGCATTCATTGACGTATGACTCTATTGCTTCACACAAAGCAGAGTGAGCACCATCCAGCTCACAAACGTCAAACAGACAGTCTTGGAAGAAACCCTACACACAAGGTTAAGATCTGTAAGTAAGTTATATGGCTAAAATTATGTACTAAAGCTTTTCAAATAAATTTTTTCGATTTCACTCACATTGGGGTTGACTTTTGGATGGCAAGCAGCAAATGGGCCATTGCTGTCCAATATGATACCACAGTAAGCAGGCCCTTCATACAACTCCTGCTCAGCATCTGTGCACCCTGGGGATGGGCCAACCTCTGGCTTGTTACACCTGAAGGCAGAATCAGAGGTGAGTCATCTATGATGTGAATTAATAGAGACACATCTTTTAGTTGTAACAGCATGTGCCTTGTGTAGTGCCTTACTCAGGGTCTGTGTTCCAGCTGTGGCCAAAGTCATTGGGGCTTTGGGCCAGTTCACCGGTTGGGGTCTGGAAGTCATCCTGAGGGTCTCCGTTGTAGTCCCCACACAGTCCACAAAGTTTGTCCTCATAGCTGTAAAACGATCACAAGCATGTAGAAACATTCAAAAGTGAATCAACTTATAAATGTTGTTACTACGAAGACGTTTATAAGAACCATACTCACTCCTTGATAACTTTAATGTCCATATAGTGGTTTCCGTCGTAACGTACGGTTACTCCAAAGTTCAAGGCCACTGTGTAGTGCTTGCCAGACATAAAAATGTCAACACCACTGACAGGACTCAGAGGAATGTTCACATTGGTTCCATTGACCTGAGAAAAGTCAGAAAACATAAGTGACATTTTGAATGTGCGACTAAATTACATGTATGTACTGTATATGTGCACAAATAATGTGTACATGATATATGTATAAATCATTAATATTGAAAATGATGTTCTTTTCTCTTACTTGAACAGTTCCTCCTTTCAGAATGGACACTATGACTCCCAGCGCATGGACATGAACTGCTTTTACGTAGCTGATATGAGGATTGTTGTAGCGATTCTCATTGTCTGTGTACACAGCGAAGTAAGGTACGTCTGTGCTGTTACAAGGCTCAGACATCAGGTAAGAACAGTTTCCCATGAAATCATAGCGCCGGTTATCAAAGGTGTTATAATGGGGGTCACCAGAGGCAGTACAGGTGGAGGTTCCTGTGAATGAAAAATCCCTTGGTGTCAAATATAAAAATTCAAACAAAAATACTTAGAGTTGAAGATTGTATAAAATAGCTTTGTGTTTGGAAGTTAGCATGATGTTTGAGGGTAATCATAGATAACCTGTAAATTGATAGCTTGTCAGTAAAAATAATAGTAGGTTAAGGGAAGATTGTTGCGGTTTTCTATAATACCTTTAGGGTAGCAGCCGTGCACTCCACCAACCTCTCGACATTCTTCTGTCACAGGGTCACAGGTGTTGTCCACACAATCAAAGATGTAGTTGCCAACACAGCGACACAACTTGGAACAGCCATCTCCAAATATGATCTCACCAGGCTGAGTGTAAATACAAACCAAGATTTTTTAGAGCAAAAGCTTAGGTCTCAAAGCAGGATAAAAATGCAGCCTCACAATGACAAGTCTTGTACCTCAAAGTAATTGTTTTCTTCATCCAGACATCCACACTGTTCAATAGGAACACAGCGCCGGCCACGGAAAACAAATCCTGGTTTACAGAAGCAGCCGCTGATGCAAGAACCAGAGCAGTTAGTAGAGGGTTCTGCGCAGGTAGGAATACAGGCTGGGCCGCAATCAATGTACTCCGAGTCGGGAGGGCATTTCACTGTTTGAAGACAAGAAGGGTTTGTTTATCTAAACAAATGTTATAATGTTTTGGTAAATGTTTCTATTCAAAATAGAACATGTTTAGCTTACCTGGTGGTGTTGGTTCTGGAGTAGTTGGTCTAGGTGTAGTGGGTTGGGGTGTAGATGGATTCACTATTTGAAGACAAGAACAGTTTACAGTACCTATACACATTTTTTTGTAACTTCTTGATGGTGTAGGAGCAAGTACCCTAGTGATGTACTTTATCCAAGGAAGTAATGAGGGTCACCAGAGACAGAAAAATTATTATATTTAAAGAGAGGATTAGTTGTAGATCTGTCAGGACTGCCGACTAGTTTGTGTTTCTCTGCATGTGTGTATATTCATGATATGTCATGATAAGATTTGTAAACAAAAGTACAAGTACAAGTGTTCAAAACTTTTATCATGCATAAACCAGTACTATAATTGTTACCATTTGGTTTGCAGCCATACTCTCCATCTTGAAGTTGGCAGCTCTCATTAGGAAGACAGCTGGTGTTGTAACAGTGAATATTTCCTCCACCCTCACAAGTACACTTCTGTTTACAGCCCTCCAGATACCAGCTCTCATTTACCTAAATATGGCCACATTGATAGGAATGTGTTAGAAAATCCACAATTCAAACACATTTATCCTATTTTAAACATTAACACTTCATTAAAATTCTGTTTTAAGCAATCGTACAGGCGATACAGACGCTGCTAGAATAGGTTTTTTATATAGATTCATGCATTGATTCATACAGTGACTCCATTATAAAATATAGAAGTCGATGAATGTTTTATTATCCTTTATAATAATTTGTATAATAACCATATATTTTAATTATTGTTATAGCAAATTAATGAATGAATGAATGCAATTCATGCTCACTGAATATTATTTCAAATCAGGCATTAAGGAGAATCAAGCATAAAAAGTCATTAAAATCTTCGCTTTGTTTGAATAATAACTACATGGCAACTGTGACAAACTATCTGAACGTGATAAACACAACAACAGCAGCACAAATAAAGCAGCAAACGGTAAAACAATAAATATTAAAGAATTAAATTAATTTGCATAATTTATTCACGCCACGGTGCATTGCTGGAAGTCGAGTACAGCGTTTATCACAGTAGCTTTACCCCCATTTGGTCAAATGTGCTCACGTTCAACAGAAACACAAAAAGCAAGTCATGGAAGAGCTTGTTGTTTGGCTATTTGAGTTGGTGTTTTTGCTGTTTCGTGTTTAGGCACTTTTGGATGTCAGACATCGTGCTTGTCATTTTCTTGCCAGAATAATGACAAACTTAAACAGCAGGCCTCAAGAGGTCATAGAGCGAAAAGGTATGAGCTATACACCTCTACCTTTATGAATTTATTTGTCAAACAGCTATTTAGGTGAACTACAAGAGCTAAAATAGTGAATAACGTCAAGATGGGTGTTTTTAGTTTACTCGTTGTATTTGCAGTGGTTCTTAGAATAGTTTTAATCAAAACTCCAGTTTTTACTACGGGGGGTCCCATCATTGTGTATGGCCCCAGAACCCCACGGTTCAGCCCTGGGGTTAAACTCACTGGATGGTAGGAGCCTGAGGAGTCCACACAGCCACAGTCTTTAACAGGGACACATTTGTAGTCACTGAGGATAAAGCCAGGGTCACACTCGCAGCCTTCAACACACTTCTCACTGCAGCCTGGGGGTCCATTGATACCCAGACATGTCTCTGGACAGGAGCTCACACATATGGAGTAATGGCTGTTTGGAGGGCATTCCAGAGCTGAAGAAAAATGGGAAAACAGCATTAAATTATGAAAGTAAGGTTAAAGTGGGGATACAATAAAGTCACATGTACCATTCCTCTGTTATGGCATTCCTGTCTTCTCTGCCTTGGCCCATGAATAATAAAAACAATAAGGCTAAAGTTAAAGTAAGTGTTCAGCTCTAGCTTTTTCTATTCTAACCTTCTGAACTGCATTCACTTCAATCATTTATATTGTGCATTAGAGGGAGCTGAAAACAGGCTTGCTATTGGGAATGTGAAATGTGATTCTTGTATGGATGAGAGATGCCAAATTTTGCTGCTTTATTATATGCTCAGACCATTTCTCAAACTCCACATCTTATGCGATATTATACAATATATGAGAGAATGACTCACGGCAGAAGTCTGGCTCCCTCCACTGATGGACAGGTGCACCTGCACCGAGGCAAGCATCAGTGTAAGCCTGAAGCTGGTCACAAAGGACCTGCTGCAGTCCCTGATAACGGCACATATCAAACACACAGCTCTGGAAGAAAGGCGAAGGGTCCACCACATTTATGCAGTCCCTGTAAGGAGCAAATGTGAGAGAAAGTGTGCAATGATTAAGCACTTAAAAGTTTTTCAAAAGTCTTTCTCGTGTTAGAAACCATATGAATAATAGAACACGCATATTTGTTATAAACCCTGATGATTAATTTCAAATGGATGGATTCAACATTGTTTATTAGGAGAAAATGTCATTTTGTCATTTAGTCCTAACCTAAATGCTCCATTTGTGTCAGTTATTCTCCCACAGTTCTCTGGGTTTGACACGACACCCTCCAGCACAGGATCGCAGGGTGGTTGAGGCCCGGGGTCCGGCTTGCACCTAAAAACATGACATCATCATCATCAAGACATGCCTGAGAATTTGAGAATTTGAAGTCATCATTTAAATCTTAAGAACAATCTTAAAAACATTGCCCTGGCTGTTGTGTGGTTGATAAAATGAAGAAAAGTAAAAGTTACTGACGTTGCATCCTCATCCTCATCGGTTTGCCAGCTGTCACCAAACTGACTTGAGCTGTCCGTTTGGGAGCCATCCGGCTTAGTGAAATCATTACTGGGGTTTCCATCGTAGTCCCCACACAGGCCACACATCTGGTCATAGTAGGAACTGATAAAATGAGGGAAAAAAAGAAAGATTGATGTAAAGATATTAATTTTCCCAGAGATGCTTTTTGATTTTGAATTTACTCATAACCAATAACCCTTAACAATCATTGTGGGTCTTAGTGTTTTCTGCAACATACTGTCAGTACTGTGTATGTATTCCAGTGAGATGTTTTCACATTTTCTTTACCTAGGAACTGAGATTTTAGCGTAATGGTTGCCGTCCCACTGCACCTTCAGGCCAAATGGAGTTGTGAGGATTACATATTGTCCAGCAACAGACAGCGAAATGAGTGGAGATGGGGAGTTAGGTAGAGACACCTTGAGTCCATTCACCTGAGTGTGTGGAAAAAAATATAAAACCAAAGGTGGATTGAAGGCTAATGCGAGCTTTGTAAAAAAAATTTTAAAGGCAAGATTATTCTTGGAAAACAGAAAAATGGACACAGGGATAATGTTACTATGAACAGATTAGGAACCATTTAGAAAAAAAAAAATTAAATAAGACGAATGTCTCAGAACTTTTGTGTGCATTAACATAATTCAAGAGATTATAATCTAAAAGAGATTAAAATATACTATGGCCATTTACTTAACATTTCAAATCTAGATCTCAAGATTATAGAATAACTACATTGATAGTTTAATGAAGGCGGCTGTTGTGGATACTGACCAGAGTTCTCTTGCTTTTCATCAGTGTCACAGTGATGCCATCAACAGTCACGTATAGTTTTCTCAGGTAAGAAACGCCAGAAATGCCTCTCTCTTCATTCTTACCCTCTATGGAGAACCAGGGGCCTGCAGACCCAGGAGGGAAGAAAGTGAAGTTATGTTTTAAAGCTTTACATGTATGTTCTTATTTGAACTTTTTAAGTTAATTCTGGGGACATTTAATGTACATTTAATGAATAGGAAAAATACATCTGTTTGTTACTCCAAACACCTGCTGATGACCAGTACTCTAGTAAGTACTCTAGTAACTGCTCATTGTGGATAGTTGGCTTTGGTCATTGCTTACCAGTGTTGTTTTTGCAGGTGCGGGCCAGAGTGTAGGTGCAAGTGCCCATGTAGCTGTAGTATTTGCCATCAAAAGTGTTATAATGAGGATCACCAGAAATAATACAGTCTTCAGATTCTGGCAGATTGAGGAAAGAGATTGATCAGCTATTTTTGAAGCTCTAAAGAGTGTGTAAAGTTCAATAGTTTACCGTTGCACACTATTTGCAAATAGTTTATTGTAAACATGCATAGTCGAGCTACAGTCTCCATCTCTCTAGCCAAGTATACATGATGAAATGTTTAATCTAATATTAGAAGGGTTAATTACATATCACATATGTCATTTTAGAGCCATTGCAGGAAGCCAAGCCCAATTGTTGTCTTGTTAATGCATATACATGCTGGATAAAGCGAACTTGTTCAACATTGCAAAAACTGGACTTGTATGATTTTAAGTCATACATTTATTAAAAAAGACATTATTGCTTTAGCCTGACTGAAACTGGATGGATGGATGTTTGAAAATTGAACTGAAACAGGCTTACTGAATTAACCAGAGTACTCACCTTGTGGGTAACACCCAATTACACCACCCTGTACTCCACATTGTTCCATTGGTGGGCACTTGCCAGCATTACAGGTGACATTTGGGGGGTTGCACGTACACAGTTGCTCACAGTCCTTAGTGTAGAACTCTTCACCTGGCTAAATCCACGGAGAGAGGAAAAGTCAGGAAAAATACTAGTTGATTGACTATAACAACTATTTCTGTCCTAAATGATACCAAATTCAATTTCCTCACCTGATAATAATTTCCATTATCGCTACAACCACACGTTTCTTCTTTTACACACTTGCCAGCACTGAGGATATATCCAGGGTCACAAACACATCCTTCAGAACAAGGCCCACTGCACTGACTTGGTGGAAATGGAGTGCAGGAAGGCTGGCAAACTGGTGCGCATGATTCAAAGTGACTGTTGGGTGGGCATTTCAGAGCTGGAGAGGAAGAATGTGTATTAGCGCTAATCATAATTTTGTGACTTCACTCTATTTTACAGTACGAGAAATAGGACAAGCCATTCATGTCTGTGTTTTTGTCAGAGTTTATGGTTAAGGAGTATGTATTTTTCAGACATACGACAGAAGGTGCTGTTTCTCCAGGGCCCAATTGTGACTCCACGGTCCTGGCATTCATTGACGTATGACTCTATTGCTTCACACAAAGCAGAGTGAGCACCATCCAGCTCACAAACGTCAAACAGACAGTCTTGGAAGAAACCCTACACACAAGGTTAAGATCTGTAAGTAAGTTATATGGCTAAAATTATGTACTAAAGCTTTTCAAATAAATTTTTTCGATTTCACTCACATTGGGGTTGACTTTTGGATGGCAAGCAGCAAATGGGCCATTGCTGTCCAATATGATACCACAGTAAGCAGGCCCTTCATACAACTCCTGCTCAGCATCTGTGCACCCTGGGGATGGGCCAACCTCTGGCTTGTTACACCTGAAGGCAGAATCAGAGGTGAGTCATCTATGATGTGAATTAATAGAGACACATCTTTTAGTTGTAACAGCATGTGCCTTGTGTAGTGCCTTACTCAGGGTCTGTGTTCCAGCTGTGGCCAAAGTCATTGGGGCTTTGGGCCAGTTCACCGGTTGGGGTCTGGAAGTCATCCTGAGGGTCTCCGTTGTAGTCCCCACACAGTCCACAAAGTTTGTCCTCATAGCTGTAAAACGATCACAAGCATGTAGAAACATTCAAAAGTGAATCAACTTATAAATGTTGTTACTACGAAGACGTTTATAAGAACCATACTCACTCCTTGATAACTTTAATGTCCATATAGTGGTTTCCATCGTAACGTACGGTTACTCCAAAGTTCAAGGCCACTGTGTAGTGCTTGCCAGACATAAAAATGTCAACACCACTGACAGGACTCAGAGGAATGTTCACATTGGTTCCATTGACCTGAGAAAAGTCAGAAAACATAAGTGACATTTTGAATGTGCGACTAAATTACATGTATGTACTGTATATGTGCACAAATAATGTGTACATGATATATGTATAAATCATTAATATTGAAAATGATGTTCTTTTCTCTTACTTGAACAGTTCCTCCTTTCAGAATGGACACTATGACTCCCAGCGCATGGACATGAACTGCTTTTACGTAGCTGATATGAGGATTGTTGTAGCGATTCTCATTGTCTGTGTACACAGCGAAGTAAGGTACGTCTGTGCTGTTACAAGGCTCAGACATCAGGTAAGAACAGTTTCCCATGAAATCATAGCGCCGGTTATCAAAGGTGTTATAATGGGGGTCACCAGAGGCAGTACAGGTGGAGGTTCCTGTGAATGAAAAATCCCTTGGTGTCAAATATAAAAATTCTAACAAAAATACTTAGAGTTGAAGATTGTATAAAATAGCTTTGTGTTTGGAAGTTAGCATGATGTTTGAGGGTAATCATAGATAACCTGTAAATTGATAGCTTGTCAGTAAAAATAATAGTAGGTTAAGGGAAGATTGTTGCGGTTTTCTATAATACCTTTAGGGTAGCAGCCGTGCACTCCACCAACCTCTCGACATTCTTCTGTCACAGGGTCACAGGTGTTGTCCACACAATCAAAGATGTAGTTGCCAACACAGCGACACAACTTGGAACAGCCATCTCCAAATATGATCTCACCAGGCTGAGTGTAAATACAAACCAAGATTTTTTAGAGCAAAAGCTTAGGTCCCAAAGCAGGATAAAAATGCAGCCTCACAATGACAAGTCTTGTACCTCAAAGTAATTGTTTTCTTCATCCAGACATCCACACTGTTCAATAGGAACACAGCGCCGGCCACGGAAAACAAATCCTGGTTTACAGAAGCAGCCGCTGATGCAAGAACCAGAGCAGTTAGTAGAGGGTTCTGCGCAGGTAGGAATACAGGCTGGGCCGCAATCAATGTACTCCGAGTCGGGAGGGCATTTCACTGTTTGAAGACAAGAAGGGTTTGTTTATCTAAACAAATGTTATAATGTTTTGGTAAATGTTTCTATTCAAAATAGAACACGTTTAGCTTACCTGGTGGTGTTGGTTCTGGAGTAGTTGGTCTAGGTGTAGTAGGTTTAGGAGTTGATGGACCTGGTGTCGTTGGTTTAGGTGAAGTGGGTTGAGGTGTAGATGGTTTAGGTGTAGTGGGTTGGGGTGGGGATGGCTTAGGTGTTGTTGGAGTTGCTAAAAAGCAAGAAAACAATTAATAGACTGGTGCATCATCCATAAAATTTGTATTATATGACAAGGGTACTTTTAGACTTACATTAGCATTAATGACATTGTCTGCCACCTACCTGTACAAGTGGTAATGCAGACACTATCAATTGCAATATCTGTCTTGTCTGTTTCACCATAAACACCTACAATTACAAACTGAAATAAAAAAAGTATTAAAAAATGAACCTTTGGCAACATTTATGATGAATATAAATTGCTGTGTCACTGTGTCAAAAATGTAAAAAGCTCACTTACAAATTGTTAACTGAGAGAATAAAACTGACCTCCACTGAATCAGCTGAACCAATGTAGCGAATGGTTGCAGGCTTCCAGCCCTGACCTTGATTTCCTTTGAGGCTGAAAATAGGGGCTCCAAGTGCTCCACCTAAAAATAAAAGGTAATAATCATGAAACAAATCTGAGCCAAAATCCATGTAATTAATCTGCATAATAACATTTTTGAAAGTCATTGATCATCTAGGTTTAATTTTGTGTATATGGGAATACGATTGTCATATAATAATTGTATTTGTAATTTCATAATTGACCTTTGAACCTACAGATGTTTTAGTAATAAGGTAATATTAGTAATAACAGCTTGTGACTCTTACCGGTGGTGACTGCATGGACATTTAGCTCCATGTTGGTGGCACTGCCATACATGTAGTAATGGAAGTCCAGCTGTAGGCAACCAGAGGCTGAGGTAGAGGGGCTCCAGAGCTGAGCGGATTCTCCTTCAGTGCTATAGCTGGAGTCCATTAACAGGTATGATCCCACTGCATTGGAAAGAAACAGTTTGAGGAAATAGAGAATGCCAAGAGGACTGAAAGCAGTCTTTAAAATCATTGATATGACAGGGTGGAATACTGGACTCACATCCTGGTTTGGAAAAGTCATCATCAGGGCCAGTGCCTGGTGTCTCTGTCTGTCCATTCCAAAGCTCCCAACCAAAAATGTCATCATTAGGTACCACATTCGTCCAGCCGCATTCATTATTATCATCAAAATCACACCCAGCTATACAGCCTGTATAAAAACAAACAAAAAATGTTGTTATAAATGTTATAAAATCATCACTTTAATATTAAATGTTTATCTTTGCAACATGCAATAAGGGCAAAATAAAGTACCAGCACAGGCTCCCTCAGTGATGACAATGTTATCCAGGGCAGTGTCACATGATGAGGAGAGCCCACGCATTGCTTGAAACACAATCTAGAAGAGAAAAATGACATTAAAACTTACTGAAAGGGGATTTTCTTTCACATTGTATAAGAGTCACAACGTTCATCTGTCATCTGTTATCATGAGCTTCAGAAATGTTCTTTGTCTTGGTAACATTGACTTTTTTTTATAACTGATGCTAAAGAAAAGGCCTACATAGATTAGAGACATTATAATACATAGCAAGCCTTTTGCCTTAAACACAATGGCCACACTGAAACTTAATAAGTCTCAAGGCCATAATACTCAGCCAATTTTTAAGGCAATTTAGTGAGGTATAACTAGACTGTACTCATGTATTTCATTTTAAAAGCATGCTAGAACTATAGAATAAATGGCATACATCTGTAGCATTGTAAAAACACTTGCATTAGTATTAATCACAATTTTTACAGTTTTTAAGCAGACCCATTTACCTGAGTAGTCTGTCCAGCTGGTATGGGCACAGTGACAGAGGCTCCAAGCCATGACGGGCTCTGTATCCCAGTTTTTTGCCACATTTGTTCCTCAGAGCCAGGATGTTTGGCAAACACAGTCAGGGTGTTTCTGCTGTCAGAGCCATACATGTAGTAGTAGAACTGTACACAGATCTCAGAAGGTCCACTACTAATAACTGGGCTGAAAAGGCGTACTCTCTGTCCATTCACTGAGTTGTCAGCCTCATGATATATGTAATAACCAGCTATGGGGGAAAGGGTTCAATTTAATGAGAGCAATAAACTGTTAAACACAATTCGTTTTTAATAATTTTATAGGTTGCTTGACAAAACATTTTATAGTGCACGTCCCTTCAATCTGTAATTTTGTAAACATTTCTGGTTGCGGTAATTTCAGTAATATCCAGTTTTAAATATTATTTCCAAGTGATTATGCATCTTAAGTTCAGTGACTGATCACTGGATTATTGTTTGTTGGCTAGGGGATCATACTCACTTCCATCTGGATAGTCTCCATCAGGCCCAGTGCCTGGGGTTGGGGTTGGTCCACTGTGACGCGTCCAGTCCCCGTTATCTGTGGTGTCTTGTTGAAAGTTGCAGAATGGTTCTTCATTTTGGTTGAAATCACAGGAGACCAACACTGCTTAAAAACAAGACATTACAGTTTTCAATGGTAGAAATGGTCTAGAATTGACTATAGTAGGAATTCCAGTTGACTTTAGATTACTTATTTAAGGATATGCTCAAACTAGTCCTAAAATGAGGAATGAGTAATGCGAACATTTTTATATGTATCATTTTCCAGTGGTACAATACAATAAATGGTCTTTATGTTCATAATGTGTTGGTTATTACATGGACCTTAGATATGCTTTATGGGGGCCTACTGTACTCCACCCATTTACAACCAGTTCTCATGTCATTTTGTAATCATATGTGACCTTGCTTGATTGCAAGCATGAACATTTTGTGCAAAGTCAAGCATGTTTTTTTTTTGTGACAGAACAAAGTCTCTCCCCAGTGTCAAATTAGTGTAAGATAATAGTCTTTGCACAGATTTGTAGGATATGATAATAGTAGTTCTTAGTTGTATTGTAGTAATTTATTTATATTAAAATATTACATAATATTTGAAAAAGAAAAGAGTAAAACAAATGATTGAAATATAGACATTTTGCAGTAGCACTAATTCTCTGTTTAATCATTGTCCTTATTACATTTTACATAATAATTTACTTACCTGCATCTCTCTCTGTCATGTGATATCTGTAAAAACAGAAAACAAGAAGGCAGGCTGAGTAATAAGTAAGTAATCAGAAATAAAGTAATACATAAGTAATATCAGAGAAAAGAGCTGGCAATATTTTACCATCCTTGTTAAGTATTAAATTAGCTGCATAATCACATTAATTTCTTATCTACAAAGGCATAAAAGTAGTGTAATTCAGTTACATAACAGTAGTCATCATCATAATATTTATCATTTCTGGCCCTGGACCACAAAAAAAAAGTGTCAATTTTTGGAAATTGAGATTTCCAAAAAGCTGAATAAATAAGCTTTCCATTGATGTTTGGTTTGTTAGGATAGGACAATATTTGGCCGAGATACCGCTATTTTAAAATCTGGAATGTGAGGGTGCAAAAAAAGCTAAATACTGAGAAAATCACCTTTAAAGTTGTCTAAATGAAGTTCTTAGCAATGCATATTACTGATCAAAAATTACGTTTTGATATATTAACTAAATTCACTAAATATCTTCATGGAACATGATCTTTATCCTAATGACTTTTGGCATAAAAGAAAAATGGATAATTTTGACCCATACAATGTATTTTTGGCTATTGCTACAAATATACCCCAGCGACTTAAGACTGGGTTTGTGCTCCAGGGTCACATTTGTTCCCATCATTATGATCAAATGTTAAATGCTTAATTACATTTGAATAAAAACTGTTATGAAGTGTCAATTAATGCCTTTGTAATACATTAAAGTTGTGTATGAAATTAAGAAATAGCAAGACATACGTTAACATGCTTTTACACTTAGTTTTTAATTTTGCCTGTTTTCATACAGCTAATTGTTAGAAACGTGTGGCTCTATTTAAATGCCTGATGCAAAAAATAATCACGTATTCACTGAATCATGTACTTTGTATATATATTATTTATAATGTATGTTTATATATTTATAATATATTTACAATAAGTATTTGTGCGTTATACATATCAATATGTATACAATGTAGGCTACATCATTTTGGTAATATATATAATCAAGTCTTTTACTCAATCTGGTAGTTAATAAAAGCAATATTAAATTTACATTCACATCACTACTGAAACATTATACCAAATTACTAAATAATTATGAGCATCTCACCTATTTGCATTGTTGTCTATGGTAAAGCAACATGTTATCCATGTTAATACTAGTATTAACTCCAGATGTCCCATGTCTGGATTAATGGATGGTGTTAGGTTCACTAAGGTAGAAGTGAGAAAGCTGTTTGAGTTTATAAAGGGTTGTGTGATGCATGGTCGGTGAGGCAGGGCATAAGAAGGTGTGTATCACTTTTATCACTTTCATGAATATTATTTTACATATCTTATTACAAGACTGGTGTAGTGAATCAGTAACTGTTCGTGATAGGGCCTGGGTGTGTCCCCCATTCTCTTAGGTCTTATGGGTGGAAAGATTTATCAGAAGATGCAGTGAAATTCAGCTCATGCAGTACATAGACCTTTGTAGTGACCTCTTAAATCAGGATTCCCCGTATGGTTTATGATCATTTTTTTACAATTCCTTTTTTTACTAGTCTGAATAGTACCAGGAATTCAATGTTGACGACACTAAGCTTTTTAAGCTAAACAAATTCAAATATAAAATATTGGACAATTTTTTTTATAGAATTAGCAGTCCATAAGTTCCATGAATTCTCATGTTTCAAAGGAGGCCAGAGTCAGAAGTCATCCTGGGAGATCAATACTGAGCTTTTTGTATTTGTTGGTATCTTAATTATGTTGTAGGTATTTTAATTACTCAATTTGTTGAGTATCTTGTAAAAAAATTATATAAAATAAACACATACACAAGTTTAATTTGTCATTACTGTATGACAATAAACTGTGTGTGCCTGAATATACATTTGCAAAATGACTAAAGTAATATTTAAATTCAAGTTAAGATTTTTTAGTTTTCCATTTACAGAAGCTTTCATCATCACAAACATCCTTATTTTTCTCAGACCCATTAACCAACAGAACACTGAACGATTAGATTATCTTAACCTGTAATTTCCTCGACTTTGGACTGATGCTTTTATCAGTGTAAAATAAGTATGAAAATTTAACAACACACAAAAGCGTAATTTTTCACTGAAATAATGATTTTTGTTAGGAAAATGAATCAGTGCTTACAACTATTACTTCTGATGCCAAATTAGTTTTTGCCTCGTGACCAGAACTGATGGAAGTCACTCCTATGTGATTCCACCCTGTTTTCTGGATAACGCATGTATGTTTATGGTGCCTGTAAAAAGAGACTCCCTGTGAATGATGTTCCAAATCAGGTCCAGCCCAGCAGAATGAACCACTGAAGCTAGATGAGTAGAGCTCAACCCCCTCTTAAATTATTCCAAAGTATTTGACTCCAGCTAAACTTACAATAAAGATCATTTCAAACCTTTTTTCTTCACGTACTTCAGTGGATCGTTTGAATATCAGATACATAAAAACTGTATACTTAGTACGCCATTAACACACATCATGTTATATAATGTTTAACAGATTTGAATGTGCATACTGATCTGTTAAGCATTTTATTATGTTTCTTAATGACTTTACTGTAAAATGTTACTGAATCATCTGAATACGTGATGTAGCCTCCCAATGGACATTAGCTGTTTTGTCATTTGTTAATGAAAACTGAAAATCTTGAACTATTGTTTTTTTCGGCTGTTAAATATAGAAGTGTTTGCTTAAAGACACTTGAATTAATAAGGGGATTTGGCTTAAGGAAGTTTTGCTTTTGAAACATTTGCATCTGTTTGCTTATGCATAATTTGAACGTAAAAGAGGAAGTTATGTATACAGTCATACAAGGAAGGCACACAGCTGGGAAAAAATGTAACAAATGTATTGTACCTGTATTTATTTATGGACATGACCAGTGAGTGTGGTTCAGTTGATATAAAAGTTGGGAAACACTTTACAATAAGGTTACACTTAGCCTTATTATGAAATAACTATTAACTATTTTTACAGCTTTTATTAAATGGTAATGTTCATTTTTACATATACTGTTGTTAATTTTTAATTATTGTAAAGAGTGTTCCTTGTACAAAATCTAAATATTAAAAATGTAATTTAATATACACTATCATTCAGAGGTTTAAAGGATGCAAAACAAAATTGAAAAAATAAAGACAATACTCTTTATACAGCAAGGATTCATTAAATGATCAAAATTTACAGTGCAGACATTTATGTTTCAAATTATTTCTATCGAAAATAAATGTTGTTCTTGTAAACTTTCTCTTTCTTAGAATTCAGTAAAACATGTATATGTCAGGATCCTGGACTGTTTGGTTGTGTTTTTGCTCCTCATGTGTTCCCTGTGATCCAGTTTCTCCCGTCTGATTGTTTTAATTTGCTCCAGGTGTGTCTCATCGTCTTCCCCTATTACCAAGTGTTTATAAGCCCCAGTCCTTTCAGTTAGTGTTTGTCGGATCTGAACATCATTCCTCGTGTTTCCTCCCATGCTCCCAGTTGATTAAATGATGATTAAAAGACTCGTTTGTGAATTCCTCATCTCCTGGCTTCCTTGTTCCGTGTTCCCTGGCAGAGTGCGACAGTATAACATTTTCGTTATACATATGAAATATATTAAGCAACACAACTATTTTCAACACTGGTAATAAGAAATGTTTCTTGAGCACCAAATCAACATATTAGAATGCCTTCTGAAGGATCATGTGACACAGAAGACAGTAATGGCTGAACCATTACAGGAATAAATTACATTTTAAAATATATTAAAATAGAAAAGTTATTTTCAACATTTTTCACAATAGTACGGTTTTACTGTATTAACTTTTGTATGTAAAAATTAACATTTAAAAAGATAAAGTATTGTTCATTTAACTATTGCATTACGTTTGTCACTCAGCACGGTGAAAAAAATATTTAAAATATTTTTTTTTATTATTATTCATTTTTAAATAATTTGTAGCTGGAAACTTTGCCATATTTATAATTTCATTGTATGTAAGTACAATGACAATAAACAATCTGAATGTTAACTTGTAAGTCTTTTTTTCTAACAAATATAATTGATCTATTCTTGTATGTAGAGAGTTTCCCCGGAAACTACACTGATAAACTAGTTTAAACCTTTGTCCCATGGTATATTATGGTAGATTACAGTCCTCTGAGTCATGACTGTACCAAAACCTCCTCACTGTTGCTATTGATAAATCGCACTGTTCACATAGCGAGTCAAATAAACACATAATGTACAGGCTGTCACGCTCCCTCTGGGAGCAGGGAAAGGCAGAGGCGAGCAACTTCTCTTCAACACAGACTTTAATGAAGCAAACTTAGGATTCACAGGAACCGTGGAGACAGCAACTGAAGAGAGGGGTTTGACGGTCAGACTGGACACAGAGGAAGGGAAACACAGGGTTTAAGAACACTGGGAAATTAACGAGGAACAGGTGTGGACTAATCAAACACAGGGCTAGGGACTAATTAAACAATGATGACAAACGAGGACAGGAACAGGAATGCCAAATATGGGCACGAGAGGAGGGGAACCACAAGACAAGGACTGACATTACGCCCCCCTCCGGAAGGCGTGTCCTCACGCCTAACACCATCCAATGGGGAGGGGGGGTGGGCGCTCTGGAGGCCTCCAGGGCGGTGCCCGTTCCAGGGGCCATGGCGGGTCAGGGGACTCGGGAGGCCATGGCGGGTCTGGAGACTCGGGAGGCCATGGCGGGTCTGGAGACTCGGGAGGCCATGGCGGGTCTGGAGACTCGGGAGGCCAGGGCCTATTTTTTTCGGGCCCGAGGGGTTCTGTGGCCTTGGCCCTTGGCACTTGACACAGGCTGTGACCCTCTTACCCCCCCCCAAAATTTTCTTGGGGAAGCTCCCCCCTGGGAGCCACAGAGGAGCGGGCTCTGTCGGGCGCTCTTGCAGCGCGGACTCTGTCGGGCGCTCTTGCAGCGCGGGGCTGGACAGAACCAGCGGGAACTCAGGAGGGCTAGACGGAACCAGCGGGAACGTGCGTGGAGCCGGCACGGGAGGGCACGTGCGAGGAGCCGGCACGGGAGGGCGCTCGGGAAGCGCGGACAACTGGGGGCGCTCTTGCAGCGCGGAAACTTGGGGACGCTCTTGAAGCGCAGCCACTTGGGGACGCTCTTGATGAGCTGGGCTGGACGGAACCAGCGGGAACTCAGGAGGGCACGGGCGTGGAGCCGGCACGGGAGGGCGCTCGGGAAGCGCGGACACTTGGGGGCGCTCGGGAAGCGCGGACACTTGGGGGCGCTCGGGAGGCGCGGACACTTGGGGGCGCTCGGGAGGCGCGGACACCTGGGGGCGCTCGGGAGGCGCGGACACCTGGGGGCGCTCGGGAGGCGCGGACACCTGGGGGCGCTCGGGAGGCGCGGGGCTGGATGGAACCAGCGGAGACGAAGGAGAGCCGGACGGAACCAGCGGGAACTCAGGAGGGCTGGACGGAACCAGCGGGAACTCAGGAGGGCTGGACGGAACCAGCGGGAACTCAGGAGGGCTGGACGGAACCAGCGGGTACTCAGGAGGGCTGGACGGAACCAGCGGGAACCCAGGAGGGCTGGACGGAACCAGCGGGAACCCAGGAGGGCTGGACGGAACCAGCGGGAACCCAGGAGGGCTGGACGGAACCAGCGGGAACCCAGGAGGGCTGGACGGAACCAGCGGGAACCCAGGAGGGCTGGACGGAACCAGCGGGAACCCAGGAGGGCTGGACGGAACCAGCGGGAACCCAGGAGGGCTGGACGGAACCAGCGGGAACCCAGGAGGGCTGGACGGAACCAGCGGGAACTCAGGAGGGCTGGACGGAGCCAGCGGGAACTCAGGAGGGCACTTGCGAGGAGCAGGTACAGGAGGGCGCTCTTGAAGCACGGGGTTGCTCTGGGCTGAGGACAGCAGCAGTGCTGGGAAGAGTTGGGTGGCCGGAACATTTGGCAGGGCATGTGGAGGGTCCTGGCGAGCGGTGAGCTGGTGAGGCCGGGTTGTTCTCGGGTTGGGTTGGACGAAGATCGGTTTGACATTCTTCGACTTCGAAATCAATGCCATGTACATTGAGGACATAATTTATCAGCCCGATAAGGGAAAAACTGGACGTGGGGATATCGCAGCTGATGACATCTTTGTCCAACCCAAACCGAAAACACACACCGAGCGAGGCGTCAATCCAGCTCACCTCGTTGGAAAGCTCAAGAAACTCCTCAACATACCTTACCAAATCCCGACCATCCTGCCGCAGACACCAAAGCCTGTCTTCAGCCATAGTTGAGTTGTATAGGTCCAGTCTTCTGTCACGCTCCCTCTGGGAGCAGGGAAAGGCAGAGGCGAGCAACTTCTCTTCAACACAAACTTTAATGAAGCAAACTTAGGATTCACAGGAACCGTGGAGACAGCAACTGAAGAGAGGGGTTTGACGGTCAGACTGGACACAGAGGCAGGGAAACACAGGGTTTAAGAACACTGGGAAATTAACGAGGAACAGGTGTGGACTAATCAAACACAGGGCTAGGGACTAATTAAACAATGATGACAAACGAGGACAGGAACAGGAAGGCCAAATATGGGCACGAGAGGAGGGGAACCACAAGACAAGGACTGACATTGGCTCCTTTAATTAATCACTTACTTAAATCTCTTCCCATGCAGATGCTACTGTTCTTTGAATGCTGTTCTCTGTTCTCCCTGCAAAAATAATGTTTATATTGTCATAGCTAAGAAATTCTCTGCAAAACTGCCTCCCACACTTTGTTACTCGTGTGTTTTTCCATCTGTGTATAATCTCAATAATAATCTCACATCAAACACCATTTGATTGTATTTATTTTGATTTTATTTTATACATAAAAAGTAGGAATTAAATAATTGCTCGTCTTTTTTCCATGAAAATGGATTTCCCCTATATAGACATAATTATAAACATTTGATAATAAATCATATATCATATGACTTGTCCTAGGATGCCTAAAGCATATCCTCCGTTTTCTCAAATTCAAATGAATTTTGACCCACTCATCTTCACAACATTACTTCTGTTCATTAATTCATATATTCACATATCTCAAGATCCTGTCACAACATCTCAACTGTACTTGGCAACTGTATCAAATGTTGATCTTTTTCTGTTTATTCAGTATCACTGTGGAATGATGGATTTGTTGAAAACAGCCTTATAAACCCAGATTTATAAGCAGCTACGTTTGCTTCGTTGAGTTCATCAAAGGTGTCTGGTTCTCCTGACATAGGGTTAAGACACACTTTAGACCAGAAGTCTGCATAAAATTCTGTGTTTATAGAGTATATCATTACTTTCTTAATACTGTAAACCTATAGAAGGAAAAACGAGAACAGCCAAAATACAGACAGCACATCACATGTCCCACCAGAGACAGTAATATCTGATCACTGTTACACAACAATAAAGGACGCATATCACTCGGTTCCATGAGCAGCTTTAGGACTCTCTGATCACTGTTTGGTTCATCTTATACCGACCTACAGGCAGAAACTTAAGTCTGCAAAGCCTGTATTAAGATCTCTTAAAAGATGGACTAATGAAACAGAGCAGGACTTACAAGCCTGTTTCGACCTTACTGATTGGACTGTTTTTGAAGCCGCTGCCTGGACAAGCTCACAGAGACTGTAGCATCATATATCAGTTTCTGTGAGGATATGTGCATTCCTAACAGGACTCATCTAATCTACAACAATGACAAACCATGGTTCACTGCAAAACTCAGACAGCTCCGTCAGGCTAAAGAAGATGCTTACAGAAAAGGAGATAAAGTCTTGTACAAACAGGCCAAATACACACTGGAAAAGGAGATCAGAGCGGCAAAGAGGAATTATTCTGACAAGCTAAGGAAAAAAATTATCTTCCAGTGATCCTGCTTCAGTGTGGAGAGGAATGAAAGATACCACCAGTTACAAGACACCATCCCCCAGTACTGTGGAGAATCAACACCTGGAAGACGACCTGAACGAGTTTTATTGTCGTTTTGAAAAATGACCCCACACCCACTCTGAACACCTCTCCACACAACCAATAACACCTCCAGCAACCCCCCTCCCCCACACCTACAATTCAAATCAGCGAAGAAGATGTGTGCCAGGTCTTCAGGAAGAACAAAAGAAGGAAAGCACCATGCCCAGACGGTGTGTCACCAGCCTGAAATCCTGTGCTGATCAGCTGGCCCCCATCTTCACACAGATCTTCAACAGATCACTTGAGCTGTGTGAAGTCCCCTCATGCTTCATTCGCTCCACCATCATCCCCGTCCCAAAGAAACCCAAAATTACTGGACTTAATGACTACAGACCTGTAGCCCTAACGTCTGTAGCCATGAAATCATTTGAAAGACTGGTTTTGGCTTATCTGAAGGACATCACTGGACCCTCACTGGACCCCCTGCAGTTAGCCTACAGAGCAAACAGGTCTGTGGATGATGCAGTCAATATGGGACTGCACTTCATCCTGCAGCATCTGGACAGACCAGGGACTTATGTGAGCATCCTGTTTGTGGACTTCAGCTCCGCTTTTAACACCATCATCCCAGACACCCTTCAGAATAAACTAACCCAGCTCTCCGTCCCCACCTCCGTCTGCCAGTGGATCAACAGCTTCTTGAAAGACAGACAGCAGTTAGTAAAGCTTGATAAATTCACATCCAGCACTCGAACCATCAGCACTGGAGCTCCTCAGGGCTGCGTACTCTCCCCACTGCTCTTCTCCCTCTACACCAACGACTGCACATCTAAAGACCTCTCTGTCAAGCTCCTGAAGTTTGCAGACGACACCACACTGATCGGCCTCATCCAGGATGGTGACGAGTCTGCTTACAGACAGGAGGTTAAGGAGCTGGCTGTATGGTGCAGTCTTAACAACCTGGAGCTTAACACGCTCATAACTGTGGAGCTGATTGTTGACTTCAGGAGAAACCCCCCTGCTCTCCCCCCACTCACCATCATGAACAGCACTGTAACTGCAGTGGAGTCATTCAGATTCCTGGGCACCACCATCTCCCAGGACCTGAAATGAGATATTCACATAGACTCCATTGTCAGAAAGGCCCAGCAGAGGTTGTACTTTCTTCACCAGCTGAGGAAGTTCAACCTGCCACAAGACTTACTGAAACAGTTCTACTCCGCCATCATCGAATCCATCCTCTGCACCTCAATAACTGTCTGGTTCAGCTCAGCTGCCAAATCTGACCTCAGAAGACTACAGAGGGTAGTCCGGACTGCTGAGCGAATCATTGCTACAACCCTCCCCACTCTCCAAGAACTGTACTCATCCAGAGTGAGCAAAAGGGCTGGTAAAATCACTCTGGACCCCTCACACCCAGCACACTCCCTCTTTGAACTGTTACCGTCTGGTCGATGCTACAGAGCTCTGAGCACCAGAAAGACCAGACACAGAAACAGTTTCTTCCCTCAGTCAATACATCTCATGAACACTCAGCAATAAATGTGGAACACACAACTATAATACATTATCCATTCACCACACTCACTTACTTTATTTTTATTTTCTCATACCTAATTTGCACATACATGACCTGTACATACATAGTTATCTATATTATATATTGTGTTTTTGCTGCTTTGTACATTGCCTATTTGGTCATTTGTATATTATTCTTTTATTATCTGTGTCCTGTCCTGTTGCTGTCTTTCTGTTGCACTGTGGAGCTTCTGTCACTACAACAAATTCCTTGTATGTGTAAACATACCTGGCCAATAAAGCTCATTCTGATTCTGATTCTGATAATTTTAAGGCAACAGGTTTCCTCAATTTTTTTAAGTTAAGTCAGCATCACTTTTTACAGTGTGGGAACGATGGAGCACGAAGAGCAGATCGTCAGAGGAGCTAATAGGCAGGTAATCTCAGGTAGGAGTCAGGTAAGTCAACATATCAAATGTGAGACCAGACAATGATAGTGCGGGAGGAGTGCAAGGATATAGGGATCTTCATGAGCAGTGACGGGGTGATGATCAATAATCAGGTGACTGGGATCTGGTGAGCGTGGTGGGTGGTGACTGTGACTCCCTGAGAGTGGGGCAGTTACAACTACAATATTGCATGGTAACTTTTTATTTTAAGGTGTCCTTGTTACATGTTCTTACTATTGTAATAACAATAAATTATGCATTAGGCTATTATATACAAATAACCCTACGCCAAACCCTAATCCAAATCCTAACAATATAGTAAGTGCATGTAGTTAATTAATATTACTCAGTACTTAAATGTATAATTACACTGTAACAAGGACACCTTAAAATAAATATTGCACTCTTAAATACAGTCATGGCCTTTTTATCTTTTATTTAAAAAAATCACAAAAATCTAACCTTTCATTGGATAATAAGAATTTAAAATGGGGGGAAATATCATCATGAAATAAATGTTTTTCTCAAATACACGTTGGATACAATTATTGGCACCCCTAGAAGTTCTTATGAGTAAAACATCTCTGAAGTATATTCCCATTCATATTCAGAATTTTGAGCACTCCAGGGGGATTATGAACATGAAATTATCCAGCCATGGCTTCCTGTTTCACAGAAATATAAATAGGAGGCAAAACAAAGCCCAAATTCCCTTAATCATCCATCACAATGAGAAAAAGCAAAGAATATATTTCTGATGTGCAGCAAAAGATAATTGAGCTTAACAAGCTAGAGCAGTGAAAATTCCCATTTTCCACCATCAGGGCAATAATTAAGAATTTCCAATCAACATAAAATGTTAGAAAACTGCCTGGAAGAGGACGTGTGTCTAAGCGTCCTAATGCACGGTGAGAAGGAGTGTTTGAGTGGCTAAAGACTCTCCAACGATCACAGCTGGAGAATTGCAGAAAGTAATAGATAAAAAGTAATAACATTTATTATAGTAATAAAAAGTCTCTGGGTCAGAAAACCTTAAAAAAAATAGTCAAACAGCACCTACATCACCACATGTTGTTTGGGAGGGTTTCAAGAAAAATTCTCCTAGCTCATCCAAAAACAAACTCCAGCATATTCAGTTATCAGACACGACTGGAACTTCAAATGGGACTGGCTTCTATGGTCAGATGAAACAAAAAAAATCAGCTTTTTAGCAGCAAACACTCAAGATGGGTTTGGTGAACACAGGGATAAAAAGTACCCCATGTGTACAATGAAATATACTGCTGTATTGTTTTATGTTGTGCGCCTATATTTCTGTTGGAGGTCCTGGACAACTTGTTTAGACACATGGCATCAAATACCAACAGATAAAAAATCAATAAGTGTCTGACTCTGTTAGAAATCTTATAATGGGCCATGTTTGGATCTTCCAACCAGACAATAATCCAAACACAAACCTCAAAAACAACACAAAAATGGGTCACTGAGCACAAAACCAAGCTTCTGCTGGCCATTCCAGTCCTCTGACCTGAACCCTGTAGAAAATTGGTGGGGTGAACTGAAGAGAAGAAGCACCAACATGGAGCTGGGAATCTAAAGGGTCTGGAGTGATTCTGGATGAAGGAATGGTCTCTGATCTCTTGTCAGATGTTCTCTAACCTCATCAGGCATTATAGGAGAAAATTTAGAGCTGTTAAACTGGCAAATGGAGGTTTCAAAAAGTATTGAATAAAAGGGTGCTGTTAATTGTGGTTAATGTTTATTAGAGATTTGTTTTTATATATATATATTTCCCCCCATTTTAAATTCTTATAATCCAATGAAAGGTTAGATTTTTGTGTATGTTTTAAATAGAAAAAAAAAGGATTAACAATGCAGATTAATTTTCACAGCCGCCTTTGATCATATTTACCAAGGGTGCCGATATTTTTGGCCATGACGGTATAAAGTTATTGGTATTGATGTTTTCACAAAACTTTCTTTATAATGTAAAAATGTTCTTAAAAGATTACACATGCACACACATTGTTCTTTCTGTTCCCAGAAAGGTTCATCTTTATTTTTAAGAATGTAAATGTAAGACTATGCAATATACAATACAGTACAAGGTAGAGTACAATACCAAACCATATACAGTGCAGTATACAAACAGTACATAAACTACGATATAGTATAGAGACAGATTATAGATAGAGGAGGTCACTGAAGGTAAAGAATGATAGATTACGACACTTGTAATTTGAAAGGGTGTTACGTAAACATGGATTATACAGTACAGTTACTATTAGAAGCGTTTGTTGGAAAACGTGTCAGCTGTTGGAAAGATGTTGTTCTTTAACCAGGATGTTTTGGCTGATTTCAGGCATCTAATCTTATCCCCTGTGATGGTGTGATGGATGTACAGGGATTTCATGAGCACCTGTTATCTTTGAGGCTCTGGTGACAAAGTGTTCAGGTTTTGCTTCATTAGGGTATACTTTCTACAATGGCTTTGAAATAACAGACTAGTGAAGAGCAGTCCCTAAAATGCTTTTCTGTGCTGCAGATGTTGGTTTCCATGAATTTTACATGTTTCATTGAAACTCATCACTGACATGCCAGGTTCTTGTTCTGTCCACATCAACATGATATTTTGTGTCACAATTTCTGGAAATAATAAATTAATTTATAAGGTCTCAAGTCCAAAAACAAAACAAAAAACACGTATCTTTTCATAACACACACAAAAAGATCCTTTAAATAAGCATCTTTAACTAAAATGACCACCATGAAACTGGAATGATTGAAAATATGTGGTATAATGAGAGTGTTAAAGAAACGTAATTTACAGAAGCATCTGATTTTTAGATTCTGTGAATAGTCTGTGTAAAAAGTGGTAAAGTTTTAATTGTCATTGCGTGTGTATAGAACAATTGTGGTTGCCAGCAACAAACCTAAACAATGTACTTGTGAAATGTGGGTAGAGTGCATTGATCTTTGTACAAAGAAGTCCACTTGACTGAGCCTTTGCATGATACTGTGGGTGTGGTTTTGATTTGGTCTGCCCTGTTGTAAGGTCGTTTTGACTTTCTGGAATCGTTTAGTCATGACTAATGCGGTATATTGCTGGACCACTATTATTATTGGTCCATCCTGGTCAAGTGCTGACTCACTTTCATCTTCATTGTTTGATTTGGTCTTGATTGATAAATTGTATAGAAGCATAAATATTTTTATGTAAAAAGCAGAGACTCCCTTATTATATGAAACACTTACTGTATAAAACACCTCATCATGGAAGGGAATAGAAAAGCTATTAAAATTGACACTTTAGGTGCTGAGTCAATGACTCTTAAGTAACAAACATGACTATTTGTGCTGTGAGTTGCCATTATTTGTTATGTGAGAATGACAATGGTTGCACTCCAAGGATTCCAGAGTATATGGATAATAGGGCATAACCTCAAATGTGACTTTATTTTGAACAAAGCAAGGCTACGTCAGTAAAGTTGAGGATAATTTCTATGGTATTATTACACCTCCACCTACTGGACGTTGCCTGAAACATACATGCTTGTTACTGTTACTTCTAAACAGCAAGTGGAAAAAACTATTAGGCCTATCACATTGTATTTTATATTTGCAATATACATAGCATCCTGATTTTTTTTTTTCAAAAGGACAGCTATAAGAAATGTGTACATTTGTGTATTTAGCAAACGAAAAGAAAACCGACACAAAAAGGAAGAGGTTTCTGTATTTTTAAGTTACAGTGTCTTAAGACACACAGAAGCTGTCAGGGTTCTTGGCACAGCAGATACTAGAGAGACCCTGATGCGGAATTATCAAGGGAGTGACATTTATTGACAAGATTGAAAAACAGGGCTGAAGTGAGTCCAAACAATAGAAAAGGGCAGTCCGCTGGAAAACAGGAGGATGACCGAAGTCAGACCTGGACCAAGCTAGGCTAGAGAGCAAAGGAGATAGAGCAACACCAGTCAATGATATCAATGGAGATCAGGCAGCAGCTTGGGTAACCAGTGATTGACACTTAGAGCTGTAGTGAACCCAGTCCAATCAGCTAACCAGTTCTTGAGAACAGCAGCCAGGGCTTGATACTTTGAGCTGTAGTGAAACCAGTCCAGTCAGATAGCCAGGTCTTGAGAACGGCAGCCCGGGGGAATCAGGACACAGAACAGGAACAAACACTAAACAAGACAAGACCACAAGACAAAACAACAAGCAACAAAATAAAACATCTGACTACATGCTATGACTAAAAAGGAAAAACCAAAATCAAACTGCTGAGAGCAAATAAATCAAAAAGCAAATTCCAGGAATCTAACTGGAATATAAACTGGCTAAGATGAAAATCAAAATAAAGAAAAGAAAAGCCAAACTAGAGGCTAAAGAAAACTAGAACAAAAAAAAAAAAAAAAAAAAGGAACTAGACTAGAGCAAAATAACAAAAGCAAAGGAATCTTGATAAACCTCAAGAGAACCAATGCAAAGCTAGACAGATAAGGAGAGCAAAAAAACAACACTACTCAATACGACTAGTAGACTGACAATAAATTCTCTTTCACACAAGGAACTCACGCAACGAACCAGCAGAGACATGAGGGAAAGGAGTACAATATAAAGGAGCAGAGCACATGAGGATCAGGTGGACACAATCACGTAAACGAGGACTAGACAAGGACTAAACAAGGGGGCGTGACCATGGGAAACAGGGAGGTTGGACCAGAGGAGCATGTGGCAAACACAAACAGAGACAGAGCCATGTGCTCAGACACAAAACAAACAAAGAAACATTGAACAGGGACAAGACAGACAAGACTGTCAGGGCAGAATCCTGACAGAAGCAAGTATAATGGTTACTCTGTACTCTTCTGAAGGAAAAATTAAGGAGCCGAGTGGGTTTTACTAGTTATTAGGAAAACAAAAGTTCCTAAATCTGGTCCAAAAGTAATAATGAAAAGGTCATTTAGAAGATTTAATCATTTACAATATGAAGATGATGTCAGAAATATAAACTGGTCAGAGGTAATTCTACAAAAGGATCCAGAGAAAGCATTTCAGCTTTTTGATCAAACTCTAATGACAATTGTAGAAAACCATGCACCAATAAAAAAGTTTACGGTTCGAAATGTCAACACCCCGTGGTTGGATCAAGAATTAAAAGATCTTATGAAAGAGACAGATTTAGCTAAACAAGCAGCAATTATATCTAAATTCAAATCGGACTGGCAAATATATTGTAAACTTAGAAATTTTGTAACCAAGGTAAATAAGAAGAAAAAGAAATTGTACTATACTAAGAAAATTGTAGAAATAAAACAAGATAGTAAACTATTATGGAATACACTGAATAATATATTAAGAGGAAATAATAAATCAACTCCAGCTTATTTAGAACATGAAGGTGAATTTTTACTAAACCAAGTGATATAGCGAATCATCTTAATGATTATTTCATAAATAAAATAAATAAACTTAAAAATACTACACAGCCATACAAGACAGATTTATCAAATACACTGATAAATAAGATGATGGAAGGTAAAACATGTAGCTTTAAATTTAAGAGTGTCAGTGGTTCTAAAGTGGAATTACTTCTGATGAATTGCAAAAACAAACCACCTGATGGTGTTGACTACCTTGAACATAAGTTGCTTAAGCCAATAGTTGCAATCATTGCTCCTATTATTGCTCATATAATTAATTTGTGTTTTATGGATAATATATGTCTGCAAGCATGGAAAATATGTAAAGTTGTGCCAATACCTAAAAATAAGAAAATGTCTTTCTCTGGGTTAAATAGTAGACCAATAAGTTTATTACCAATTCTCGCTAAAGTAATGGAAAGAATTGTTTATGAAGGAAAATAATAGGAAAATAATAGGTGTTGTAATGCTTGATTTCACTGCAGCATTTGATATAATTGACCATGACTTACTGTTAAAGAAATTGGAAGTTTATGGTTTTTCACAAACCATTTTTCACAAATTATTATGGATGAAAAGTTATTTGTCAGACAGAAAACAATTAGTTTACTTTAATGGAAGTTTTTCAAAGGTAAGGGTTGTGGAACATGGCGTGCCTCAAGGAAGTTGTCTTGGGCCGCTCCTCTACACAATCTTTACCAATGACCTTCCATCTGTTTAGATAAGGCAAGCATTTCAATGCTTGCTGATAATTCCACTATATATTTAGCAGGAACTGATATTAGTGATTTGAATATAAGATTACAAAGAGAGTTACAGTTAGTGGTGGACTGGATAAAAAGTAACAAACTTCTTAATGCATCTAAAACTACCTGTTTAGTGGTTGGAACTCCTTTTTTTTTTACTTTCCAAACCGAAACTTGAACTCCGCATAGAGCAAAATTTTGTTGAGCAAAGAGAAGAGGCTAAACTTTTGGGAGTGATGATTGATAATAGATTGTGTTGGGACAGACATGTTCAGAAACTGTTAACTAAAATGGGCAACACCTTGTTTGTTATTAAAAGGTGTGCAAAATATTTTACACCACTGATAGTTAAACAAGTATTTCATGCTTTGTTTTTTTCACACCTTGATTATTGCTCTGTGGTTTGGTCCAATGCTTCATTAACTAATATAAAAAACTACAAGTGATTCAGAATAAAGCTGCGCGTGTGGCTCTCTCATGTGGGTTTAGATCAAATGTTGATAAAATGCATGAAAGCCTTTCATGGTTTAAAGTTAAAAATAGATTGGTGTATTCACTTATGGTATTTTTATATAATGTTATAACAAATAAAACACCTTTTACTTTATACACAAAACTATCCTTTAGTATTGATACACATCATTATCCAACGAGGCATGCAGTAGGAGGTATAGTTTTATTTTACCTATAGTGAAAACTAAATCAATTCAACGTTCAGTCAGGTATAGAGCGATGTGTGAATGGAACTCTCTCCCAAATATTATCAAACAACAAAATACTCGGTATGGTTTTAAAATATCACTTAAGACCTTCAATTAAATAGTTAATATTAATTTAATTTAAGGAGATACTGTTAGAGGGTTCTTAGTTATTTTATTTTTTGATATAGATCTATTCGGAGTAGCGACATTTGATTTTTATTTATGGTTATGATTATTATTTTTTTGTGTGTGTGTGATTAATGGCGTTAACTGTATAATATGTATTCTCAAATGTTGTGTAATGTGCGTATGGTGTGTAATGTGATGTTATAAATTGTATTGTCACATGGTAGATTGTAGGACCCCAGGAAGAATAGCTTTTAGCTTATGCTGAAGCTAATGGGGATCCAAATAAAACAAACAAACAAACGCAGTCAAAAGTGAGGTGGATAAAGGCGAGACGTCTCCTGGTTTGGAAAACAACAATCCGTGTAGAGTTAGGTCTGTTTGGGTTCAGAGCAGGACCCCTGGACTCGCAAAGTTTCCATGACGTGCGCTCGTAATTTTTAGACATGTCAGTCTGGAAAATCTTCATTGTTTGTAAGAAACTGTTTACTCAAATTTATTATAGCGAATAGTTTATTCGTCCTGTCTGCCTAAAGTTATACTGAAACAAATCGGCTTATTAATTAATAACAATCAAAAAATTAGAGTGGGGCGGAGAGCATCTGGCCACCAAATCCATCACGTGACGTTCCGTTTGATAAAGTAGGCCAGTGCCTGTTTGTTGGAGGTACGCGGAAGCTGCATTTGTCCTCTCAGCATCCATTAACGGTACGATTTATACTTTAATTAAACTCAAACGCAAATAATTGTTATTATGATCAATATGAATCAAGTTAGTTCACTGTCAAAAATAAAATAGTATAAACATTAACATTAGCGTGCATTTTTGTTAGTAAAAACAAGGTGGTGATACGGGGTTATTTTTCGCGGAGCGTTTGCAATTTAATAAAGTTACTTTATAACTTTTATACAAGTATTTGTTGTTATTCTGGCATGTCAAGCGTATAGTTCCGCTGCTGCGATGGCCGAGTGGTTAAGGCGTTGGATTTGAAATCCAATGGGGTCTCCCCGCGCAGGTTCGAACCCTACTCGCAGCGAGAATTTATCGTTTTGAGGAAGTGAAAACTGCACGATTGAAGTCATATGTCAGAGAAGTGCGTGAGGTATGTTGGTATATGAAAGATGTGCTGAATCCAATAAGCAAGGACATGACTTGTATCCTTATACAGGTGTGGGTTTGGTGAAATACTGAAAATAACTATTGCTGGCAAGTGACAATCTTCTCAAGCATACCCCGATTCAAATTTAAACCTTTAAACAATTATTGCAATTGCTAATGTAAAAACGAAAGCGCATGTAGATAGAATGTTGTCTAAGATTATTTATTATGAAAAATCATGCATAAACGAGGAAGACTAACAATTATTTTCCACATGTCCGTGTGACTTAGGCTACTTTATTCCTAAACTTAATAAAAAATATAACGTGCATTTTATAATACTGTTGTTTTCCTATATTTAAGTTTTATTTTATTGTTTTTTCCCCCGTCAATTTGCAATGAAAATGCTTCTTCAAAACACGAAGGGTTAATTTGATTGAGCTGCCGGGTTAGCTGGACAAATTCCAACGCGTCTTCGATATAATTAGACGAGCTTTCGCCTTCTCTTTCAGAGACTGACAGTCAGACCCGGCACTGTCACCCGAGGACAGCTGTAGATACCAGCTCCAAATACTGTAAGCAGAATGGAAACATATTTATAATCTGGACAAGTTTTCCATTTTCAGCGAAACAACATGTAGGCTTTCTGCGGTTTTGCCAGGTGTTAACTTGTGAACTTATACCCGCCTTTTGCATAAAGATGTCCGGTTTGGGGAAGCTGCGCGTCGCTGTTATCGGAGCCGGTGGTGCGGGACTCTGCGCGGCGCGCCATCTTCTCTCCCGTCGGGACACCTTCGCGACACCTGTGGTGTACGAGCTCACCGACAATATCGGAGGAACCTGGGTCTATGAGGAAAGAGTGGGATGTTACGACAATGGCTTACCGATTCACAGCAGCATGTACAGGGACCTCAGGTCAATTTATAAGTGTTTATTATTTTTATGGCACTAATGTAACTTTATTATATTGCACTGTAATAAATATCGCAAGACATAAGTAGTGATGTCACTTATAACATTTAAAATGTTTAATTGCATATTAAGTGTCAATCAGTGTTGTTACCATTTTAATGCATGCCATGTGACAAGAATTGCTACTTATTGAAGTGTAATGTAAATCAACCTTCTTTTTTTAAATGTTATTTTTACGTAATATCCTCCTTTTAAACTCTTCTTGAAATATCAGTAGCCTGTGACGTATTTTAAATCTTTAAAGCAGTATTGTGGCTTTATAATGTTTTGCCATGTGCTCTTCTCACACACTAGAACCAATATTCCCAAAGAGGTTATGTCTTTCCCTGACTTTCCTTTTGCAAAGCATCTCCCCTCTTTTGTCCATCACACGGAGGTACGGAAGTACCTTGAGAAGTACTGTGATCATTTTCGTCTGTGGGACCACATACAGGTGAAAACGATAATATTTGTAGTAGCCCAGTTCTTACATTTTTTAAATACTCACACCTCTTTGTTGATGTTCAGCATTTCAGGTAAATTCATGCTCAATGCATAGTTTTGACAGACAATTATTAATTTCACTTTTTATGACCAGTCAGTCAAAGTGACTAATCTGTAAAAAAAAACAACTTTATCTTTACTGTACATTTATGATCAGTCTGTGGGATTGTGGAAAACTACTAGAGAATTAATGGTCGCCTGTACAAAGGACTGAATGTTGCTGATGCATCAGTTCGCTTGATAACCATCAGTCTGAATGTAAAAAAGTAATGATAGGTGTATTTCTCTCTTTCAACAAGTTTGGCACCTCAGTGGCTTCAGTGACCCCAGTAGATGTGAAGGGTGGGTGGAATGGGTTGGCTTGGGATGTCACTTCCAACGATGGTGTAGACCACAGCAAATCCACTACAGAGAGATTTGATGCTGTTATGGTGTGCAATGGGTAAGTGTACAGCAAAATGAGTGAAACATTCTCTGTAAAACCTTCCTATGTGCAACTATGGTTAAAATGTACATGCCTAGATCTATAAGGCCATTGAGGGCAGTGGATTAAACAGTAACTAATGATGCAATGAAACTGTATTGCACTTTCACTTATATACTGTGCCAGTTTTCCAGGGTGAGATTTGATTATATAATCAGGTGAAAAATTTGATTGAGTTTTTTTGATTGTTTGAGTCTTTAAAATTAAATTATGTGTGTTTATTCCAGACATTTCTATGATCCCTACATCCCTGCAATACCTGGACTGGAAAAATTCAAAGGTTTTCCCTTCCTTACATTATATAATATGTATTTACTTTGTAAAGCAAAAGAATGTGACATCTTTAAAACCAATTATCTATGTACTTGGCAGCAAAATACCTTTGACATTTGCTTTGACTTGCAAATTCCTAAACGTTCTTTGCTGTTGCAACATGTTATCAGTTTAACAGTCAGAGTGAGGAAATACTGAGAAATTCTTTAGATCAAACCATGGCTTTGGTTGGAAAGTAGATCCAGTTTTGGTTAGTCATTATATTATATTATATTTTATTTATCAGTATAGGTTAATTAACTGTTAGACCTTTATGTTTCTTTATGTTTCTTTTGATGTTGAGACTGGGGCCTTTGTTATCCATTTCACAAAGTGCAAGATTTTCATATCACAGTAAATAATGGAAATGTTATGTATTATAATTTTTGCATTTATGTACACATAATGCATGCTTGCTTTAGTATTGCAATTTTAGTAATTGCTGTTATTACTATAAAACGTAAAAAAATTAAAATAAATAGTGCCTTGCACGCTCAAAATCATTCGTAGGTGCATACAATGAAAGTATAATATAATAATATAATAATATAAATCATGTATTAATCAATCAACATTCATCAGGCTTAAGGGAAAGCTTTAAGAAGGTTGATTAACCAAAACATTTCTAGTTAATTAATATTTTTGGTGATGATGCAAGTTTGACTAGCGTGTGTTCTTTATATATTTTCTATATTCTAAAAAATATTGTATTTTGTCTAAATGTATGTTTTTTTTAGGGACGCTGATGCACAGTCATGATTATCGTAGTGCTGAATCTTTGGCGGGAAAGTCAGTGGTGCTGCTGGGAGCCGGTCTCTCTGGACTAGACATTGCCATGGAGCTCTCCAATGTTGATGCTCAGGTCTTTCACAGTGTTAAATTGTTTAGCTATTTGCAATGCTGCATTTTTTACTTAAGCTGGAATATACTACATAACATTTGCACAGATTTTTAGCAAATTTGCAGTCTGGGCAAGTTAACGCTAGTTTCTGAAAGTCAGTCTGCAGATTTTAGACAATGAGAGTTGACAGAAAAATACCTATGATGACTCCATCCAGTTAGAAGAAAATTAAACATGTTTGATATTTTGAGCTGATTTTTAGAATACATATTGTTTTCTTTTGTCGTCCTAGAAATGAGGCACGTGTTTCTGCACGAGTTTGTAGCTTTTTCTAACAACTTAAATAGCCTGTTAGTGTGTGATCCTAAAGGCTGAATAGACAAATTTTGCCCAGATTTTTGGCTCAATTTACAGTCTGGAGAAATGGACTCCAGTTGCTGAAATAGGGAATTATAGTGGTTAATGTAAGTTACTAACAGTGACAAAGGTCGTGCAAAGCTTTGTGTGAAAGAAGCTTGTGAAGAAATCAAACGCAACTGCACACAGAAGAAACATACTGCAGTAAAAAATGTAGTTTTTATAGTTAGAAAATATGATGTAGCCTAGTTTATTGTTTATTGTTTATTTGGATCCCCATTAGCTTCTACAGAGTGGTTGCTAGTCTTCCTGGGGTCCACAACTCAATCCAAAGCAGAAAATTGTACAAATAGATAAGAAAAACAAACAAACAAACAAACAATACAAAAACACAAATTCACTTATCACATCACAAACTATACATCTCAACAGAAGCAACACTTAAAATATACATCTACATATTTATAAGCATATCTTCACATTTTCTTCTAAATACATTTGTACAGTTGCTCTTTCTTATATTTAGGGGAACCATATTCCAAGCAACAGAACCTCGATAAAGTACAGTATTTTTCATCAAATTTGTTTGTGGACACGGTAAAAAAAGTTGATCCTTACTCACTTGACGTGTTTTATAATCATGTCTAAGTCCAACATAAACAAGCTTTTCAAAGAAAAACAAGGAGTATGATACTTGAATGCCTTATAAAAATATACCAACAATCGTAAATGTAATTTAACCTTCACCAGAAGCCACGATAACTTTCTATGCATATCACTAACATTAACATTAATATTGAACATAATATATACTTACTATATAATCTTTATGTTTGGACCAGGACAACGTATTGTCAAGCATCACACCTAGCAACTTAACATGTGTTACTTGTTCTATTGGCACCCCATTAATAAATAAATTCAATCAGCAGCCTTAGTCATACTATTTTTGTTACTAAAAACAATACATTTAGTTTTTTCTAAATTTAAAATTAATTTATTAATTCGAACCCACTTCATAATTGTTAATAACTCATCACTTAAATTTTCCTGAAGATCAGTTAATGTATGTGCCACGGAGAACATTGTAGAATCATTAGCATACATAACTATATTTGCCTTATCAACAACATATGGTAAATCATTTATAAAAATGGAAAACAATAATGGACCTAAATAACTACCTTGTGGTACACCACAATTGGTGTTTTTAGCTACCGAGAAAGATCCATTATGAAACACTCTCTGTTTTCTATTAGAAAGATAACTTCCAATCCAATCAAGAGCTGTGAGTGAAAAACCATAACATTTTAGTTTAGCAATAAGAATATCATGATCAATAACATCAAAAGCTGCTGTATAGTCTATTAAGACAGCACCGATCAATTTCTTATCATCTAGACATGCTAACCATTCGTCTGTCATGTGTATAAGAGCAGTACTTGTGGAGTGTTCTGCATTAGTAAATAATCCATTGATTCTAAAATATTGTAAAATTTGTCCAAAAATAATTTTCTCCAAGAGCTTGCTCAAAATACTAATTGGCCTACAATTAGATCCTGAAAAATCTGTTTTTCTCATTTTAAGTAATGGTATGATTTTAGATTCTTTACATAGATTCGGATATACACCACTAAGCAAACATCTATGAAGCCAAAGTGCATTTTTAGCTTTTACTGATCTTTTTGTAAGTGGAGCATATTTATCAATTAACTTATTTAATATATCCATAAAGGTATTAAGAGCTACGTTGACATCTTTTTCTTGACATACTTCAGTCCATTGGACACTCTGAACTTCATTAATGAACAAATCTTTGTTGAATCTTTTATATGACCTGGATAATACAATCCTAGTACCTGATTTGGGAATTTTTATCTTTTTGGTTATTGCAATTAAATTATGATCACTACAGCCAACTGCGACTGATACTGCCTTAGAACACAAGTCCTGAGTGTTGGTAAATTTGAGGTCAATGCAACTAGAAGTACTAACATTGTTAACCTTCATACTAATTCTTGTTGGTTGAGTAATCAACTGTCTAAGATTACAAACGTCAGCCATTGATCTTAACTTTTTTGGCAATGAGCAGTTTTTTGAAAGCCAGTCAATATTGAAATCACCAAGTAAAAATATGTCCTTATTTTCTTCTGTTACCCTATCCATATTTTCACCTAGGATGTCCAAAGACTGCACATTAGCACTAGGAGGCCGATAACAACAACCAACTAAAATTGGTTTGCAATGAGGAACAGAAATCTCAACATATGACTTCAATGTAACTATTTATTAGGTCTTTCCTTAAAATAACTCCAAAATGTTCCTTAATATAAAAAGCTACTCCGCCTCCATATTTATCCCGATCTTTCCTATACAATTTATAACCATTAATCATAAGCTCAAGATTACTCATAGCTGAATCTAGATGTGTCTCAGACAATGCTAAAACTTGAATGTTATCTGAATTACATATCCTCGCCACCTTATGTGTTTTATTCCTTAGGTTACATATATTTAAATGTGCAAAAATCATTCCTTTCTTTGACAACATCGATAAAAGAGATGATGTAGAATTGTCATGCATCATAACAAAACAGTAAACAATGAGTAAATTGTAAGGTACAAAATCATTCAAACATCATTCAAAGAGGGTCTATGTTCGAAAATTTCCAGTTCTGGGCAAGATGACTAACTCGTCATATTTCAGGATGGCTCTTTCACCTCTATCACGTGCAGCTCTTAATTTAGGTAGTAGTTACTTTCTTCTCAACTGAAGAGCCTCAGAAAAGTCTTCATTAATAAAAAATATTTATATCCTTTAGCTTAACTTATGCCTTCCAGATTTTCCTCAGTAACAATATCGGCAGGTGTATGATACCAAGTGTTTTTTGTTTTTTTTCAAATGTCATTTAATGTATTCCAGCCTTTAATGTGTGTTAATGCTTGTGACAAAAGAAACCAACTTGTTCTTGTGCTTTTAGAGATGTTCGCATGCTTACTACCTGTTATTACAACGTATGCTTATTACCTGATTACCATCCAAAGTACTTTATCTGGAATTTCTTGTTTATCTTGTACCATTACCTTGACCTCCAGGTCATCCTGAGTCATGGACAGCGGCCACTGACCTGCCCCCTTCCTCCAGGAGTCCAGCAGGCTCCTCCAGTAATCTCTGTACTGGATGATGGCACACTAGAGTTTAAAAATGGGGAGAGAGCCAAGCCAGAGGTGTTCCTGTTTTGTACAGGCTACAACTTCACCTTTCCGTTCCTGGATAAGAAAGTGGGTGTAAAAGTGCAGGAGCACCTCGTCTGGCCTCTCTATAAGTTCCTAATACCCCCAGCCTACCCTTCACTCTTTATAGTGGGCATCTGCAGAGCTATATGCCCCTTCCCACATTTCCATATTCAGGTTAGTTGCAAAGCAAAGGATATTTTGTTTAAGGGAATATGTGTCACTGAGGTACTTCTTAAATTTCCCTTACATCTTCAAATTGTTTCCTCTCATTTTTTCCCAGTCTCAGTTTGTCCTGTCAGTGTTGGATGGTTCTTTCCGCCTGCCATCCCGTGAGGAAATGGAGAAAGATATCGAGCTGGACATTGCTGCCCGTCGTGCCCGTGGAATTGCCACCCACCATATCCTTAAACTGGATTCTGAACAATGGGCTTACAATGACGAGCTCGCTCATCTGGGGGGATTCAAACCCCTCCCACGCTATTGGAGCAACCTGTACGAATCCAACAAGGTGTTCCGTGCCCGAGACATGCTCAATTACAAGACCTACAACTACACTGTCCTGGATAACATGGAGTGGAAGGTGCAGGATTTGCATGGCCAGCAGCTACAGAAGCCTCTGGCTGTTAAAAAAACAAATGTAAGCTGAGATGGAAAAATATACACCATCATCAAGATGCTGACAAACATATACCAGTGTAGCAAGTACAATTAGGATATTAACAAATTGTTCAGTACTTTTAATTTTGCAATTATTTTTTTAAATGTCTAACCATACTCTTATTTTTATGAGCTGAGTCCGTCCGCATAGAAAATGTCTAAATTAAATATCTTTCTAATCTTGTTGTTTGTGATGAGCTACTTTTTAAAAAATAAACCATAAATGAACACAAATAGTATGCACTTACAGTGTTTTAAAGGAAGAATTCATGTCATCATCTAAAACTTGCCATCAAGACCAGAGATTCACAACAACAACACAAGGTATGTGTACCCCAAGGGACACTTACAGGGATTGTTCACCCAAAATTCTCACCATCTTGTGATTCCAAAACCATATGTCTGTCTTTCTTTTACAGAAATATAAAAATATATCCACATACTATATTTCCAAACTATATCCATGTCCCCACAACCCATATTGTGTATTGTCATATAGTGTCAGATAGTCAGTACTTATTCCAAAATACATAACCACAAGCACAATAGTCAACGAATGTTCAGTTTTATTCAATAATCATGTCATACAGAGACAAAAGGCACCGCTGGGATTCGAACCCAGGATCTCCTGTTTACTAGACAGGCGCTTTAACCAACTAAGCCACGGCGCCTCGTGGCGACATTCTGAAAATTAGATTTCAAGAATATCTTAGTCAGCTACTATTCATGAACTCATTGAACTCGTTCCTATATTAAAAACATTTGGACTTTGATATCTCGTAACTTTTCCGTAATTCTGATTCACGTTGGCATATGATCATTCTAAACACACATTTTAAGCTATTTATGTTTTTTAAATATATTTCGTTAAGTAACGTTATCTCTGCCAGTTTTGATGCAATACACAATCCAGAATTTCGACCATGGAGCTCCGTGAAAAGCAACTGCATTACTGCGGTTGTTTATATAACTCACGAAGCTAATGCTAATAATGCTCAATTCCTCCAGCCACACGGTGGCAGCGCGTCCTACACGACCAAGAGCGAGCGTAACATGACGCTTTAAACTGCAGTTTCAGCGCAATTTAACGTTTTGTGAGCCTATATCACAATCTGACGCACTGGAAATTTGAAACAGTGAAAACTGTTGAAATCGCGATTAACCAATGTGCTGTGCGTGCATACACAACACTCACAACTGATAACGTTACAATGCAGACACACCATCCAAGCTAAATTCTGAGTCACTGTGGTTCTTTCCATGTAAGTAACTTTCACTGATGTCGCCATCCTATAAATAGGGTCTCCCAGGGAGATCAAGACCACGAATTATTAATTCAACCGCTTCAGCAGCAACAGCATCGTTCAGGAATCTCGTGTTCTCATTCTAACAGCTCAAACATTCTGTTTATTCACCGGCGCGATCTGTTCTTTGTGGAAGCTTGAATCATCACAGAAGAAAGTGATAGGGTTCGCCTCAAACAGATGTTTTATGTCACATGGCCAAAATTAAACGGTAAGGTTATACAGTTTAAGCGCAGACCCTCGCCATTCCAGATGTGTTATTACATTACAAACAACATATTTAATAATTGTTCAATCTTTTTTTAAATCCGATTATTTTAGCATAATCCCCAGCTACTGCTTCCAGATGTTTTTACTCATCTGTTCTGTACTATTCCATTCTACTGTTTTTTTTCCTTCTCTACACATTTTTCTAATTTCAGTCCAAGCCACTGGTTTTCCAAGTGATGTAATATCCTGTATACCACAATGTCCCAGAGGTACAGTATACAATCATGAAAATTTCTACGCATCACACATGGATATGTTTTACATTGACTATTTTTAGCTAAAAAGATCAAGAAAGTATAGATATTTAGATTTAGATCAAAATCAGTTATGTGTAATGTTGATGAAATGTTAATGAAATGCAAAGTATATATATATATATATATATATTCAGTGGATACTTTATTAGGTACACCTTGCTAGTACCGGGTTGGACCCCCTTTTGCCTTCAGAACTGCCCTAATTCTTCGTGGCATAGATTCAACAAGGTGTTGGAAACATTCCTCAGAGATTTTGGTCCATATTGACATGATAGCATCAAGCAGTTGCTGCAGATTTGTCGGCTGCACATCCATGATGCGAATCTCCGTTCCACCACATCCCAAAGGTGCTCTATTGGATTGAGATCTGGTGACTGTGGAGGCCATTTGAGTAAAGTGAACTCATTGTCATGTTCAAGAAACCAGTCTGAGATGATTTGAGCTTTGTGGCATGGTGCATTATCCTGCTGGAAGTAGCCATCAGAAGATGGGTACACTGTAGTCATAAAGGGATGGACATGGTCAGAAACAATACTCAGGTAGGCTGTGGCGTTTAAACAATGCTCAATTAGTACTAAGGGGCCCAAAGTGTGCCAAGAAAATATCCCCCACACCATTACACCACCACCAGCAGCCTGAACCGTTGAGACAAGGCAGGATGGATCTATGCTTTCATGTTCTTTATGCCAAATTCTGACTCTACCATCTGAATGTCGCAGCAGAAATCAAGACTCATCAGAGCAGGCAACGTTTTTCCAATCTTCTATTGTCCAATTTTGGTGATCCTGTGTGAATTGTAGCCTCCGTTTCCTGTTCTTAGCTGACAGGAGCGGCAATCGGTATGGTCTTCTGCTGCTGTAGCCCATCTGCTTCAGGGTTCAACGTTTTGTGCGTTCAGAGATGGTGTTCTGCATACCTTGGTTGTAACGAGTGGTTATTTGAGTTACTGTTGCCTTTCTATCATCTCTAACCAGCCTGCCCATTCTCCTCTGACCTCTGACATCAACAAGGCATTTTCGTCCACACAACTGCCGCTCACTGGATATTTTCTCTTTTTCGGACCATTCTCTGTAAACCCTAGAGATGGTTGTGCGTGAAAATCTCAGTAGATCAGCAGTTTTTGAAATACTCAGACCAGCCGTCTGGCACCAACAACCATTCTATGTTCAAAGTCACTTAAATCCCCTTTCTTCCCTATTCTGATGCTAGGTTTGAACTTCAGCAAGTCGTCTTCACCACATCTAGATGCCTAAATGCATTGAGTTGCTGCCATGTTATTGGCTGATTAGCAATTTGTGTTACGAAGCAATTGAACAGGTGTACCTAATAAAGTGGCCGGTGAGCGTATATATATATATATATATATATATATATATGACCCTGGACCACAAAACCAGTCATAAGTTATTTTGAGTTTAATACATCATCTGAAAGCTGAATAGATAAGCTTTCCATTTATGTATGGACAATATTTGGCCGAGATACATCTTTTTGAAGATCTGAAATCTGAGGGTGTAAAAAAATCTACTTTTTGAGAAATTGCCTTTAAAGTTTTGATTTATTAATGCAGTAATAATAATTTCACATTTAATTTGGATCAAGAGTGACTGTATTACGTTTATTTATTCTCACCAAAACAGGTAGTGATGATTAAAAGCTGAATATTATTCTTTTTTTCTTCTTCTGTGAGCTATAATGTGGTTACAGTGGAAGGTGGCAAGAGCCAAATGATCTTGGACAGATTAAGAACAATGATTCACATACAGAAAAACACATTTTATGTGGGGGTGTTTTCAACTGACTCGGTGGCGTCTGGTGTCTCACAGAATTCAGTTTCACAATCGCAAAATGGGACTGCACTCTCATCTAGAATGCATATTAATAGCCCGTAATTTCATAAGTATATGATGCAATACAAATGTCAATAAGAAAAAACAAAATAGAAGAAAGGGGCGAAGCTTCCTTGATTAGTCAAATTTAAACTGAAATCAACAGACTCAGACTCAATCTTTCTGTATATTATTTACAAATACAGTCACAAAGGTATTTCAGCAGATAAACTGATTTTAAATGAGGAATGAACAGTGGTAGTGGAGTTATTTCTTGTTCTCACTATAGAAATGGGAGAGCTAGGTGACTGTGAGGAGAGACCTTGCTCAGCAGAAAGGTCAGGGTTCCCAAAACAGAGTTCCTCTCAGGCTTGTTTAGATGGATTTAGTTTAGATTTGTTCCATGGATTATATTCGCCTTTTCTGGAATATTCTCATATGCTTCTGATTATTATAGAAAAGAGAGTTGATTATTTTGTGTTCTGTGTGCTTGGTAATGACCTTATACAAATGTTTGTTTGTGTGGGTGTTGGCAAAGCAACTCAACATTTTTCTTCTTTCAGGTTGGCTTTTGTAGAACAGCATGTCTTCTGTATACAGCATCTTAAGGGTCCCACTTTTTCCATTCTTTCTTGAGCACACACACAAAAGACCATGTGAATCACTGTGGTTTCATAGAGTCATCTCACTGAGTACTGGGAAAATGTGAGCAAGCATTTCAATAGACTGAATAAGGTCTTACAAGGCTGCACTCTTTTAAATATTAAACATTAAACATGCATTTAATTACAAATATGTTGTAAGATAAAAGCATCAGTAATGCATAAATGTAAAGTTTTGTTTGTGATTTGACTGTATCATCTGCAGTGTGTTACACATTACATTATAGGGCTATATTTCCTCATTACATAATATGCACATTTTACTGTAGCCTACATAAGTGCTGTAAAAAATATTATTAGCCTATTAGAAAAGTATTACTAGGGCTGGGTAAAAAAATATAAATTTGTCGGTTTAATCAATTCTCATTTTTATGAAACGATATCATTCTTAAATCCCAAGAACTGATTAGTCTGTTTTCAGTTAACGGAACAGTATAGTGCACCTCCCATCCAATAAATCGCAATAATCTTACTTTTGATATAAAACAAAGTCTCAAATTTCAAATTATGTCCATTTTATTAAAATATTCAAACAATAAATACCATTTTGGCGCTACTTAATGTGGAGTGACAGATCACTGTAGCACCAAAGCGCACGTGAACTGATTATCTCCTCCGCTTTGATTCCAGTTACAGAACGAAATAAACATGAATGAACATATAAAGTTAGGTTAAAAGAAAGAGTACAAAGTACCGAAATCCGTATCTTATCTCACGTAATCCCTCAATCAGTGTTTCAACCACGTAAAGACGTTAATATAACAGCTTGTAAACAATGTCACGTAGCCTACATTGCATTTATCTCAGAGAAAAACAGTCGGTGACGATAAACTCGTTAGTCAGCTAGAAAAAATTAATTCTAGAGAGGAGCATTTTTCCAAATAATATGCACCATTATAAGTTTACTGTTCTGGTCTATTTAATTTATGTTTGAATAAATCCCAAAACGTTTTTATGACATCCATTTAAATTGGAGTAGAGAAATATAGCCTAATTATGTGAATATAAAGTTCAAGTTCAAGTTTATTTGTATAGCGCCTTTTACGATACAAATCGTTGCAAAGCAGCTCTACAGGAAATTAAGTTTCCACAATATATTTATATATTGCAGAACCAATATAACTTATGGCAAAATTTGGTAATTCTGTATGTTGTCTGAGCGTTGGCATCCTCTGAGGTCCTCTGAGGGGTTGGCATTATCTTTTCTCAGGTGTTCGGTCATCTCAGATCATTTAAGGGTTGGATCCAGACTGAAGCTTCTGTAATTCCTAGAAAAAGAGAAACAAATAGAGACATAATTAGCGTAGCTGCTGTTCCATCTAAGCAAAAATTATTTGTTCAACCCAAGCTAAAGAATAATAATAATGTACATTTGATCAGATATAACTGCAGTACAAGATTATAAGATGCATTATGTGAATGCTTGGCTAAAGAGATGAGTCTTTAATCTAGATTTAAACAGATAGTGTGTCTGAATCCCGAACGTTATCAGGAAGGCTATTCCAGAGTTTGGGAGCCAAATGTGAAAAGCTCTACCTCGTTTAGTGGACTTTGCTATCCTAGGTACTATGAAAAGTCCAGAGTTTTGCGACCTTAGGGAGCGGGTTGGATTGTAGCGTGGTAGAAGACAAGTTAGGTACGCAGGAGCTAAACCATTTAGGGCCTTATAGGCAAGTAATAATATTTTGTAAATGATACGGAACTTAATAGGTAGCCAGTGCAGAGACTGTAAAATTGGGGTAATATGATCATATTTTCTTGACCTGGTAAGAACTCTAGCTGCTGCATTTTGGACTATCTGTAGCTTGTTTATTGAAGATGCAGGACAACCAGCTAGCAGTGCATTAAAATAGTCCAGTGCATGCATGAACTAGCTTTTCTGCATCAGAAACAGGTAGCATGTTTCGAAGCTTGGCAATGTTTCTAAGATGGAAGAATGCTGTTTTTGTAACATGGGAAATATGATTTTCAAAGGACAAGTTGCTGTCTAATATAACACCCAGATTTTTGACTTTAGAGGACGTAACAGTGCATCCGTCTAGTTGCAAATTGTAATCCAAGATATTCTGTGTACTGTTTTTTGTTCCAATAAGTAATATTTCTGTTTTATCTGAATTTAATAGGAGGAAATTATTGGTCATCCAATCTTTTACACTTTTTACACAATCTATTAGCTTAGATAGTTTAGAAGTTTCATCTGGTCTTGTTGAGATATATATTTGAGTATCATCAGCATAACAATGAAAACTAATCCCGTATTTTCTAATAATATTACCAAGAGGCAACATGTATATTGAAAATAGCAGAGGACCTAGGACAGATCCTTGTGGTACTCCATACTTTACTGGTGATAATTGAGATGACTCCCCATTTAAATGAACAAAGTGGTAGCGATCGGACAGGTAGGATCTAAACCATCTTAAAGCCTGCCATTGAATACCAGTATAGTTTTGTAATCGATCTATGAGTATGTCATGGTCTATAGTGTTGAACGCAGCACTAAGATCAAGAAATACTAGCAATGAGATGCAGCCTTGGTCTGAAGCAAGAAGCAAGTCATTTGTAATTTTAACAAAATTAGGTGAGGCCTGAAACCTGATTGAAATTCTTCATAGAGATCATTTTTTTTGCAAGAAGGAGCACAATTGAGCAGACACAACTTTTTCTAAAATTTTAGACATAAACAGAAGATTTGAAATGGGTCTGTAATCTGCCAGTTCATTAGAATCTAGTTGTGGTTTCTTAATAAGAGGCTTAATAACCGCCAGCTTGAGTGGTTTTGGGACGTGACCTAAAGATAACGATGAGTTAATAATATTGAGAAGTGGTTCTTCTGCAACAGGTAACAACTCTTTCAGTAGTTTAGTTGGTACAGGATCTAATAAACGTTGTTGGTTTAGATGCACTGATAAGTTGCAATTTTCCAAAAAGAACTTCAAATTTTGATTCGTCTGACCACAGAACAGTTTTCCACTTTGCCACAGTCCATTTTAAATAAGCCTTGGCCCAGAGAAAACGCCTGCGCTTCTGGATCATGTTTAGATATGGCTTCTTTTTTGACCTATAGAGTTTTAGCCGGCAACGGCGAATGGCACGGTGGATTGTGTTCACCGACAATGTTTTCTGGAAGTATTCCTGAGCCCATGTTGTGATTTCCATTACAGTAGCATTCCTGTATGTGATGCAGTGCCGTCTAAGGGCCCGAAGATCACGGGCATCCAGTATGGTTTTCCGGCCTTGACCCTTACGCACAGAGATTGTTCCAGATTCTCTGAATCTTTGGATGATATTATGGTCTGTAGATGATGATAACTTCAAACTCTTTGCAATTTTTCTCTGAGAAACTCCTTTCTGATATTGCTCCACTATTTTTCGCCGCAGCATTGGGGGAATTGGTGATCCTCTTGCCATCTTGACTTCTGAGAGACACTGCCACTCTGAGAGGCTCTTTTTAAACCCAATCATGTTGCCAATTGACCTAATAAGTTGCAAATTGGTCCTCCAGCTGTTCCTTATATGTACTGTGACGAGTCAGCTGCCTCCCCCCTGTCCATCATCACCACCCCGTCCCGTATTCGCCGCCCTTCACCAGGCTCCCGACGGGAGTGGGGGTGTGAGAGAGGAGGGGCGCTGAACACCTAGGGCTGGCGGCGTGTGATGAGGCGCACCTGATGTGAATAGAGCCTCATCACCGCCGCCGTTTAAACGCCGAGCGCGCCTCTCCTCGAGAGACCGGTCTCTTCCCCGTGCATGCACGCTGGTGTCCTCGTGGGTCCAGGAAGGGTGCGTCGAGGAGGACTGCCGCACCCGTTAGGCGACTGACGGGCCAGGATGCCGGGCCGCCGAATCCCCCAGAAGCGCCGGGAAACCAGGAGATGGACGAAGCCGCACAAGAGACGCCGCCGCCACTCGCTCCCGGCCCCGAGAGGGGAGTGCGTGCGGCCACCGGACTCCGCCCCTTCCCTGGACCCTTCCCTGACGAACACTACCCTCCGGCACAAGCCCCGCAGCACAACGAGGACACCAGATTCCCCGTTTATTTGGACACTTTGCCCCTTTGGACACTTTATTTTCCCTTTTTATTGTTTAATAAAAACCTCTCCGAGGCTTGACGCCACACCCACTGTGTCTGTCGTTTGCTCCTCCCGCCACAGTACATTTAACTTTTCCGGCCTCTTATTGCTACCTGTCCCAACTTTTTTGGAATGTGTAGCTCTCATGAAATCCAAAATGAGCCAATATTTGGCATGACATTTCAACATCCACATTTGATATGTTATCTATATTCTATTGTGAATAAAATATAAGTTTATGAGATTTGTAAATTATTGCATTCCTTTTTTATTCGTAATTTGTACAGTGTCCCAACTTTTTTGGAATCGGGTTTGTAATTAAATCTAGCGTATGATTAAAACGATGAGTGGGCCCGGTGACGTTTTGCTTGACTCCAAAAGAGTTTATTAAGTCCGCAAACGCAAGTCCTAACGCATCATTTGTATTATCAACATGAATGTTAAAATCTCCGACAATTAGCACTTTATCAACATTAACTAATAGATCTGAGAGAAAATCTGCGAATTATTTTAGGAAATCTGTATATGGCCCTGGTGGTCTATACACAGTAGCCAGAGCAAGAGATAGGAGAGATTTCTTTTGCATATCTAACAGTGTAACATTAAGCAGAAGTATTTGAATGAGTTAAACCTCCTGTATCCTGTTTTCTGAGTATCACTGAGAATATCACTATATATTGTTGCAACACCGCCGCCACGTCCAGTCTGACGAGGCTTATGTTTATAACAGTAGCTTGGTGGAGTAGATTCATTTAGACCAAAATATTCATTTGGTTTAAGCCAGGTTTCAGTCAGGCAGAGTACATCAAAATTATTATCTGTGATCATTTCATTTACAATAACTGCTTTGGGTGCGAGTGATCTAATATTTAGGAGCCCAAGCTTTAAAAATAGTTTTTGTTCATTTATTTTGCGTTTTTCTGGTTTAATCACGATCAGTTTTTTTCTAGATCCTGCATTAAATTTATATTTTGACCTCGCTATATGGTCTGTATAGATTGGACAATGCAAGTACTTTAATCATTTAAGTGGGTATAACAAAAGTCATCATAGCAGTTATTTGAGAATTGGCTTACCAGTCAGATGGAGCGTAGCGTCCTGGAGATGTTGTCTGACAGGAGTTCCGCTCCGACTCTGCTGGGGTGCAGGCCATCAGCATGGAAAAGCCTAGGACGCTCCCAGAAAAGATTCCAATTATTAACAAAGAGCAGTTTCTGTTCTTTACACCATGACAATAACCATTCGTTTAAAGCAAAAAGTCTACTGAACCTTTCGTGCCCTCATCGATACGTGGGAAGCGGTCCTGACACGATGATCGTCGTCGCGGGCGATGTGCTGCGTACCATCTCGATCAGGCTCCTGAAGTCCCTCTTCAGTGTCTCCGTCTGCCGCAGCTTGGTGTCGTTAACCCCCGCATAGAAACATCGAGAACACGAGCACCGGGGGAAACAGTGAGTGTGCAGTTTACCTTCAGCTAACGTAGCACGGACATGCCGGACGATGGAGTCTCCGACGATCACAGCGTCGCGTTCCGTCTCGTGGAGGGGAGCGAAACGGTTCCGGGTGGAGATCTCGAAGACTGGAGGCGGCGGAGGGGGAGAGGTCGTCGCACGGTGCCTGGCTCGCATCTTCCGCTGCTGGTGCACCCAGGGTCCGTGGTGCGTTATAAATTAATTATTATAAAAACTTAATTGAGTGTAATTTAAGTGTTTGTATAGAAATCAGTTAATTTTAACCTTCAATATTAGCCTAGTATCAACCAAATGTAGCCTATATTTTACAACATTAGTTGAGAGATTTTGTTGTTGTTGTTTGAGAAAATTTGCCATGTAGCCTACTGTACCTGATATATCCAAAATAATCAAATAAATGATCAAATCAAATTGAATTAAATCACATGCTTGTGAAGCAAAGTCGTATTGAATCATGAAATTTGTGTCAATAACAATAACAAACTTGCCTGTGAAGGCAAGTATTCATTTAGTGAGTAAAGTGAATAATGCTAATTGCCACAGGAAAAAGTATCAAACATTTTCATATCACACATCCCTACCTGCTGATGATTCAGACCGAGCCACAGCAAGTCAAATAAGCATGTCAAAAGTCAGCATGAGTGTACGGTAGGATATTGTTGTTCCTTAATGACCATTTTTCTCGCCAGACAGATGAATACTTCCTGAACCATCCCAGACAGTGACTGTGGGGAAACACACTGTATCAAGGTAAGAAGAGATAAGATCGGTACAAACAGCAGCACACGTGATTCAGCAGCTCCTGTACTGACTGCTAAACACTGAGTCATAGATGCTCATGAAATGTCTGGGGCACAGTGTCTGTCTGATGTGTTTACTTTAAAATCAGGGAGATGTGTTTCTGCAAGGTTTTCTTCAGGTGAAGACAGGTTGAAGTTATGTAAGTGTCTGGATCCTGTGCACATTTGTGTGTGTTTAGAGCATCGTGTGCAAGAGCTGAGTGGCCTGCAGCTGCTTGACCTCCTTAAACAAGGCATAAGAGTAAAATTGATATGCATATTGTAAAAATAAACAAATAAATTAAAAATGATATATGTTTGAGACACCCAGAAACATTTTAGTAACATAATATTGCAGATTTGATTTTGAATACTAGATTTTGAAGTCTGTTTTTGTGAATGTGACTTTGTTTATCATTCATGCCCAATTATTTCTTATATAATTGAATAGAATTTAACTAAACTTAAATAAACACTTCATAATGACTTTTTTTATTATTAAAACATTGTCTCTATTCAGATATTAAGTATGTAAATGTATTTTATCAGCCATGCTACCCTTCAAAAATTTAAGGAAGATTTCAGATTTTTTTAAGTTTTTTGAAAGACAACACTTCAACACTACAAGCCTGTATTTATTTGATCAAACATACAGTAACAGAAACATTGTGAAATATTACAATTTAAACACTAATCATTTTTTCTATTGTAATATATTTTCAAATGTAGGCTAATTTATTCATGTTGGTGACAAAGCTGAATTTTCATCAGTCATTAAGTGTTTAGTGTCACATGATACTTTAGAAATCAGTCTAATATAGGGATTTGGTGCTTAAGAAACATTCCTTCATTGTTAATTTTTAATTCTCTGTTTCTTCACAACATTTATTTGAAATGAAAATTTTCTTTACAATGTAAAAGTGTGTAATGTCACTTTTGGTCAATTTAATGCATCCTTGCATAAAAGTATACATTTCTTACCAAATTTTGTAGCATTTGCAAAATATAAAGTTGGAATTGTTTGTTCTTACGAAGTCCCAATTCAGAGATTTGAAGTCAAAAATTCCAGAATGGAAAGTTGCAAATGCAAAAAGGGGTTGTCTGTTTTACTGTTAGCAAGAACACTTAATATAATACTGTTTTTGTTGTTGTTTTTTAGTACCAGTTAATGTTGCTGTGGATGTGCGTGCAGATGAGGAGAAGATTCTGACCACAGTTTGTACTCTGACTGTAACCACAGCTTCCATTCCTAGGCACCGCAACCACAAAACAGGTTAACACAAGTTTTGGCCCTCAAGGCTTTCAACTCTCAGCCTCTGAATCATTTCATAAATTATTTTCTTTTGCATACACCCTTTAAGGCTGTGTTTTGGTGTCTTTGGGTTTGCCAGATATAATTGTGTTGCCATGTTATGTCTTCAGTTATGTAACCTTGAACAAAATGGCAGTTGTTAGCAACCTAGTTTTAGTTGGCCAGTAAAGGAAAGCCCTGATATTTAATGTTACAGTGATGTCTTAAACTGATAAAAGATGTAATAATATTGTCAAATTAAATAAATTAGCCTCAAAACTAACTATTAGTTTAAAAATTATATAGAAAACATGAGTTTAAATTTTCGGTGAATAAAAGATGCCTGCTCAGCATTTCTCAACTGAAAAACACATCTATTTATAATTAAGCATATCTATTTCAAAATACTCATTGTTTGGCCTTCAAAAAAAGTATACATTTCCCATCAGCAACACCCATCACCCCTTTACAAAAACACGCAATTTCGTGGAAATTTAAAGAGTGGCATGTCCTACTGATGGTTCAACTTTCCTGTTTACCCCCTGAAGCACTTTGCTCATTTTTTAAGTACAAGCTGTTTTTGTAGCCCTGGATATATAAATTAGTTGTGACTCTTGGAGCTCAAGGGTGAGACACAGGACATGTTTTGCCTAATTCAACGCTCTCTCCTCATTGGTCATATCCTGTGCCTTGTCTATTTGGCAAGAGCTTTGTGCTTAAAATTTTGTCATTGTTATTCTCCATATCAGTATATCACATTAACTTTTGGGAATCCTTTGGTATAACAAATTAATCTTTAAGATAAAAAAAAAAACATGACTTCATCTTATAAACTGGAGTTATTTAAAGGCTATTTCATTATGTTAATGAAGAATAATGACCGATATGTCAACTTCTCATTTAAGCTTTACATGGGCATTTAGTACTTGCTAAAAATGAAACTCTACTCTGAACATTTTCTTGCTGAACTAACTTTCATTTTCTTTGCAGAATATAAACTCATCATCAGTTGAGGCTGCAAATCATCACTTTCTATAGTTGGTGATCCACGCAAGTGTCAGGGGTGAGGGAATACCCCATGTTCCACTTACACAGCATTCTTTGTCACCCACTCATATTTTTCCTCACTGTTTCCCTCTGCCTTTTCCTCTTAATCATCTCCTTCTGATCAAAAAGGAGAACTCCAAAGAATCACATTGTAAACCTTTTCCCTGTTTAAACCCATCTGGCTATGATAATATGATATACTTTATATGATATATGCAAAAAAAAAAAAGAAATAAGGAATACATGTTGAATCCTGATGAACGAAATACTCAAGTTGAAAATCTTAACTTATATACATTAGTAATTGCGTAAGCGTAATTCATTGAGAATAAAATGACGTGATAATGGTCAATGAAAAGCCAACATCATTAACCCAATGAGTGCTGGATTGAAAATCATGTCAAAAATCTAAGTAAAACAAAGTAAAAATTATAGGCTGATCCAACTTGAATGAATTTCATCAACTCATAATGTAAGTCAGTAGTGTTTATGGCCCCCACATGCCTGTATGCACTTGCAACAGCATCTATAGGCATGCTCCTGATGAGATAATGGATGGTACCCTGGGGGATCTTCTGCCAGACCTGGATCAGGGCATCAATGAGCTCCTGGACAATCTGTGGTGTTACTTGGTGGCTGTGGATGCGCCGATGCGTAACATCCCAGAGGTTTTCAATTGGATTCAGGTCTGAGGATTATGAAGGCCAGTAAATAGCATCAATCCCTTCATCATCCACAAACTGCATACATACTCATTGTCATGCACTAGGAGGAACCCAGGGCCCACTCCAGCAGCATCAGGTCTGACAGTGGCCCTGAGGAATTCATCCCAGTACCTGACAGCAGTAAGGGTACCATTGGATAGCACGTCTTTGTGGCTCTCCCAAGTATATTCCTCCCTAGACCACCCACCACCAAACTGATCATGCTGGATGATGTTGCAGGCAGCATAGCATTCCCCATGGCATCTACAGACTCTTTCACTTCTGTCACATGTGCTCAGTGTGAACCTGCTCTCAAGAGAACGGTGCCAGCGGTGGGCCGGCCAATTCTGGTGTTCTTTAGCAAATGCCAATCGAGCTGCATGCTGCTGGGCTGTGAGCACAGGTCCCACTAGAACAGAGGTCCCCAACCACCGGGTCGCGAGAACGTTCGGGGGAAAATGTGAATAGATATGTTATTTATTGAGCGTAAATGATTTTTCTCATTATTCTGTATTTTCGTTGTATGCGATTGATATCGAATAGCAATTTGACGATTTCATGTTAAATCAGTAAATAAAAGATTGCTCTGATCTGTCATATAGGCTATCAGGGCTTAAACGTATCGCAGTTGATCAAATCGGTATGCAGTGCTGTCTGAAACACGTCTCTATGCTTGTGCACGCTTCGGGTGTGTGCCAGTACAGTGCGCACAAGCATAGAGACGTGTTTCAGACAGCACTGCATACCGATTTGATTCCTCTTTCATGTATCCCTGCGTTTAAGATACATATGCATGGGGGGTTGCAGTTACGTCGCAATACTGGAAATATTTCTCTTTTAAACCATGAAGGCGATCCAATGGATATCACAACAGCAACGTGCAAACTTTGACCAATAGTTATACCGGTAAACGTCTTAACTTCAGTCATACAGAAAGTGAAAGTAAAAAAAACTGATGGAGTTTTCTAACGCTTCATTAACAGCGCATATTCTCAAGAGACAAGAGACGAATATACTTCAACATGTGCTGATAACTGAATAAATGAATCGACCTGTTTTAAAGACCATCCACAAAAACAACACAAGATTTTTTTCAAACCGTGGTGTAAAAAATGTTGTAGACCCCTGCTCTAGAGGATGTCAGGCTCCCATGCCACCCGTATGAAATCTGATTCTGACAGTTTAATCAGAAACATGCACACCAGTAGACTGCTGGAGGTCATTTTGTAAGGCTCTGGCAGTGCTCCTCCTGTTCCTCTTTGCACAAAGAAGCAGATACTGGTCCTGCTGCTGAATTGTTGCATTTATACGGTCCTGTCCAGCGCTCCTTGTGTAATGGCCCATCATCTGGCATGACTTGGTTATATAATAAATAAGCTTCTTGAAAACTGGGTTTCATTAAATGGGAGGATCTGTCAGATGCTTATTTGTGCAATTTGAAATGAGAAAAACAAGATACTTGGCAAGTAAATGAGGCAAGAGGTGACGTCCAAGATTTCTAAGTTAAACAAAGGCTATGAACATCTGAAAAGCATTTCACTTTCATAATTTACTGTTCATTATCACTTTATCACTCGTCAGCACTTTTTAGTCTAGAATAGATTCCTTAAATCCACATAAATCAAGATATTTCTCTTTGAAGAGCCTTAATCAGCATGGCTGGCATTTTATATGGACACTGTACAACAGTTAAGCAAGTTTCTGATCAATCAGAATGTAGTACAGATAGAAATGCATCAGCAGAATCTTGTTTTGCGTTTTCATTTTAATTACGTTCATATTGAGTTCTGTAAATGTATAAATGAATTATACTCTCCAATGGCTCTGATATACTGATTTCATGTTTCTGAGAAAAGATGCAATAATTTCACTTTCAGGATCTCTTAAGATATCTCCCTTTCTCAACGGCAAGATGCTCCCACATTTGTATTCAACTAGGTTCTCCTCAGCCACATCTGGTGTCTTTCTCCCACTCTTCAGCTGTAGTTTATCACTTATTAGTCATAATGACCACAAACAAAATATGTCAATATTTTCCGACTATTTGTTTGAACTCCCTGACAACAGAATAAAACAGTGCTGCAATTTAATATATAGGGTCAAATGAAAAGGTCAAGTGAGAACAGCTCAGCCTACCCAACACAATACTGTAAATTATGATTATGATTAATGAGTGGTTCTAAAACAACACATTAAGACTGTTACTCCAGTTAAACTTAGATGGTGATGGAAAAAGTATTAAAATGTCAAATTTCTACATATAGAATTATATGAGAATTTCAAAGCTATAAAACTTTTTAATGATTGGGTAGAGTGGGCGAAAACGCCCCCATGGTGTAAAATGCCCCCCTACTGTTTTTCCCAAAATAACCACAAGATAATGTCAAGATACATTTTTATTGTAACTATGGACTGCCTTGACAAAAGTGATGTAGAAGTTTTTACCATGAATTCATAATTATTGATTATATTCTTTTTTAATTTTAAGTTAAAGATGCCTGCACTCTGATTTTGCTGTAAAGGTTTAAAGCAAATTGCTTTGTCAGACTAGGGGGCATTTTAAAACGTCCCCTTGGCACAAATAAAATTTTTGTTAAAAATCTAATAACATGAAAACTCTGGACATTTTTCATACTTGGTTTATAATTTGTCATTGTCACCAAAACAATGATAACTTTTCTGAACAACCTTTTAATTTTTGTTTTACAGAATAAAATTTGCACAATCCGTTTCCCCCACTCTACCCTATTTTAAAACATTGCCAAATTTAGGCATGTTAGTGGTGGATTGTCATAGTGAATGCTGAAATAACATTTGCTTGATTGAGAAACATGAGGACAATGTCTTTGAAAAATCCATATATCCATATGCCATATAGTGAAACCCATATTTATATTTCTCTCAAACGTATGTATGTGTTAACAAAGTTACCCCAAAAACAACAATATATCATTAATATTATGTTCTGTATAATAAAAATGATTTATGTGAATGCTGTTGTCTTTAATTTTAATATATTTAACAATCAGTTTTACTTTCAGATTTTTCTTCTTGAGCGGGAAGCTGGGGTTTTTGAATAGGCTATTGCATAAAAGCACTTAATCTTCCAAAATGTGGTTTTGGTTTGTTCCTTTCCCAAGCCCTTTCTTTGTTGGTTGCCTGTTGAAACTTAGCTAACTGGATTCTCATGCTCATTCCAGTGGGAAATGAAGTTGGCGTTCCTTTTGAGTGCTGTGAGTACAATTTTCCATTCTCAAGTTTACTGGAGGAGAGGCTCAGTTGATATGACACATGACATAATTTGAGGGAGTTAAAAGCAAAATGTTACTCTACCACATCAGTATTCTGCCACTGTTAGGATACTAATAAAATAATCCATGATATAGCAGAATTTGCAATTATGTAAGTCCAAATGAGGCGTAAATTCATAAGACACCTATGTGTGAGTGTGTAAATGACAGAAATCAAGAGCGAGGAGATATTACAGTACATTTAATGATGCATTTAACTGTTTAGAACTTGCACGCGAGACTTGAAATAAAAGACATGTAAACACATCTGTGAACGTAATTAAAGCATGACATAATGTTTGTATTCAGTGTATACAAACTTTATGACCTGTGAATTTTCATTTTGGCACTTCATTGTCTGGTCCTTTAAAGCTCTCAGTTAAAGTTCTTACAGTTAGTTGCTAAGAAGACAGATCTATTTCAGTAAAACAGTTGTTAAGTACTTTAACATTCCTCACAAGAAGTACCTGGCTTCTGTGTGTTTTCCCTGTTTTATAGACATGCTCCTCTGCAGACTTTCTTTACACATTCAGTCTGTATTCCCTGAAGACGTTGGCCTTGATGATAAAGCTCATACCAGGGATCATTAGACATGACTTGAAAGAGTTTAAAGTTATTTCATCGGTAGTTTTTCCAACTATTCCTAACTATTCCTTATACTCAGAGAATGTGGCTTTCCTCGTGAGCATGTGTGAAGGAATGCATTTTTGGTAGAACCAAATATGGGCGTGTGATGTGTCATTTTTCCCAAAGGTGAGTCAATGCTTCAGCCTAATGTTCTTAATTACTCCAGATGAAGAATCTATTTTTACTGTCATTGTGGTTGCTGAACAGAGTGATAAGGGGATGGATTATGACAACTTTTATTTTTGGCACATACATGTTAAAACATCCAGTCCCCTCAGAGGCTCATTTTATAATAAAATTAATTAAGTGCATGCTTGTACAAACATATTTTGTTCTTGAGTAATTGTTTGTAATTAATTGCGCTTTCAATATTACAAAGTGAATTACATTGTGTGTGTACACACACACACACACACACACACACATACTTATATATTAGTATATTAATAAATATCATTATTTAATTATCAGTTGTTGACATATAGATGTGAGAGTTCCCTGAAACAAAGAAACATATTCAAAGCTTTAAGGACTGAAATGCTGCCAAAATTGGCAATGACTTCAGCCTTAGACTAAACGTAGCTATGACTTGGCTGTTTAACGGTCCTATAAAAAAAAGGGGAGACAGACAAGGAAAGAGGCTGGGTGAAAAAAGTGTTTATGTTTGTCTGTGTGAAAAAGGGGAGAGGGGGACTGGAAAGGCAGACAAGGATGACTTCATAACTTCCGCTAGTGTGTGTGCGCGCGTCTGAAGGGGAGGTTTCGAGTCCTTTAAATAGCGACAGAGCTGCTCACAGACACAGTAGGAACAGCTATAGGCTTGCACTGCATCGAAGATCACAGTAACGAACTAAATCTACAAAGAAACTCTTCAAAAACATCTTTCAGGTAATTTTATGTTCTTGTTTTGCTTCATACCTCAAATAGACTCCAGCTTAATTATTAAGACTTTTAGAAGTTGTCAAGTTTTGGTACCATTTGGTAGTTGATTGCTTGATCAAATACATTTTGCCCGTGTGTTTTGGACTAACCAGCATGAGCAGACCTGAATTAGATGTGAAATTTGGAAATGTAATTGTTGATAGCCTATAAATTACACAGTTGTTTATATATATATATATATATATATATATATATATATATATAGAGAGAGAGAAAAAAAAGGTATAAACCTTAAACTTTGGATAAGCGTTTATAGACAAAGCTTCTTATGTGCCATAGTATTCTATAGGTAAACACGTCAGGCATGAGTCAAGATAGACAAACAGAGATGACATGGTGTAGCGTTTGAATGGTGGGTGTTGTGTCTTGCACATGAGGGAGAATTTTCACAAGGGAAAGTAAAGGAGCAGCTTGTTCTCTTTTTGGAGGTGGTTGAAAGATTTATTTTTTTCTCCATGGTTTTGCCAAGTGAACACACCCATGCTGTGACCAGAAACGTACTTCAGCAGAAATTAAAAAACCAATGGAGCTTTTAAAATGATCTTTTTCATAAAATCTGTACTTATTTACAGTTTTGAATTAGTAAAGCTGACCTCTCTCTTATCTTCCTCATTTATTCAGAATGCAGAGCCTGAATGTGCTGCTGATCTTTACCCTTTGCGGGTCAAGCTTGTGCAACATTATCCAGGAGAAACAGACAGATTTTGGGCTGCAGGTGTTCTCTGAAGTAGTCCAATCTTCTCCGGACAGAAATCTGGTTCTTTCTCCCTATGGCATCTCTTCAGTGCTGGGCATGGCTCAACTGGGTGCCTATGGCAGCACTCTTCAAATGCTTACCTCCAAGATGGGCTACTCGCTGCAAGGTATGAATGAGAGCAGTAGATGTAATTCTGTTATGTTCTGGAACAGCTTAGAAAAACTATAATTCAGAATATAATTTTAATAGAGCAAATATTTGTAGAGAATAGGCCTATATGTATCACTTATATTTTGCAGTCTTGTATTTAAACCATAATATTTTAAATTCCTAATTTAATGTGTAAAGATGTTGTTTTTCTAACTCTCTCTTTCTTTTTGATAGCACGAGGAATGCCAAAGCTACAGAGGCTTCTTCAGAGAGATCTGTCCAGTGAAGATGGGGTAGAAGTGGCCAGCGGTGTCATGGTTGACCGGAAGATAATCCTGGAAAAGGTATTTAGGCGCAGCCTGTCCAAAGCCTTCCAGAGCATCCCGCACCAAATAGACTTCAGCCAACCAGAGGTGGCCCGGCAGGTGATCAACTCCTGGACATCTGACCACACTGGTGGTAAGTCACTGCTATTTTGAATACATTGCCTGTGATGTTCCATATCATTTTGGATAAAAATGTCTGCTAAATGATTAAATGTAAGCTCACTCACCATACACATTTACAAGATGCTTAAATGACTTATTGGTTTCATTTCTTAGGAATGATTTCTGACTTCCTCCCATCTGGGGTGTTGAGTGAACTGACACGCTTGGTCCTGTTGAATGCTCTTCACTTCCATGGAGTCTGGAAGACGCCCTTTGACCCTAAACTTACTAGGGAACAGCTATTTCACAGAGTCAACGGAAGTGCTGTATCTGTTCCTATGATGACCATGACTTCAAAATTCAACTGTGGTGAGTGTTCGTGATTTTTTTTTTTTTTGTTTTAAAGAGAAAATAAAGAATTTTGTAAAGGTTATTTACAACATTTTTCTCCATCTAGGTGAGTTTGTGACTGAAGATGGTGTGGACTATGATGTCATTGAGATACCTTATGAGGGGGAGTCAATAAGTATGCTTCTGGTGATACCATTTGAGAGGGATGTGCCTCTGTTGACCCTGAACAAAGAGCTGAGAAGCAGCAGGATTCACCAATGGAGAAAACAGATGAGAAAGATTAACAAACAACTTGCTATTCCAAGGTAACACATCTATTTCTGTGAACTTGCGTGGGATTTTTATATTGTGATGGACATTTTAAAACAGGAGGGCCTAATGTATGTTATCTAATGATCTCTCAGGTTCTCCATGGATACAGAAACTGATCTGAAGTCCACACTGAGCAAGATGGGTCTTGGAGACCTTTTCAGCCAGAGCAAAGCTGATTTCTCTCGCATTACCAGTGAGTATTGGAAATGATCAGATTTCACTTTTAGCAATGATGTGGCTTTGTTAAAAAATAAGTTGTTAATGGATTATCTTTTTTTTATTATTATTAATATAATTGTTGTCTCTCTCTTTTTGTCCAATTAGCAGAGGAACCTTTATGTATATCCAAGGTCCTTCAGAGAGTAAAACTTGAGGTGAATGAAGAAGGAACCAAAGGCTCATCTGCCACAGGTACAGACACACAGTACAAAAGTATTCAAAAGCATTAATAGTAATTATAGTGAAACCAAAATGCATATTTTACTTATATATATATATATTTTTTTTTTCCCTCAGCGGCTGTCATCTACTCTCGCATGGCTGTAGAGGAGATCACACTGGATAGACCCTTCTATTTCCTCATTCAACACCAACCCACTGGTCAGTTGTGCTTTAATTTCACGTGCTTTTACCTTTTATTACATTTTATTTAATTCGCTTTTTATCTGGATATGTGTCAGTGTAGTTTTGTTGTTGTTGGTTGTCTCCCTCAATATTAAAATCCCCTGGTTAACTTCACAGGTGCATTGTTGTTCAGTGGTCAAGTGACCCAGCCGCAGGAATACTAACAGACCAAGGTTGTGCCTGAAGTGACCATACAAACAGAAGGACCAAGGAAACTGCCAAGTCTGCACACAACATACTACTGAAGACAGGAGATGCTTAGATTTCAGTTTTAAAATGAAATTGGGAGGAAAAAAATGCAAAACCTTTTATATCTGTCACGTAAGCATAGCCTGAAGTGCCAAATTTGAAGAAATGTATAAATGTTTATTCAGTATGTGTCCACTGCTATGGGAGAGGAAAGACCTACACTGTAAAAAGAAAGCATTACTGTTTAAAACATATTTCTGAAACATCATGGACATTTAATGAACAAATTTAGCCTCAGCAGATGGAGGCTCCACATGCACTAATAATCTGAAGAGTGAATTAATTTGTATGCTTTTTAAAAATCTGTTTAATGTGCTTATATTTTTTACAAGTTGGATTTTACAGTATTTATATTTATTTATTGTCGAAGGTTATATTTTCTTGAAGACTGTTTATTATTATTTATAATAAAAGCGTCCATACGCGAACATGAATTAGTTTTGCGTTCTTTATTAATTTACTTTGGTGCTGGCGACATCTTGTGTTCAAAGTTTGGCAACAACAGAGTCAAATATATTACAGCACTTTTCAGATAAATGGAAAGTCTAGACACTCTATTGTAATAATCAAGTAACAGATTAAAGTATGCTGGCAGTACAAATGGCATCGTGATATGAGCTGCCATTATGATTGTTACAATGAATGACCAAAACTGAGCAGCATGAATCTGGATTTTCCTATATCGTGAACAGATTAAAGTTCTTTAACTCACTCTATCTCCGTTACCATGGCAACCTGAATCAGCCTCCTTTTTTGTCATGGCAACAGTATCTGAACATCTTGCCCTGATGGCAGAGGCAAAGCTGTTAAGTTTTACAAATAGACAAGAAAACCCACTTTATTACTTTCGAAAACGTATAAACGTATAAACGCATAAATCATTCGCTGTTTTTTTGTTAGAAGCGGGAATTCGTTTCTTATAAAGGCAGCAAGCGGGCTTTCTGCAAGGGATCTCAGGGAGACAGGAATGCGCAGAGCGCACGCGCACTGGAGGTGATGACGTTACCTAACTCCTCTCTAGTGACGGGAAGTTCCGCGAATCGGTTCCTTCATAAAGTTTGTTCAAATGAGCCGACTCTGCTGTTCTTTTACACCATGCCGTTGTTACACCGAATTCTGTGACTCAGTGAGGGTAGGTTTAGGATTAGGATTGCTTTTAGGGGTAGGTCGGATTAGTTTAATACATAAACACCCAGCTGTTTCAACTGAAATAAACTTGCGCTGACTGATCTTAAAATATATCAGTGCCTTTGTTTTGTCTCAATATGCACACCAGTAGTGTTTTTTTTCTAAGAATGTTTATAAAAATTACTTAAATGTCCTTATTGAACTATGGCCTAATCCTGGTTTAGTCTAAAGCCTGTCTGTGAAACCGGGCCATTGCTGTTTATTACGAGTTTTCGAGTAAATTTAATTCATTCGGATGTTTATTTGTAATCCCAAATGTTCTAATCAGTCGTAAATGAATCAGATTAACCGATGCACTGAAAAGATCCGACTCAAACGAACAATTCGTTCTACTACAGGCAGCTTCAATGGGGCTCTGAAACTACGAGCAGTCAGATAGACATGTATTGATAATATCTTGCGGTATTGAGCAAAAACCGGTTTGCTGTTCACTGAAAATACCTGACTGCTCTCAATAAGCCATCAGAATGGTAAGTTCTACTCTTATAGCGACATTAATCTGCACTTTCTCAGGTAGAGCTAGCTAGCTAAGGCTAAGTTAGTACAGTCAGCTAACAGTTACCTGGACACCTCAAACCCTGTTTAAAAATGTACAGCTCACCTGTCGGGCCCTAGGTGGTCTGTTCAGTTTGGACGCTTTGTGTGGTTTACATCTCTCAAATAACGTTACACTGTCAAATTGTCACGTTGTTATGTATTGAAAAGCGTTTGTTCACTAGCCGGGTCAGTTTGACAGCTGGATTTGATATGTTAAATTTGGACTATTAATTAATCACCTAGACGCTATTCACAGCTTGGCGTTCATTCGAGGTGTTTCCTGAATACTTGATATATCGTTTCATCAAGGTTTCCTTCGAGATCCTATTTTTAAAGTTGTCCTTTGACTTTTGATTCGAGCCGGAAACGGTTGTCTAGTTGCTGCTTTGTATTTGAGATTCAGATGAACTGTGAGTCAGAAGATTGCCTTTAATCCCACACAATACATTTCACTGCGGTTTTTAGAGTCATAACAGTGTGTTCTCTCAAAAATATTCCATTGTGGAAGTATTTCACAACATATTTCCTTTGTTTAATCAGTTAAGCATGAAAGGAAGTGCTGCTCTGAGAGATAATATCCAAGACACCATACAACAGTGTGTACTAACTGAAGAAAGCACTAATGATCATAGCAGAGGGAAGTAAAATGTAATGTCTTTGTATGCTGTCCAAACTGTTCATCATTTCGCTGTTTGCCATGATCAATAAACTGGCTGACCTGGACTTCATGAGATAAACACGTTACTACAGTATCAACCTAAAGAGCATTTATTTCTCCATATAAGACCTTTTGTTTTCCCCTCTTTCTATGGCACTAGAAAAACAGCAGAAAGCATTCATCGCTGTAAGTAAAGATGTGTAGTTTAGCAGTAGATGGTGATCTGATTGTCTGTTCTGTAGATTTTAATGTTCTTTATTAACAGTAGAATTTCATGAATGTGTGAATTCATTCAATTTAATGTTCATTATTTGTGTTTAAACTACTAACATGTGTTATAAGACATAGCATTGATCAAGTAAAGACAGTGCACGGTTTTAACAAACTTGTCTGTATGTGTGGATGCTAAATTGTCACTTGATTTGGTTGCTAAATATGGACTTGAAACCAGGAACATTTTTTATAGCATTGAAGAAGATAGTCTCTCCTTCCCTTAGGAGGTTACTATTCTAGTCTTTGGCCCCAATTAATTTTTTTTCCCACATCTCTCTTTTTTTATGTCTTTCTATTTTTGGATATGAAACGTCTCTTGTGCAACAGAGCCTTTCATTGCAAAGTGCAAAGCATCATTTTTAGTCTATTTCAAGGGCTGATGTAGGCTGACAAATTCTGGCACAAAGTATAAGTCCTCAATTTAGCAAGCTGGTAAAAATGCTTCTCAAATAAACTAACTTGTGCTTTAGGGTAGTGTTCCATGTCTGTTCCTTGTGGTTTTAATCATAGTGTGTCCTACTATTCTTTGATCAGGAAATGTGATAGTTGGATAGCCTTTCGAGTGGATTGAGCTGAATGCAGCGTGTTGGAAATGTGGGCCATGTCTGATGGGAGCAGATGCAGTGCTCTTCAGCTCTCCTCTTAAATATTTAACACATCTGAAATGTATAGGCCAGCTCACTTTCTAATTTTATAATGATGGATGACGCTGAAGTTATTTTAGGAAAAAAAATATTTTTTTTTGTTACACAATTTTTCCATTACGCCTTTCTGATAAGTCAGATGCTGGTTACAAGCATAGTTCACAACATTTGAATCATCATTTGTACATGGGTAGTCGACAAATAACATGGACATGAACCAACTTTAACCAACATCAAGATTTTAGGTTGTCATTTTTTTGAATGTGTAAGGTAAATTTCATGTTTTAGGTCACAGTTTTTCAAATTTTGTCACTAGATCTTCTCTTTTGGCCTTTTCTGGCCTAGTTCTGTGGCGATGTATGCATTTTTAAAACTAGTAGTTCGTAACTCCATGTATAATAATGATCATATAACAGGTTTTTAATGACGTATAGCATGAGGCACACTAAAGCATGTCATTTTAGCAACACGCATCCTGTTTTTAGTGAACAATTGTTAGTAGGCTATATATCTTTGGGGGGTTTTTTTCAGTTCAGCGTTATTACTGTAAAGTACAAATATTTGCCAGTAAAAAACATTTTTAATAATTGAAAAAGAAAATATAAATATTAAATGAAAACCAAACAAACAAAAAAAAAACATACAAAAGTATTAATGTTTTGACTACTATCTGAAATGAAATAAGTTTAGGTTAAAATACTAGAATTACTAAAACTGAAATAAAAAAAATAAAGCTAATAATTTTTTGTTTTTAAACTACAAAACCACATAACAAAATTACTAAAAGTTAAAATAAAAAAACTACACAAACATATAAAACAAATAAATATGAATCAGAAATATAAGTCTTGACTATTATCTGAAATTAAATAAGTTTAGGTTAAAATAGAAAAACTACACAAACATATAAAAATATATATATATTAATCAGTACTATAATAATGCATAAATAATAACACTTCTAATTATTTGTTACCAGAGACTGGTTTATTAATTCATTTATTTATTTAGCTTCTCTGCCAAATGGAGTATTGTCTGGTATTTATGAAATAACTATTTTTTTTCTTTATGCGATCCTCTCCTGTCTTTCTCTATGTCTGTTTCTCTGTAGATGCGCTTTATGCTTCTGTTCAGCCGGCAGGGGAAGCTGCGGCTCCAGAAATGGTACACGGCTACAGCTGAGCGTGACAAGAAAAAGATGGTCAGAGAGCTCATGCAGGTGGTGCTGGCCAGAAAACCCAAAATGTGCAGCTTCCTGGAATGGAGAGATCTAAAGATAGTCTACAAGAGGTAGAAAACCACGCATACATTTGATGCCTTTGTGAGACAGAAATGTCGGCTGCAAATGTGCTTCTTGTTCTCGGTTTCTCACATACACATAAAAGGTTGTACTAAATAAAACATAGGACACAGACTATACACCTATTTCTTGCCGAGATAACTGTCTAGTGAAGCGGACATCAAATTATTGTGAACGATGACTCATTTAATGCGTCATTATTGAAGAGTGAAATTGCTTGAAACATCAAAATACATTTCATATCACCTACGCACATGCACATACCTGTTTGACTTGATTCATTAGTAACCTCTTGTGAACTCTCACAGTGCCCCTTTGCATTGCTAATAATGTGGCTTTTTTTTTTGTAAGCATCTAATACTGTCACTGCACTCAGGATAGACTATAAAAAGAGGTTTAGAGAGGTGGTCATTGTTTTTGGCCATAAGGGGGCACTAAAAGTAAAGCTGCCCTATTCTTCATTATGTGTGATGCTTGTTTTTGTTTTTTACCTCTGCACTCCATCTGATATGTACTTGATTTGACAGCAACTTAATGTCATTGAGGCTCGATTTAGAGCTCAATACACCATCACTATAACATTTCTGCAGTCATGAATCCATGTTGGCTCAATCCTTATTACGTTTTGGTTGGTCACTTCCTCACACACTAAGGGAGTGTGTTGACTATTTCAGAGCTAGTGAAGCAGCACACATTGATCTAGTCACTTTCATTTCATTGTTGTCAGCATTCACCATGTCTACTCCACCAGCACCTGCTGTGCGTTATTGCTTTCGGTTATCACTTTTTGTGCTTCCCTATTTGAATCAATGTTATTTTAGTATTATTTATATACTATTATAATTTTTAGTACTATTTTGAATTATCTTTTATTTTTGTTTTTAATTTAATAACTAAATCAAATGTTATTTTTTTATACTTTTTATACTGTACAAATTTTTTTTTTGTGTTAGACATGTTATGTTTTCTTTTGTTTTTGTTTTTTAGTTTTAGTCATTTTAACTATTGCTATTGAGGGTTCATTTGTTTTTAATTTTTTTATTAAGATTTCGTTTTTATTATGTGATATTTTTTATTTCTAGTTAGTATTTCTGTATTTATTTATTTATATATTATATATATATACATAATTGAATGTTCAGTTAGTTGCCTTGGCAACATTTCTAATTTTCCTGTAATATTGCTGTCATATACACTTTTTGCCTGGGTTACATTTATTGGGGTGTGTTTGTGTGTGGGTGTGTAGGTATGCCAGTCTATATTTCTGCTGTGCGGTGGAGGAGCAGGACAATGAGCTGATTACCCTGGAGGTCATCCATCGCTTTGTGGAGCTGCTGGATAAGTACTTTGGCAGTGTGAGTCATTCCTCGCCACCACCCCTCTTTCATCTGGCCTCTCTTTTTCTCTCCTCCTTTCTTGCTATTTCATACCTCACATCACAGCAACCCAAAGCCTGTGAAATTCTCTTTGCTTCCCATCTTTTTTTGCTTTTTTGTCTGTCCTCTCCTCTGCTTTTATGCTGCTATTCATCCTATGTCTGTTTTTCTCTGTAAATGTCACATGATGCTTTTTATCTCGCTGTATTGATATTGTTTGCTGTTGTGCACATGGGTTTTCTGTTTTAATTACCTGACTGTTTTGGTTGCCTGTCATTTATTCCCTTGTGCATCATAATTTTACATTTGTAATGGAGTATAACATCCACAATGTTCCTTTCTGACCACTTTACCATGCACATGATTTTTCAGGTTAAAAGTTGTTCTTGCCATTTATTAACATACATTGATGTTATGGGTTTACACAACTAATTTTGATGATGAAAATATTTAATAACTAATTTCATTATTAATTAGTCAAGTCAGTTATTGGTTTGCAAACAGTTAACGAAAAAGTTAATGAAGTAAGTGGCGGTCCTAAATGATGTAATTTAATCAAATTTGAATACTTTCCATGTAAACTACTGTTCAAACGTTTAAGAGAAAGAAATGGATGCATTATGCATTTAAAAACTAAGAGGAAAGACATTTGTAATGTTAGAAAAAAATCTATTTTAAATAAATGCTGTGTATTCATCAAAGAATCCTGAAAAATATGTAACATGGTTTCCATAAAAATATTAAACAGCACAGTTTTCAACATTGGTAATATCAGAAATGTCAGCATATCAGAATGATTTCTGAAGAATAATCTGTGTCTGAAGACTGGAGTAATGACTGTTGAAAATTCAGCTTTAAAATAAGTAATAATAAATCATGTTTAAAATATAATGAAATAAAAAATATATTTTTTAATTGTAATAATATTTCACAATATTACTGTTTTACTGCATTTAAAAAAATGCAGCCTTGATGAGCATGAGAGACTTGTAATGTTTACTTGAGACAGGATACTCATTAAATAATACAGGCATATAACTACTGTCTTATTCATATTTCCGTGAACTGGCATTTGACTCAGTTGGGTTATTTCAGTTAGGTTAACACATTTATGTGACGCACTCATATTTAGAATATCGCCAGATTTTGTGCATCTAAACAAGTTTGTGCTCATGTCTTCATTGTAGGTTTGTGAGCTTGACATCATTTTTAACTTTGAGAAAGCTTACTTTATCCTGGACGAGTTTCTTATGGGGGGAGAAATTCAAGACACATCCAAGAAGAGCGTGCTCAAGGCCATCGAACAGGCCGACCTTCTGCAAGAGGTGTGTGTATGCGTGTTATTTATGCAGTTTTGAGTGTTGTTTGCATGGAAAAGTCCAAACATGTTACTTGAATTCTTGTCTTGTGGCTCCTCTCAGCTCTTCTGAGCATTGCACACTGTAAGCTGCCAAGTTAAGTAATCACTGCATTGTGTAATGTACACTGTGAGGAACCCTTTAATGGAAACCCTCATCTTCTTTTCTCCGGACAGGAGGATGAGTCACCCAGGAGCGTCCTAGAGGAGATGGGGCTGGCCTAGTACTAGTTTCCAATGCAGTCAACACAGATGGTAAATTTCGGTACTACTGCGACACGTGGGCTAATGTGAAGGGGAGTTTGAGAATGGGTCCAAAGGGTGGGAGGAGAACAGGGGAAAAAAGAGGGTAGGTGGGGGAAATTTTGGTACTACTGAGATCAGCATGTGATTGTATTTCAATTCCAACCTTTTTTGTCTTTTACATGTTAAAATGGCTGCCTAGCTGGGATCTCCTCTTTCTTAAGAGAAACTGTAGAAAGAGAGTTAGACAGCAGATAGACACTCAGATTTAGCAATCAGAAGCATATTTAGAAAAAGGAGTTGAGCCTTGCCATTTTAACAACAGGTCATGCAATCTCAGCTTTTAGTTTAGTTACATTGAGCAAGTGACCTGCTTTGGAAAAGCTATCTGTAGTAGAGAAAAACCTCAAATTGAATCTTCCTAAATGCCATTACTATACATCTGCTGTAGCTGCTCAGGAAACAATGACACTGACCATCCAACCATGTTTATTTATGTGAGATGCAAATATTTGTACTTGTACCACTTTAAATGAAGTGCTATTGTAGAATATGGACCATAAGTAAATCTAATGTTTTTTTTTCTAATGGACCGATTTTGAGGATATATTCACCAAATGGGAGGAATATTAAATGGACCTTTTTAAATGGCTACAATACAGAATGGACCATATTGTGCAGTCTATTCATTCCCTTCTGTCCCTTGAGCCACAGTAATAAAACATCTGAATGTGTATTACTTCGAGAACGGGTCACAGAATCTCAACCACAAAATGGCACCGAAGCTCTTTCCTGTTTATCTTGGTCTACATCCTGCTTTCCAAAGATGTGTTTCAGACTGTAAGCGTTGCGGTGGAGTTGTAATAAGTAAGGGAGTTTTGTAGCTTGTTTCAGATAACAAAAGAGGGCTTTGATATTAAATGTGATGTATTTACATAGCTTTTTAAACGTGGTGTGAAATAAGGGAATATTTTGAGATGAACTGTCTTTCTTTTTTTTTAAGCGATTGAATAATTCAGCATGAGGGCATGTTTATACCTGTGTAAAATCTGTCAGGTAACTAAAACAGAATTATGTGTGAATGTAATTTTATAAATAATAAAACCTAAAATTTATTATAAATAATAAATTTAGCCTAAACGTCCAAGTACAATGACTTTTTCTTCCTCATCTGTTTTCATGTTTTTATTTTTTGTATTATATTTATTTAATATATTATTATTTATATTAAATTCAACTTTTTTTCCTTTTACTTCTTTCCTTTCCATTTTTTTTTTATAATTTAATTTTATACCCACAATCAGCTGTTAAAATTTTCTAGAGGAAACTTGCGGAGAATTTCTTTTAACCAGTTTTCATGTTTTTTGTTTTTTTTACATGCATCATGGTGTGACCTCTGTTGGTATAATGTTTGCATCCTCAAACAAACAAAAAAAGGATGCTTTGTCAGGAATGCATTATTATTTGTGTGTGTGGAGCAAAGATAAAGAGTGCTGAAGAGAGAAAACGAGAGAGAGAGAGAGAGAGTGAGATTGAGTATGTAAGTGGATGAGTCACCAGTCGGTCGTTTGTGACAGTGGTGCAGTGAAGCTGACTGCACCACCATTGTGCCAAGAAAAAGACAATGAAGGTGCAATGGAAAAGTATAAAAAGAGATTACTGGTGAAGACACATGTTCATATAATGTCAACAGACATGCTTTTAAAGTAAATAATTATGTTGATGAAGTCTGTGATAATTAAAAAGATGGAAGTCGCCACACTACTGATGTTAAAGACTAATGAGCTAATCATTTGCATCGGTAATATAGAAGGTGCTTTATTTTCGACATCACTTTTCTTCATCTCTCATTCTCAAAGTGTCTTGATATTGTCTGTGTTTCCTTCCCTTGGTTGGGGATTTATGAAAACAGAAATCTGTTGTGTTTTTCACCACCATCAGTGTGAAGGTGTCAAACGATTTGACCCACAGCGTGATTGCAGCCCTTCTTGCTTTGTCTAAATATAAGCTCAGCTGTTGGTCAGTGTCTTCCTTTATCTCCTCTCAGTGGAGATGGACAGCAGACTGTAGGGATACTATCATGTGCCTTTCAGCTTTTCGCCCTCCTGTCAAATTGCATTTCTGCGCCACTTAGTGACTAATTGTGTATCCTGTGGTTTTTCATGCAAATGTAATGCGTCTTCATCTTTTTAATGGATTTAGGATTATAATGCTTGTTTACAAGTCCACTAATGTGTTTTTTTTACCCTAATATGCATGCAGCGTTCATGTAGTGCATGAAATTCTGTGTAAAATGCTTTATATTATTTTCCAGTTGTTGAAAATTATTGTCGGATTTTAGGTAAAGAGCTTGTTTTTTCCATGTAAAAGTATAAACCAAGTTAAAACCATATAGGTAATTAAAATGGGCCTAAAACAATGTATATTCAGTGTAAAATGATGCATATTTTTTCTTTTACTACACTATATAAATGTGAAAACATTGGAACTTTTAGTGTGCTGTTTAAGGGCAACAGCTTGTTGCCCTTAAAGGAATAGTTCACCCCAAAATGAAAATTTACTCCCTCTCAGGCCATCCAAGATGTAGATGAGTTTGTTTCTTCACCAGAATGTTTAGAGAAACGTAGCCATGTATCAATTTCTCACCAGTGAATGGGTGCCGTCAGAATGAGAGTCCAAACACCACACAATAATCCACAAGTACTCCAAATGACTCCAATCCGTTAATTAACCGTTTGTGATAAATTCATCATTATGTTTTCAACTTCTTCCAGCTAAAATATGAGTCCTCTATCTATAATGTTTTCTCCAGTGAAAAAGTAATCTCACCTGAATCAGAAGAGAAATATGCACAGAAAAAAAAAAAAAAAAAGGCCACATCTGGTCTAATTATGTTGGTGGACAGGACACTTTTTCACTCGAGGTGTTAGATTATTTTGTCCTGAAGTGACATTAAGTTAAAATGTCTTGATGAATTTGTGCTACTGACTGAGCTTAACCCTGTATATTCCTTTAAAAGTACACTTTTATACCCTGTCTACCCCTAAAGTTTACCCTAGGTACTAAAGTGCACCTTTTAGAGATAGATATGAGGGTTTTACCCCAGTAATTATATGGATGCTTACAGTAATCAGCAATCTGTTGGCTTTTGTTGCAACAGTTCCGTCATGTTTGGCTGTAGAAATTCACAGGATAATGGAAATTCTGGAAACTCACAGCCAACAAAACATACCGCCTCATCCTCAAACTGGCCTTTTGCAGCAGACGCATTTCCGCAGTGTGTCATTTGATGAGTAAGTCATTATAATTGCAAAGTTAATCAAACTTGTCTTTGTGATTACCGTAAACAGTGTTTAGCTTCTGTAGAGCACAGTTTATGAAGGTAAGTATAATATACTGGTCTCACACTGATCATGTTTGATGGATGACTGCCCTCATTTCTCCCCTGTATGAGTCTTTTTCCATCGATCTGGCACCATCGCATTTCCAGTGGAAACTGAGTTTCTGCCAAGTGCCTCTGCATGTTCTCTCTCTCTCTCGCTTTCTCCCCCACCTCCTTCCGCCTGTCATAATTGCCTGGCCTCTCTGCCTACCTCATGATGAATTTTTAATGTCATGTTGTTACTTTTTTCTCATTATCCTTATGGACCATAACTTTTCATCCACTGTAAAGAGTGAGTCTCACCCTCTCTTTACCTTCATAAAGGTGACTCCTGAGAGGTCTAGGTTAACCTTTGAGACCTTTCTGGAAATGGTACCCTATAGAAAATCTCTGTCCCGATGAGCAGTCCATTGTATTGGAATTTGGCCTTATTGTTTCAGACTTGCCCTTTAAACGATGTGAGGTTTTCGTTCGGATGACTGCCAGTGAAAGCTGATCTTGGGACAGCGTTTACAGGCAAACCCACCCTAGAGCTTCCCACCTCCATAATGAAATGTGAAGACCGCTCCAGGCCAACACGCTGATGGACTTGGCAGAGATTGTTTTTAGCGGAGGTGGAACATATGGGCTTTCCGTGGGTTTTCCCATTATGCTGAGCTTTTTTTTCCCCCTGCATCGGGGGTGTTGGGATTTGAGTCATAGAGAATGTCAGACAAGATTTGATATTTGATCAAGAGAACAAAGTGTATTTTCATTCCTCTGTTTTCTGGGCAAGCCTTCAGGGCAAGGAAATCATGTTTGTCATTTTGTTTGTGTGCTGGTGCGCAGGTGTCACAAAAAGGGAGTGTTTTTCTCTTTAAGTGCACATGCTTTTTTTCTGGCATTTGTCAGTGTGCAAAATTGCCTGATTTGTGCACGATCGGATTGAACACATATTGTTAGATCTTTATCTCTATATTTAATTGAATCGGGTGGCATTATAGAGTCTGTTAGACTGAATTTGACGACAACTCTTCCCAGTGGCTGTGCTTGAGTAAGTGAATATGACAAAAGATTGTCGGTGTGTGTTGGAGGCTGAGGGTTCTGCAGTAAAGCAAGTATGACTCACCTCTAAACCATGTGACTCATGAATCATTGCTCCTCCGTGGGCTGCGCTCTCCTTATCAACCTCTCTGTCGCCCCATTCTCTCTATTTCTCTTTCTCATAGCCACCCCCTGACTTTCTTCATTAACATTATTATTGACTACCTCTCGCCACTTCTTTATCTTTGTATTACAAGCCTTTTCATTGTTAATTACAATTCCACTATATTCATTTCATTAGTCTGTCACTTTCTTCGTCAAATTTTGTTTCTGTCCTTATGAAAACCTTTGTTTTCTCGTTTTATTGATTTATTCATGGGAAATTGTAGCTGTCACTACTTGTTCGCTTACAGCATTGTCTTGAGTAGTCGTTGATGATAACATTGCAAACGGAAAATTCCTGGTGTTAAGTGATTAAGTGCTAAGGACTTTACATATATCCTTGTTAACAAAACTGCTGTCGTTGCACCCTTGAGGTTGTCATGTAGTCACTTTTGCTGAATGGTCTTTTAAGAGATGGAATTATATTAGTTACCAAATGGTTAAGGACAAGGTTAAGTTGGAGCCACAAAAGACTGTTACTGAAGTCACCGTTCCCTAGTGAAAAATAAATATACTAAAACGTATTTGAAATACATTTATTTCATGCGAAGTATACTACAAATACATTTACATATTTATGTACTCAATAAAAATACGGTGCAATTGTACTTTTGGTGTACTAAACTGGGTTACTTAAAGCCTGCTAAATTGAAACAACTAATTTTGTACATAATGCACTTTAATTGTGCAGAAATAGTGCTGACGTCCAACTAAAGATATGCTGAAGTATATTTGATTGCGCTAAAGTGGAACTGTTGACTTCAGAATAAATGTCAAAATTCATGTATTTTTATACAAGTGCATCTTACTGGTAGAATTTTTCACTTATTTAAATTATTTAATTAAAATTCTTTATACCTTATGCTGTGTTGCTTCACGGGTAAATTGGTCTTATATTGTTTTATTAAAGAAAGACTAATTAAAAAAACATTTAAGTCATTTATTATATCGTGGTAACTAATTAAACACAAGCGAGGACAAAGGTAATTAGTTTGGGCTTCATATGGGCTTTTTAATGCAGGTGAGTTTCTTTCAAAACATTCATCATTTACTCATCTTCACAGCGTTCCAAACCTGTATGATTTTCCTTCTTTTGCGGAACATAAAAGAGGATATTTTTAAAATTTTCTGTTTTTTTTGTTTTGTTTTGTTTTTCACCAATATTGTTTTGGATCCCTTTGACTTTCATTGTATAAACAAAAGCATTTAAAACATTCTTTAAAATCTTTTTTGGTGAGTAAATGCCCCCCCCCCCCCCAGTGAACTGTCCCTTTTTTTTACATGAATGCAAAGCAAACCTCACTCCTAAACACCTCATGTGGTGTGATAGTGGGACGTCTCTCTCCAGAACAGCCTTCCTTGCTGAAAGTCTTTGATTGCACGCAGCAGTTAGTGGGTCTCTACTAATGTGCTCAGTCTCTCATTAGTCGAGACCCCTGACCCACTTGCTTTCTTGTTTTCCCTTCCTGATCCCTTTCAACAGTAAATCTGTCCTCTGGCCCTGTTTTAATGTTCTTTTGTCTCTTAATAATGTGTGTGTGCACATACGTGTCTGTATTTGCTCATGTACAGCATATCAAAGCTAAGAGAAAATTTGACCTGGCATGCAATTAGGAAGATGTTATGTGGCATTGATTGGCTCCGGGGCTCACACAGTTTGTTGGGCTAATTGCTGATCAAATGAGCTCATTAGAGAGGAGATCTCTGAAAGATTTTCACTCTGGGACTTTGAATGTTCATGTTTAACTTCCTTTTGGTAATACAGTTGTGGTCAGAATTATTGGAACCCTTGGTAAATATGATCAAAGAAGACTGTGAAAATTAACCTGCTTTGTTAATCCTTTTGATCTTTTATTTAAAAAATTCACAAAAAGCTAACCTTTCATTGGATAATAAGAATTTAAAATGGGGGGAAATATCATTATGAAATAAATGTTTTTCTCAAACACACGTTGGACACAATTATTGGCACCCCTAGAAATTCTTAAGAGTAAAATATCTCTGAAGTATACTCCCATTCATATTCACAATTTTGAGCACTCTAGGGTGATTATGAACATGAAATTATCCAGCCATGGCTTCCTTTTTCACAGAAATATAAATAGGAGGGAAAACAAAGCCCAAATTCCCTTAATCATCCATCACAATGAGAAAAAACAAAGAATATATTTCTGATGTGCAGCAAAAGATAATTGAGCTTCACAAATTAGTGAAGTGGCTTTAAGAAAAGAGCTAGAGCAGTGAAAATCCCCATTTCCACCATCAGGGCAATAATTAAGAATTTCCAATCAACAGAAAATGTAATGAAACTGCCTGGAAGAGTCCTAATGCACAGTGAGAAGGAGAGTTTGAGTGGCTAAAGACTCTTCAAGGATCACAGCTGGAGAATTGCAGAAAATAGTTGAGTCTCGGGGTCAGAAAACCTTAAAAAAAATTGTCAAACAGCCCCTACATCACCACATGTTGTTTGGGAGGATTTCAAGAAAAATTCTCCTAGCTCATCCAAAAACAAACTCCAGCATATTCAGTTATCAGACAGGACTGGCACTTCAAATGGGACTGGCTTCTATGGTCAGATGAAACTAAAAAATGAGCAGCAAACACTCAAGATGGGTTTGGTGAACACAGGGATAAAAAGTACCCCATGTGTACAATGAAATATACTGCTGTATTTGTGATATTGTGGGCCTATATTTCTGCTGGAGGTCCTGGACATCTTGTTTAGACACATGGCATCATGGATTCTATCAAATACCAACAGATAAAAAATCAATAAGTGTCTGGCTCTGTTAGAAATCTTATAATGGGCCATGTTTGGATCTTCCAACCGTACAATAATCCAAACACAAACCTCAAAAACAACACAAAAATGGGTCACTGAGCACAAAACCAAGCTTCTGCTGGCCATTCCAGTCCTCTGACCTGAACCCTGTAGAAAATGAGTGAGGTGAACTGAAGAGAAGAAGCACCAACATGGAGCTGGGAATCTAAAGGATCTGGAGTGATTCTGGATGAAGGAATGGTCTCTGATCTCTTGTCAGATGTTCTCTAACCTCATCAGGCATTATAGGAGAAGATTTAGAGCTGTTAAACTGACAAATGGAGGTTTCAAAAAGTATTGAATAAAAAGGTGCCGTTAATTGTGACCAATGTGTATCAGAGAAAAACATTTATTTCATAATGATATTTCCCCCATTTCAAATTCTTATTATCCAATGAAAGGTTAGCTTTTTGTGATTTTTTTTTTTTTTTTAAAGGTGCCATAGAATGAAAAACTGTCTTTACCCTGGCATATTTAAATAATAACAGTTCTGTACATGGAAATGACATACCTTGAGCCTCAAACACCATAGTTTTCTCCTTCATATGTAAATCTCGTGATTAAAAAAGACCACTGAAAAACAGGCGAATCAGAACATAACACCGACTGTGACGCAACAGTCGGGATCACTACGCCCCCAACATTTGCATAAACCCGCCCTTGTTCTAAGCCGGCCGAACCATCAGAAGCTCTGCAGGTATTGTAAATAAACAAGCGCGGACAACAGCGAAAATAAGAAAATAAATGTTATGTTCCAGGCCGTGCAGGGGGTGTGAAGTGCAGGGATGGGTTGGTGTCTGTATTCAGAAAGGCACAGAAAGCAAATAACGCGAGCCACTAAAGGGACATGGTTAGCTCCTTGCTAGCGGTAGCCTGTTACAGTACATACGATTTCACTCTCAGTAAGGAGAGATGAGGATGATGGCGAATGACTCACAGATCCTGAGCGCCACTGACAAGCATCTGATCTTGTGAAATGTGTGGTAAGTACTGTTGCTCCATAATGTAAACATAGTTTGTGTGATCGCGTCTCTTGAAAGTGAATCTATAACGCGATCGATGGATCGTTCAAAAGCAGTTTCAATGCCTCGCATATTAATAACGGCTCCCTGATGCCCGCGTTTTATAATACAGTATAATTACCCGACGATATAACTGCGAGAGAAAGTATTTAAATATATATTTTCCTCCCTGTGCTTCCTTCTTACTGATGAGCCGTACTGTGAAACAGCCAATCAGAGCAGAGCTCATTATTATTCATGACCCTGCCAAATAAGCCAATAACAGACCGTTTCATTCTAGGGAGAAATCCTAGGGTTGTAAATGGACATGTAAAATCATTTCTGGATATTTTTTGCCCTTACCTAAGCCACATACCTTCTGTGTAGATATCAGAGAACAATTTAAAATACTGTATCAATGCATTCTATGGCACCTTTAAATAAAAGATCAAAAGGATTAACAAAGCAGGTTAATTTTCAGTCTTCTTTGATCATATTTACCAAGGGTTCCAATAATTCTGACCACAACTGTACACTCCGATCTCAGTATTGTTTTGGTGCTATGTGCAAATTTTGTTGTCAAAGTATATTGTGTTAACATGCTTCTCTTTCTGTTATAAGCTATTATGGTACCATCTAGTAATGGAACAAGGTAAACCCGGTTGAAGGAGGAGGGATCCTCCGACGTCCGCAAAACCCGGAAGTCGGTGTTTGTGAATTTGGACAGCCTACCCTTCTTTCAGTTCCCTCCCTTACCCGTTGCTCATATCCTGTCGCCTAGCAACCGTGACAGCGCCAAGCAAGAAGCGGGAAAATGGACAAACAAAGAGTTATTCTCCTCATTTTAATTCTTTTGGAAGAAATAAAGCAATTAAATAAATTAAATACTTTCTTTGCTCGTTGTCGGAGAGTTTTTTATATCAGACTACAAGACAGTCACATCCAGGTAAGCCATTATAGCCTATTTGTATTTGTTTTTAAGTATTCTACTAATTTCTCCTACAAATTCATTGAGCCGAAGCATAAACTTTAGCTTGTTTTGTCAGAGAAACTCCTCTCCCACTCCGCTACCGCTCGCTTCGTCCGCCATTACGCTCTGCTGAAAAGAATTATGGGATAGGTAGGACGGGAAAGGATCCACCACACCCATCCTTCCAATTCGGGGAAAAGGAGGACGTATTTGTGGGCCGCATTTGAAGGATCCTACGAATTTGGACAGCCTTCGTCGCGGCGCTGTGACGTAACATCCTTCAAATGAGTACTCCGAAGGATGCAGACCCTGAATTTGGACACAGCCAGAGACACTCGCAAGGGAAAAGAACACCGTCACACATCACTGCGTGACATTATTTATATATATACTGTATGTCCAAGGACGTAACAGTAGCAATTTGTGCTGTGTTTAATTTGAGTGTGTCATATGCAGGAACTAATTCTGTGTAAATAAATGTATGAGATGTGTGCAAATCTCACAACCATGTTCTTTCCAAGAAGGAATTAAAAAAACAATCTTAATAAAAAATAGTCAAGTTTATTTATTTCTCTCTGTGTAGCAAAACTAGTCATCAACATGCGGTTATTTACATCCAGCAAATGCATGTTTATTATGTTACGTACAAGATACATCTAGAAAGGACAAACATTTTTTCCTCACAAGACTTAACGGCATTTTTACTTGAATACACTAGCCATTCATCTTTTTTTATACTTTTTTTTTTCAATGCTCATAATGTCTTCAAAGAAGCAACACATTTTAGATGCAAGTTTACAGTAACGTGCAGAAACTTTACTCCTCTACTGGTTCAGCTACGTATTCTCAACCATTTTCCCCCTAGCTTTCATCTGACAGTCTTTTAAACCATTTAAAGAAAATTAGAACTGTGTATGCCTCCCCCTTACTTTTCTTTTTCAGATTGACAAGCATCATTTTATTTGGGAGCATTTCAGCCAGTTTAATCATTCCTACAAGATTTAGTTTTTTTTTTTTTTTTTTTCAGTTTTCACTTAATTAACGTTACCACTGATATTAAGATCTGGATTCCTTCCCATGTGAACTGTAATCATTTAATAGATTGTCTATGCTTTTTGATCGAGCTCTCATTGGCCCAGTGATTGATTTTGGTAAGATGTATCTGTCGTAGGGGCAAGGTTACTCTTGAATAAACCAGTAACATTTGACACATTTAAAACCACAAACATGAAAAACATGTTTTTAATTATCTTTATATATATTTGTTTTATTTGTAAAACATGTTGAAAGGCTGATCACTGCTTTTCAGTTTATGAGCTTGAGAACAAACCTTTCAGCCAGTCTGTGACAAAAATGCTGCTCATTGGAAAAGGGGAAGAGAGTGTCTTAAGGCAATTAAAAGTTGTATTCAAAACAGCTTCTATGAAACAATAAATTTGTTTCTTAGAAATCGTTGGAATGTATGAATGTCCTTTGCACCAGCTTTCTATCTTTTTGCGTAAAAAACAATGGTATAAACACAAAAGAAAAAATTCAAAATGCAGACAGCGATAAGAAACTAATTCTATGTACAAGACTTAGTGTGTCCTTTGTTTCACAAGAGAAAGCACGAATGGTAAATGCTCAAGCAGAATACTCTGAGGTACAAGTAAGACTTGATACATTTGGTGTATAGGATAAACAAAATGTATATTTCCACCATTATGGCACTGTGATGGTTTCTCTGTTTGAATAAATCTGCGCATTTGCGTTCCTTAAAGGTGCATTTAGAGTACTTTTTTTATATCATTATGATCAATGATACTGACCACTGGGATTTTAAATGTCCAAAATATACCAAACAAAACAAAAAAGATAAGAATAAGTTAAATAAGACTTGGAATGGAATTTTCTTCCATAATAAAGATTCCATCTTGAACGTCTGGTTGAAAACATGGTATTAAATGCTATCAGGTATCTGCTCCTTTATAAAGACCTTCTAAGGGCCTGCAGAAATTCAGTGTTGGGTATTTGAGATATTTAAGCACCCTTTCCTCTCACCACTCCAGTAGCTTTGCTGATCTTTCAGTCTCTCTAGGGGGAGGAGGGTGGACGATGTGGTTAGCTAGACATGAGGATCCTGAATATGCTCTGTCTTAAGGGTAAACTTTGAATCTGAGGCAAACAAATGAGTACGACGGAACTTATTTCACCAAAAGAAACCAGAACTTGATACACTGGCCATGAACAGTCTTTAAGTTGTTCCCTTTCGCTTTCCTCTCCTCCTCCTCATCACTCTGTTTTTTTTTCCCCCTCCAGTCTGCTCACTGAAACATCCTGGGATGTTTCATAAAGACTCTCTCGATGTAGTTCTCCAGCTCCTCTTCTTTGTCCTGTGGCGGCTGCCTCAGCGGACTGTAGTAATCATCTACCCTGGTGACTACAGGAGCTCGGGCTGGGTAATAAAAGGACGGCCAATGACGCGGAGGCGACCGGGGTTTAGGCATGGGTACGGCTTTGAAAGTCCGAGGATGAGGGAAGTAGAAGTTTCGCTGGAAGGCTGGTTGGACTCTTTGGCGAGACTGCGCCCAGGGATGGGACTTCCGTCTGGGGGAGTAATCAAAGTCATAGTCCAGTGAGTTTCCCAGGACGTCGTTGAGGGAGAAAGAGGGCTTGGGATAGTAGCGGGATTTCGGTTTTGGGGGTGGGGTGTAGATGGGGTAATATCCCCGGTAGGGTTTTTGATAGAAACTGTAGGAAGGGTAGGCACGAAAGGGCCACTGCTGCCTCGTCCAAATGTCTTGCTTGCTGGGCTTGACCGAGGCCCTGTCTTTGAACCAGGCTTTCGGTTGAGGAGGCTTTGAGGGAGGAGGTTTACGTAACAGCGTAGAAGGTGCAACGGGGGCTGGAGGCGGTAAGAGAGGACGTTGCCATGGGAGATTTTCAGGAGCATCTTTTTTTTTTTTCTTCTCCACATCGTTAATAATGTCCACTACATCATCAGCAGGAAGATGCAGCTTGCTGGAGATCTCAATCAGCTTATCGATGGTCTGTGGGTCAATGTCATCATCGTCGTCACTAGTGTCCTCCTCATCAGAGCGCTTATCTTCTGCACCATTGTTGTCTTGGTACTTTTTCTTGTCCTGCTTCACAATGTATTTCAAGAGCATGTCAGATGCAATGTCTGCAAGCTTTTCTTCCTCCGCTTTGGCTCTTTGTGCCTCTGCTGCCTGTCTGCGCACCTCCTCTTGCTCTGCTTTGGCCCGAGTTTCCTCTTCTTCGGGGCTCAGCTGTTCTTCATCCTCTTGATCTTCTTCATCTTCCTCCTCTGGGTCAGCAAGGTTGTTGGAAAAGTCATCCATGAAGTTGCCGCCTAAGGGCTGAATTTTGTTCTTCTCTTGTTCAAGCTGCCACTTTAGCTTCTTCTTGGACAGTGCTAGGTCATTGCCTTTAGCTTTAGACTTGATCTCGTTGTTCATGAGGCCATTACGGTCTAGGTAATCAAAATACTCCCCACGGCTCTCCCTCTGGCCTGTGGAAGTGTCACGCTCTCTCTTAGTGGCTGTGCTGTAGCTCTGGAATTCCTCTAACATAGTCTCCAGATTCTTCACTTCCTCTGGACTAAGCTGCTCTTCCTCCTCCGCCAGTTCTCCTCTCTCTGGCTCCTGCCTCTCCTCCTCCTTGATCACCTCCTCTTTTGTGGCCCCCTCTTGTGGGGCCACCTGCTCTTTTAATGGTACCGTCTGACTGGTGGTGCGGCTCGTCACTTTCTCCGTTAGCCGTTCCTCCTCCTCAGCCCTTTTTTTCTCATCTTCCTCCTCTCTCTCTTTCTCGTCTTTTCCTTGCACTGCAGCAGCTGCCATGACCAGCTCTAGCTCTTTGTGACCATCTCTGTCTCTGTCTGAGCCATGGAGATCCTTCTCCTTTTCAACTTCCGCTACCCCGTCTTCTCGTTCACTCATCTTTTCCTTCTGGGGCTGGTTGAGGGCTTCGAGAAGGACTGCTGCTAGGGTTCTAGGATCCATGTCTTTGAAAAGCTCATCATCTTCATCATTTTCCTCATGTTGCGTGCCTTGTTCCTCAGCTGGTTGAGTATATTGAGCCTGTTGCTGAGCAGGGGAGGATGCTGCATAGTTTTCACTTACTGTGTTTCTATCTGCTGTCACTGGACTGAAGGTTGCAGGATTGACTGTGAGACTAAATAACATGAACAGGAAAATGAAGGGGACATTTGAAGTTTGTTGGCAGCAGATCATGACCGCACATGTGTTGAACCTGAAAGACAGAAGTTAACAAATGGTCTAATCGGTTACTGCCAAATAACTGATTTTATATACGTATATATATGCTTTATATTTATATAGTGTTTTATGTACTTTTGTGATAATTGTACTAGAATAAATGAATTTGAGCACAAACATCACACATCAATGCAGAGCAATGTAGCTCAAGATGAACATTTTTCTCAGGTAAGATGGTGGACACATTTTTATGATTCAATTCCTTCTGGACTTCCTGAATTCAACATTCACTGTATATTAAATATGAATTTGTATGAATGACTTGCGTTTGATACCTGAGAGCCTTTCACGACCCATTTATTCATTTGTATAATGGAAGAACTAATGTTTATATACACTTTAGCAAATCCCCCCCCCCCCCCCCCAAAAAAGTCAGGATTTTTCTACTCTAAAGAGATCATTTTAACAAACCCTGTGTACATTTTGCACAAAAATTGTTTAAACATTTGAGTGCGGTATCCTTTGTTAAGCTATAATTTAAGTTTTATTGCCTGCTGCTTAGCTGATTTTGCAAAGGCGTTCTAAATGGCTCTGCAGCTTGAGCTGGTGCGGTTCGTGAGGGCTCTGAAGCGCTTTTGTGCATGTGATTGCTCGCACACGCGGCGCAGTGCTAATAAGGTAAAGGAGGGAAAGCGCCTTAGCGGGGAGCCCTTCCGATGCGTGGGAGGTTAATGAGTAAGCAATACAAAGATGATCAGATGATCTCCGTATGACCATGAAAAGCAAGTTTAAGATCCATAAAACTCATATGGATGAAACGCTCCATAGAATTAGGATTTTAAAGCTTTGGAAGGGCAAAAACAATGAACGTGAATAAAACAGCATTCTTATCTCACTTTCACTTTGTAATGAATACTGGCTCTGAAATGAAGATGGCTCTTTGATCATCACGACACAGATGTTTATGGTTAAATCTCGTTATGTGGCTAGATTTCCACTCGTCTTTGCACGAGAAAACACTGCAGCAATCGTCAAATATGTGCCAACTGGTTTACAATGCACGTATTTTCATGTCTAAAGTTTGACATCGGTGTTTGCCATATGCTGCAGAAACTTTTTCTCATTTTTATTAAAAAACAACAGTCTGTATCGCCTCTCCAGTGCACTTTTTTTTTGGTCTTGCAAGAATCGTGTCTCCACAATGTATGCACAACTCCAACGCCCTCTTTCATTGCCGCCAATAACAGAGCACACTGGGGAGTTCTCATCAACAAAGCACTTAAGTAATCCGGCTCTAAGAAGCCTTGTCCTCAAGTAGGCCTATAATCTTCTGCTTTAAGAAAGATCTATTAGATTTAAGATTTAAACTGAACTATACTGCTATCACAAATTGAACCCAATCAACAAGATTTGAAAGACATGAAAACAGCTAATGAATGCTCTGCTGCTAAATTTAATGTCAACAATTCTCTACTCCATATGAGCAGGTACATGTAAAATAAAAGTCAAGGCAAGCCAAAGAAAACATGTTTTTATCTCAGTGTCTCTCGTGTGCTTTTGTGATTGGACTCAACGTTGTTATTTTGGGTATCTGATGCTATGGTGATGAGAAAGATGGATGAAAGCACGAGCAAGGGCGTGGTAAAAATCATTATGAGAGCTGTGCCATTGATCATCCCCGTCACCTTCATCATTAAGTGTACAAGTCACTAAAGTGCTTTTAATAGGTTACATTAACTCCTTGACCAATAATTCAATTATGTAGATTTTATTAAATGTTATAGCCTACTTTTAGCTTCTACATGTTTTTCTCATCTCCTCTTTTTAAATGCAGATTTTTTTCAAATGTATTTTATTACACATCCTTAACTTTAAAAAAAAAAAAAAATTAATACAGGGAATTATTTTTTAACATGCTAATATAGCGAAATCCTTGCGTTTTTCATTTGTTTCTTCTGTCCACATTACAATATACACTTATTTTCCCACGGCTTCTGCCATTACTGTTGCCTGTTACTATAAAAAGAAAGCCGGGACTTACCGGGAATCCTGTCAGTGGCAGCGCAGTCCGACGCACCAATTGTGTCCTCTTCAAACTTTGTATTCAAGTTATTCTCGTGATCTACGTGTAAGAATCCGCTTCAAAAATAAATTCTTTGTTTGAAAGTTGCTGTTTTGTTTGTACAGTTATTTCGCTTGTGGAAGCCGTATGGTTGGCTTTTCTTGCACGAAGCTATGGGGATATTTTCAGTACCACGGTCAGCTCTCCGTGTTTTTATTTCGGCCCCACTGCGCCCACGTGACCGCACGTCACTCTAGCTCATTGACGTCACCCTCTCCATTGATAAGAATTTTGGTGCTGATCGAACCCCGAGTCTTCGCTACGCTGCAGTGCCCAGATGAATGGAAGGAAACGGGATGAATGAAATAGTACTTTTTTTCGCCGAGTAGAGAGGGCTAGACAACACGGGGAGCGCGAGACAGGTCCCTTCCAGATGCAGCTGCATACGACAGCGTAACACAAAGAAACCAACGATCCTCATCACGATGTGCATTGCTTCACTAGCAAAATGTATAAATGCAATTACTCTTATGAAATTCACAGAGGAAACAGCTGGCGCTTGAATCGTCAGTGCATGGTGAAAAAGCTATCCCAAATGCGTATTATTCATGTTTTGTCTAATCTGCATTTATTCAGTAGCTAATGTGCCTCTTCCGCACCCAGGTCGTGACAGGATGTTTTGAAATGTATCATTATTGAAAGCTTTTGCAACCGTTTTTTTGCAAGGCCTATTGAGCAAGAAACACTGTTGTTATCCATTGTGCAACGTCAAAATCCAAACTGCAAAGAGATGACAGGTTAAAATATCCTCGAAGTAAACACAATTTCAGTTTGCAACAAAAGCCTGTTGTTTAAAATGCATCATTCCGGACGTGTCACATCTGATGTAAATGTATGTCGTTCTATATTTAATGCACATCGATTTTCTAAAGGTTCGGGTGATCTTTATTGTAGCCTTTGAATAAAAAGCAATTCCGTCAAAAATGTAATTTATCATGAGTATATAGGAGTCTTCGCAGTCATGGTTTGCTTGAACACTAAAACCTTGCAGTGTGTAAAAAGAGACTCTTCGGTAAATGCAAGTGTGAGAAAACATTTGCTTTTGTCAGCTGTAGTTTTCATGCATGCATCTGTTTGAACGAACTGACAATTGAAATTTGAAGCGCCTATTCACCCAATGATTCAAGATTCAAGATTTTTATTTGTCACATACACAATTATACAGAGTATAACCAGCAGTGAAATGTAGGTCAGGTCCGCTCCAAGGACAATGCAATTATAAAGTATACAAATATTAAGAGAAGAAAAGTAGAAAAAAATAAAAAGAATAAAATAAAAAGATAGATAAAAAATGATCTTTGTCATTATTATTCACCCTTATGTTGTTTTAGGAGATGTTACTTTTATCGTTTTTTTCCCCCGTACTAAGAAAGTTAATGTGACTCAGGCTATCAGTCACTCACATCCCCACAAAACAAAGGTCGTGTTTGACATGAGGATGAGTAAATGATGAAAGCTTTTTGTGATTGTGGCCATAGTATCTACTAAAATTAAAACGTGTAACAATAAAGAACGAGGTGGTGCAATAATTGTCCCTTGTGTAATTTTTCAAACTCGTTTTTATAATGTTTCCAGGTTTACCACATCTTCCTTTTAAAAATGAAGACTTCTCATTATGCACTCATTTACACCCCCCCCCCCCCCCCCCCCCCCCCCCCTTATTCTTACCAGGAAATGAGTGAGCAAGCTCATTCACAAAAATGCGGGACGATCCTGGCACTAGCCTTTTATTTGTTGCCTTCATTTTTCTTCAGTACGAAGTTATTTTGGCTCACTCTAATAGTACGACAGCTTAAGGGCCATTAGTTAAATTATTTTGAAGGTACTTAAACCTTTCTTTTACTTCTGTAATTAAAGAAACGTTTATGCATCGATCTAAAGTTTTAATGCCATGTCTACCTCTATTGTTTTGCTCATTTATACACGACAGAATGCAGAATAGCAGTTTTAAGTCGTTTTAATGTTTGACTTGGCATGTTTTGGTTACAGTGACGATAATGAATATTCCATAATGAAAGTTAAGAGAATCCTGCCATGTGGATTCTTTCAGAATGTCTGTGGTGTTAAACATGAACGAATTGGATTAGCTCATGGTGAAAATGAGTTGACAGTGGCTTTACATGGCTGTCTGCTTACGTTAACTTCACACAGGGGACGTCGATTGTCTCACAGGAGCAGGCGACTGAAGAGGTACGTTTTGCCTCAGAGAATTAACAGCACTCTGTTGACAAATGACCTATCCCACGATGATCTCCTGAAGCCGAAAGAGAAAGTCTTCCACCTCCATCATTTCCACACTGTGCTGCGTAAGTCGCAGGATGGGGAACGCCGCGTTGGCGTTCTTTGCAAAGGCGGCGGCGGTGCAAACTGATCGTTTGTTCTCCCGGCTCTGAATGGGAGTTAATGAGGCGGCATCCACCGTGTCTTGGTCTTCCCCCAGATGAATCTCTCTCGCTACAGCAAGCATAATTTCAGCACCCGAAGCCTTAAAAAAATGAATCCATTTATAATCGATTCAGACAACTAACCGTGGGAGGGATGCCCTTATATTGGATATGTGACAGAGGCTTCCTGCCCACGCTTACGTACAAACAAAGCGAAGCCGTCTTGATAACACAAAGTACTATCCAAACAGAGTTCCCCTGTCAGTTTGACAACATGCGAACACCACCTTCCCATTTTAAAAAGCCCTACAACTTTTAACATTGTGTAACATGAAGATTCAGGGATGTTCCAATTAAATGAATAGCAGAAACAAAACCCAGTCACATTAATTAACACGATAGGCCTATCTCTTAACTGGGATAGTAAAAGGTAGTAGGCTATCTATTGCTTTGTATAAAGTTATTCTTCATTTGTTGTTTTTTTCTTCTTGCAATTACCACGCAGTCCCAAGCAAAGCATGCTGGGAAAAAGAAATATTCCCAGTTTCAGTAACAACAAAAAAAAGGTTCATGCCTTTGCAGACCCAACAAGGCTGAGCCATGGCCATGTTTACATGCATAACTTTTGTTTCAGTTAGACTGCATGTAGTGTTTACCTACACGAAGGCGTTTAGTCTGATTAAGCTGTCAATATAGCAGATTATTTGGTTGCATGTAAACATCCCATGCGTCCTCTTTTTCATGGATATATGCTGGAAAGATATTTAATTAGTCTAAAATGCCTGGGATTTAATTTTTTCCCCCTATTGTTTTCATGCTTGCTGAAGGCAATGACTGAAAAGTAGTACATAATTGGCCAATTATGGCATGAGAGAAGGTGGGATCTACTGAGAACTGTAAAATGAATACATGTGCATAATGGACTGTAGAGAGCATATCAATGGCAAAAACAAAGCCAAGACCTGGACCTTTTGAGGAATTTAGGAGAGGGCATATGGTCCCCCTACTACCCAACACAAATGGGTTACTTAAATTTCTATTCAAGTAGATTGCATGGAATGAAATTGGAATCAACTGAATCAAATTTCATTGCATTAGCTCACTTTTAATAATAAAAAAAGTAAATTGTAAAATTTTACTGTAAAAAGTAAAAATTTTGATGTAGCCAAGCATCAAAAATAATTTGAAAATACCTGTTATAATTAGTCATGATATTTCCTATCATGATATCATTGGGCCTAAGTTATACGATGATGATGATCTTTGATTCATAATAATCTAATGCCAGTTGCTGAGGTAGTACAGACATGTCATCAACAAAGCTGATGTAATGATTTATATGTGGGCTTTGTGGATTTGCACATTTACACACAGCCATGGGAGTAAATAATGTACTAATGTTGGAAAATGAATTGCCACGTGATGGTTCTATCTATGGATCAGTCCACATCCGTGGTGGGAATGGCATATATGCAGAATTACATTATCTTTTAAGACTGTTAGAGTGAACCAACAGCTATGGGTGCCCACACTAAATGACCTTAGAAATGCCATAATAACTTTCCATTGCATATAGTCCATTGGATCGTCCTCTAAAATTGCCAGCAATGGAATGTAGTCATACATGGATGTGAGTCAGACTAACACTGCCAATACACTATCTGGATATATATTGCAGCAGTAAGCTTTTTTTATGACTGCAACCTTACAAGGTCTGTGTATTTATTAATTAATTTTTTTAATTATCATTCTGCCAAAGAAACTTTTTTCTAAGCTTCAATCAGTGATCATATACATGAATGATTCAGTGTTTGGCTTGGCTTGTGTAACTGCTTTAGAGCTGGGCAACACGCCACAACCTATGGGAGGGAGTGAGACCTATCTTCTGTAGATTTTACAGCTGAGCAAAGTCATTTTTTTATGCTGTTTTTGGTATGAAAATACATACAAAGTATCACTTGATCAGTTTATTTGTATTTGGATTCCTAGTGAAAATAAAGCTTCCCACTAAATAGATTTTGGTAACACTTTAGTGTTAGGACCAGTTCTCACTATTAACCAGTTGCTTATTAGCATGCTTATTATTAACATATTGGCTGTTTTTTAGTGCTTACAAAGCACATATTCTCCATGACCATATCCTGCTCCAAATTAGGAGTTTAATGAGGCAAAGGTTGTAGTTAATGGTCTGTTAATAGTGAGAGTAGGACCTTAAAATAATGTGACCTTTTGTTTTGTTTTTTTTTGTTTTTTTTGATGATGATATATGAAAACAGTGAATTTTGACAAACTGATCTTCGCAATGCATTGCAATCTTCTGCACATCTGGACACGTATTAAACTGTTTAGATTTAATCTGGCTACTTGTCTTTGAAATAGCATGGCATTTACCACCTCCCTGCAGATTCAATTTAGAGTGAAAAATCACAGCCTGACGTGATTTATAAGCATCCATGGTTTTGATGAATGGCCTACATGACATTAATGTTGGAAGATCAAAAACATGGCTTAAAGAATCACTTTTGACACATGCAGGGTCCCAGTGCACCATTTGAATATTCTTTTACCACAGATGATTTGACAGCTAGACGCAGATAGGGACTGAACCAGACAAAGGCAACTATCAAGGAGGGAAAGAACATGCTGAATGATTCATTTTTCCCTCCTCTTGAGCCTCCAGGCTGAATGCCCTTTTTAGTGTCATTGATATTGATACATATCCTATTGCTCTACAGCAGAGCAGCAGCTTTGCAGTATATAGCGAGACAATGGAATGCTGTGTATCTTATAAACAATATTTGAATAATGTCAGTTCAAAGATGTAAGCATATCCATTGCAACGAAGGTAACACGTCACATGATCACTTTGGAGAGTTGATATTTGTATCCCACTTTTATATGATTGAGGTGAAGTGATATCCATTTTCTTTAAATTTAGAAAAGGGGATAGAAGTTTCTTTTTCTATTTCAACAGCTGTCACTTTCTCTCATACCTGCTGTTTTGATTTGTGAATTTTCTTTATATCTGCAAACTCACACTTATCTTAATGAAACACTCTCTGTCTTAGTTTAAATCTTTTCATTTCTAAGCCTCGGAAGCCACTTTCATCACCTTTGCATTGTTACAAACTATATAAATTGTGGAAATTATTTCAACATTTTAAACCATTTTCGCATTAGCTGTACTACGCAAAGATAACCTTTATTGACTTTTATTCTGTACTTTATCCCTGTAAGATTAGCTGGCTTTATTTGAGTCTGAGGTGCACGTTTTTAGCATTGATTGAAAAACTGATGTATTGTGAATGTAAATAGAGGAAAAAACGGTGGGGCCTGAAATTGAACGTGTTCTGGGAGGAAAAGGAGAATGATGAAAGGGGAGAAGGGGGTCTGTGGGGTGTGACTGAAGCACAGAGAGAAAGATGGGGAGAGAGAGGAGGAGTAGAGGAGATGAATGAAAGTGAAGTGTAATTCAGTGAAAAAGATAAATAATGCAGGCAGTAGCAAATTTATATAGACGCTTGCACTCGCTTCTCAAGCTCATGCACAAATGCGCCAATTCACACCCAGTCAGTGAATCTGTAATATACTACAAACTTAAAAATGGCATTAAATAATTTACCCTATTCTAAATGCAAGTTAAAGATCTTATTGTGAACAAAATTGATCGGTGGTTCGCTTTAATTTTTAAACAATCTTAATAAAAATGTCATAACTGGACCTTCTGGTGAAAATGACAGACTTATCTCTGGTGACATATGCAGGACTTTGGTGACATATGCAGGACTTCTCAATCATTCTCAATGATTTCATCCACTTAAACCCCACCCGTGGCTTGCAACAAGCTTGCAATCATCTTCCTCTACTTTTGAGTGCAGAGCCCACATCTCAAAATCCAACAACCAATGGATATACAACCAAGTCCCTGTCCTACTTTTTTCTTTTTTAATAATGCATTACACTTATGTATGCCACAATATGGAAGAAAAGATCTGTTACTTCTTCAGTTTTGATTGCGACTTTAAAAATAAAACTTTTTATTAACATCTATGGTTTCATGAAGAATCTGATATGGTACTTTGAGAAGAATTGTATACTTTTATATGGCACTCATAGGTACTTGCTGTATATGTACACTTTACTAATATGCACCCTTAAATAAAAAGGTGTACATTTTGAAAAGGTACCACCATAGTGACAGCTTTTGTACCCTTTTTTCTGAGAGTTTAACAACTGTTCACTGAGAGACTTTTTGGGGAACCCAGAATGGTTCTTCAATAAATACTCAAAAATACTCAAATCCTGCTTTTGGCATATAGAATAATGAATTAAGATTCAATTATGCTTTAAAAAATAAATAACGCAGACTTATTTCCCATTTAATTTCAAATTCCCCATAATGTCAATACGCATTAGTCTGATGATGCCACCCCCTCGCTCTTTCTTTTACTCGCTCTTTCTCTCTTTCTGTGGTTTTGTTGTAGTGCTATAGAGCTGATGTTATTGGACCTGACGATTTACCGCCTTGTTTGGAACCGGACTTTCTCCCACACACTTTCACCCCCCACTGCACACGAGAGAGAGAGAGAGAGAGAGTGAGAGGGAGTGAGTGAGAGAGAGAGAGAGAGAGAGATAGAGAGTGAGAGTGAGTGAGTGAGAGAGAGAGAGAGAGAGAGAGAGAGAGAGAGAGTCCACTGCAGTTCATATGACTGTCTACACAGTTATTCAAAGTCATCTCACAAGCTCTTTCACGCACATGAACTCACTCACACCTTAAGACTCTGTTAGGACAATCCTGTCATATTAATATTGCTTCATTCAATTTTATTAATTAAATCTGAAATGATTAATGAGCATTGTGGAGACTCTGCGGTGTGCAGCAATGTGTGCAGCTATGTGCTTGATCTCGCCATTACCTTTAGCCTCCAGATGGTGTGTCATCTGTTGATAACAAACCCATGCACATACTTTTCACTCTGCATACTGCCACATCAACCCTCAATAGGATGCCAGTGAGTCTTACTGAGCTGCCAGGATGGGTCAGATTTATGTGACTCTGGTAAATACGCTTTGCACCCCCTCCAAATAATCAATATGAAAGATCTAGCAGAGTTGGCAGGGGATCGGCAGTCCATAACAGGGCTTGCCAGTACAATGGGACTCCCCCTGGCCGTTTCATTGAGGCTGGTGAGATGTTTCACAGGCCAATGGTTTGGCACTGTGCTTGTGTATACTCAGAAAAGTATCAATGTCCTAAAAATAGGGCCCAATGTACTATGTTAATATGAAGGAATTTTTTATTTAGTTTTTTCGCCAGTGTTTTACCAGTATTTTGAATTGTGGATGTTTTTTCATTCCACATAAGACCTTTGGAAACAATAATGCTATTAGTGCAACGGTGCTAAATAATACATATTCACATTTTTATTTTAAAATACAGAATACAGAAACCATATTTCCAATATAGATTTTAAACTATATATATATATAATGTATATGTATGAAGACTTTATTTGCAAAAACGGGTAACTCGTTTGTGTTTTTTCATTTTCAAAAATATCTTTTTTTATTATGTTATCATGTTTTTATTGTGTTTATTTTTTTTATTTTTACTTAATCAAAATAACCCAACTGCTGTTTGATTGAGATTAATTGGAATGCACAATGAAAAAACATGATTTTTGAAAATGGTTAAAAACGAAGTTATCTGTTTTTGCAAATGAACTTTTCATATATGTGTGTAATTTAAAAAAAAATCTGTGTTCACACTTAACAGATATTGCACTGTCACAAATTACCAGTACACTTTCCATTTTTCTATGGATTTATTTTCTTACAATGCATGTTATTATCCATATATTGTAATCATCACAACTGCAAGCTGTAATCACTACCTAACATGTTCATTGTGTCAACTGATGATGTTAACTAACCACCATTGAATATTATAGTTTATATTTACGAATTTATATAGCTATATATTACTGCTATATGGACATTACTTCCTCATCTCTGGCTGATAACAAAATAATTTCTAATTGTAACATTGACACAAGTAAATTTTGTGTAAAGCTGCTTTGAAACAATATTGTGAAAAGTGCTATACAAATA